>NW_022900936.1:1742372-1759396 GCF_012274545.1 Fukomys damarensis
GTTGCTCTGAGACCAGCCCTGACTTGCGTTCTCCCTCCTCAGGCCCTTCCTGCCCCAGAGCTCCTGGCCCCATCCTGTAGCCTGTGCTCAGCCCCAGGGCTTAGTGGCTGCTGGGCAGCTCCCAGGTCGTCTGAGCTGAAGCCTCCCAACCCTACGCTGCATCCTGGCTGGGCAGTGGTCACTGAGTCCCCCCTGAGCGACCTGCCGTTCACACGTGAAGTAGCACTGTGCCCTCGCCCAGCCCATGCAGAGCTCTGACGTGGCAGGGCCATTGCTCTGGGACCCTGGCCTTGAGCTGCACCCAGGGTGACCATGCCACAGCCAGGGCCAGCCGTCCCCTATCACAGTGCCTGCTCCCTTGTGGTAGTCGCCCCTGCCAGCCACCAGCACAGCGAACCTGTCCACCACAGAGACTTCCACTCGGGACCCTCACCCTCGCAGGGACAGAGGACCCTGCCCAGGCTTGGCACAGAGCCCCCTGCCCCAGGCCCTCTGTGTGCCCTGCTCTGCGAGCCCCCACACCCCAGCCAGCTCTCCTGCACCCCTGGCTCCTCCCTCTGTCCTCGCTGCCTCCTGCCCACCATCTCAATACAATAAACATTCTCCTTCCTGGAAGTCACTGCCAAGCGCTCTGCTGTTTCCTGACTCTCTGGGGACATTTGCTCTGTGACCTCTGGGTGGGAATTTCAGCACCTGAAGTCTTTGAGTCTCGTTTTCCTTTTCTGCAGTTGCATTCTTGCTCCTGGGCTTGTCTCCTTGGGTGCTTAGTTGCTTTAAGCTGAGGAATTAAGGCGAGTAGCTGGGCATCTCAGGGCCTTGGGGGCAAATACCAAGAATTCTCAGAGTCTGCACCAGCCTCCACCAGCTTTGTGGCTTGTGTCTGTGGACCCCTTCAGAAAGGCAGAGCAGGACAGACCACCACCAAGGCAGAGGTGGCCCAGCCACCAGGGCGCTTCTCCTGGTCCCCAGGGCCTAACAGCGCCCCACTGGCTGGGCAGTGCTGAGGCACAGCCTGCAGCTCTGAGTGGGGGTCCCCAAAGACCCAGACTCACTGTCAGCTTTGATTTTGGTGCCGCGGCCCCCGTGTGCCAAGTTTAAGTGTGCCAGGCCAGCAGACGTCCTTCAGGACCCACTGACATCTCGGTTCTGATCTAGGCCCCAGGTCAGAGAGGAGTCCTTGGCCCGAGGACCAGGAACTTGGTAGAAGGGAGAGCGTTACATCTGTATTCACAGCAACCTCTAACTGAAGTCCAGCCTGTCTGCACAGACAACTCAGACACCTGGGTGCCGAGTCTTGGGTCAGCACCTTGGATTACAGCAGCTCTGCATGAGTGTGTGTGTGTGTGTGTGTGTGTGTGTGTGTGTGTTCACACGTGCCCAGAGGAGAAACTCATGGTATATCACAAGTTTACTCCTCCACATTATAATAGCTGTTTTCATGCCATTAGTTTCAATGGAAACCCTACCAGGCATTTCATTTATCAACATGGAACTCCTGTGCCCTAGCCAGGGAGCTCCAGGTATGCAGGGCCAGCCCTAGCCCTGTCCCCTCTGGCCTGAGAGGCTGCACTGTGCTGTGCACTGCTGTGGCACAGGGAGATTCCTTGCAGTCCAGTCATTTGGGGCAGGATGACTGCTGCAGGACCACACCACAGGTTCCCGCCTGAGGAGGTGCCATGGACTATGGAGGTACTGTCTAACCCTTCACCCCACAGTCAGTGGCAGTTCCTCAGTTCATAGGTGAGCCTTTTCTTGGGAACTGGTATAGACAAGAATCCACTCATCTGAACAGACCATTCTGTTGTGAGGGAAAGTTTATTGCAGGGAACAGAGCTTAAAATCAGGGAGAGATTCTAGCAGTCAGCTGGAAAAAGCCGAGTTTATCACATCTGTGTGTGGATGGACAGACACTGGCTGGGAGAGAGTCCATCTGTGAGTGGGTGGGCTGACATTGAGAGAGAGACAGCAGCTAACTGGGAGAGGAATCAGGCTTCTATAGGCATTGAAGGGTCTCAGGAATCTGGGGTGAAATGTTGATGATTGAGTCCAAGGATGGTCAGAGTAGGTGTGGAGATGATCACTGGACCTTTCTGTACCGGGGAGATTGTTGTCTGTGTACTGAGAAACAGCCCGTCATTTGTTGAAAGCAGCCTTTTTGCTTTGTCCTGTTTGTTTCTGAAGGACTCACTTGGGTCAGGCGTGTCAGGGACCACTGTATCTTTTCCTGCACCGTCCAGGTATTGTTCTATTCCTGTGTGGCTTTGGCAACATCTGTGGAGGTCCAGTGCTGAGACAGACGCTCCCTGTGAGAGGACTGGTGACCCAGTGTCACCTATGTAGGATCCCTGGGCCATCCCTGCAGGTCCTTGGCGTCCTGAACAAAGAACTGCACAGGACACACCGAGAAGGCAGGAGGGTGTACATCACTGAGGGTGGAAAGTGGTACACTCTGCAGAGTGACAGGGGCCAGAGCAGACGCACAGCGGTCCCAGGACAGAGGCAGAGCAAGCCTCTTGTATCCAGTCCAGGTCATCTGCCTCTCTCATGCAAATAAGGCATTGGGACAGTTGTCCTGTCAGACACTAACTTGACCTGAGGCCATGTATACACTGTCCTATCAAAAAGCTCCCTGAAGAAACAAAAGCTTATGGCACCGGAATAAATTAAGCATAAAGTAAATGCAAATAAAAGTTAAAAAAAAAAAAGAAGAAGAAGAAGAAGCTCCCTGAGCTTCCTGATGTATTAAAACAAGGATCAGGAAGTCTTTTGATTGGCTGTGCCCACATACAAATGAACCATTGAAAGCATCTTGTGACTGGTCCTAAAAACAACACCAGATTCAAATGCAGATGGAAAATAGCGCTATCCTGGTTAGCTCTGTGCAGTGATGATGGGGTCACCTATGGGGAGTGTCCCTGACCCATTTCCTATCTTACCAGAAGGTGAGGACAGAGGCACCCCAAACCTTCATTTGCTGTCCCTAGTGAGGCTGGGGGAGGCTTCTCAGCCCAGGATCTGGGCTGAGCAGGGCTGCGGAGTCTCTTCCCTCTGGGGTCCCAGGACCTGGCGCCAGAACGGTGGATCTCTCACAGCCTCGCCAGCATAGCCTCTGAAGATGGCCATCTCTGTCCTACTCTCTGCCATTCGGGGGGGTACTGGGATGAAAACACCTTTTCATTTTCCGGGAGCTGTGGATCGGACAGCAAGGGCCTCTGGGCCCACACACAATGGAGAGACTTTCCCAAGGGCACTAGCCCATCAGGACCGATCACCCTGAGGGCCCACTTCCTGACACCACCCATCAGGATGAGGGTGCGGTTTGGGGGGCACAGCAGCCCGCCCCCAACACCACTCCGTCATTTTGCACGTGTTCTTCAAGATTGTGAGTAGGGCACTCTCTCAGCCTCCCTCGGGTGAAAACAGTGCTGTGGCCTTCATTAGAGCAAGGCACTATGGTTTGAGGACCCACACGGACCTCTGCACCCGGCCCCCACGCTGCGCTGCCGTGGCTCAGGCTGTGTCTGATGCTGGCTCATGCCCAGGGGTGCTGGTTTCTCCTGCTGCTACCAGGCTGCTCCTCTGTGATTTAAAAATTCGCCAAACTCTGCCCGGGTAGACTGTGGAGGACTTTGCTGAAATTCCATAGCCCTTCCAGTCCACACACACACATCCTTGGGCTTCGCTCAGAACCATTCCTGCTGTGCCTTCTGTCTACTCGTGCCTGGTTAGCGCGTTTGTCCAGCCTAGCCTGCTCTGCATGTCGACTTTGCTCTCCCCACACGGCAGGCTTCTCGACCCCACGTGCAGGAGGAACTGCCCACGAGAGCCCCAACACCACCTCACCGAGCCCCTGGAGCCCATTAAGCTCTTCCCAAACCAGAAGGAATTTGTAAATCCAGCTGCTCAGATTTACTTGACCACTTGTTCCCTTCCACTTGCACAGCTATTTCTGAAGGGAAAACTGGCTAAGACTGTGGCCTCCACTCAGGCCCCGCACTGGCTGGGCATCACGGGTATTTATGAACCCTAATGAAGGGCTACAGGGCTCACATGGCAACAAGGAAAAGGAAGGGGCTGTGTCCTGCCGGGAAAACATGCCAGGAAGGATAAAAGCCCAGGATCTCAGACATCTCCCACACTCACACACACCTCATTCACACTCACACTCACACTCACACACTCACTCCCAGCCCAACCCCGCCATGGCCGCCTCCACCATGTCCGTCTGCTCTGAGCCCTGGCAGGTGGACGACTGCCCAGAGAGCTGCTGCGAGCCCCCCTGCTGCGCCCCCAGCTGCTGCCAGCCCAGCTCCTGCGCCCCGGCCCCCTGCCTGAGCCTCATCTGCACCCCAGTGAGCTGTGAGTCCAGCCCGAGCTGCCAGCCGGCTTGCTGCTCCTCCTCCTGCCAGCCGTCCTGCTGTGAGTCCGTCTGCTGCAAGCCCGTGTGCTGCACACCTGTCTGCTGCAAGCCCGTCTGTTGTAAGCCCGTCTGCTGCAAGCCTGTCTGCTGCACACCTGTCTGTTGTAAGCCTGTCTGTTGTACCCCCGTCTGCTCCGGGGACTCCTCCTCCTCCTGCTGCCAGCAGTCTGACTGCCAACCAGCTTGCTGCTCCTCGTCCTGTCAGCCGTCCTGCTGCAAGCCTGTCTGCTGTAAGCCTGTGTGCTGCACACCCGTCTGCTGTAAGCCCGTCTGCTGCACACCCGTCTGCTGCAAACCTGTCTGCTGCATCCCCGTCTGCTCCGGCACCTCCTCCTCCTCCTGCTGCCAGCAGTCTGACTGCCAACCAGCTTGCTGCTCCTCGTCCTGTCAGCCGTCCTGCTGCAAGCCTGTCTGCTGTAAGCCTGTGTGCTGCACACCCGTCTGCTGTAAGCCCGTCTGCTGCACACCCGTCTGCTGCAAACCTGTCTGCTGCATCCCCGTCTGCTCCGGCACCTCCTCCTCCTCCTGCTGCCAGCAGTCTGACTGCCAACCAGCTTGCTGCTCCTCGTCCTGTCAGCCGTCCTGCTGCAAGCCTGTCTGCTGTAAGCCTGTGTGCTGCACACCCGTCTGCTGTAAGCCCGTCTGCTGCACACCCGTCTGCTGCAAACCTGTCTGCTGCATCCCCGTCTGCTCCGGCACCTCCTCCTCCTCCTGCTGCCAGCAGTCTGACTGCCAGCCAGCTTGCTGCTCCTGCTCCCCCTGCCAGCCGTCCTGCTGCGTGCCCATCTGCTGCAAGCCCATCTGCTGCACACCCTCCTCCTCCTCCTCCGTGTCCCTGCTCTGCCGCCCTGCCTGCCCCCGCCCAGCCTGCTGTGGCCTCTCCCTGGGCCAGAAGTCCTGCTGCTGACAGGCCTTGTCCCCCAGGGCTGGGTGGCTCATGCTGCAGAGTTGCTCTGAGACCAGCCCTGACTTGCGTTCTCCCTCCTCAGGCCCTTCCTGCCCCAGAGCTCCTGGCCCCATCCTGTAGCCTGTGCTCAGCCCCAGGGCTTAGTGGCTGCTGGGCAGCTCCCAGGTCGTCTGAGCTGAAGCCTCCCAACCCTACGCTGCATCCTGGCTGGGCAGTGGTCACTGAGTCCCCCCTGAGCGACCTGCCGTTCACACGTGAAGTAGCACTGTGCCCTCGCCCAGCCCATGCAGAGCTCTGACGTGGCAGGGCCATTGCTCTGGGACCCTGGCCTTGAGCTGCACCCAGGGTGACCATGCCACAGCCAGGGCCAGCCGTCCCCTATCACAGTGCCTGCTCCCTTGTGGTAGTCGCCCCTGCCAGCCACCAGCACAGCGAACCTGTCCACCACAGAGACTTCCACTCGGGACCCTCACCCTCGCAGGGACAGAGGACCCTGCCCAGGCTTGGCACAGAGCCCCCTGCCCCAGGCCCTCTGTGTGCCCTGCTCTGCGAGCCCCCACACCCCAGCCAGCTCTCCTGCACCCCTGGCTCCTCCCTCTGTCCTCGCTGCCTCCTGCCCACCATCTCAATACAATAAACATTCTCCTTCCTGGAAGTCACTGCCAAGCGCTCTGCTGTTTCCTGACTCTCTGGGGACATTTGCTCTGTGACCTCTGGGTGGGAATTTCAGCACCTGAAGTCTTTGAGTCTCGTTTTCCTTTTCTGCAGTTGCATTCTTGCTCCTGGGCTTGTCTCCTTGGGTGCTTAGTTGCTTTAAGCTGAGGAATTGTTCTCACCCCATGAGAGGTCAGAGTACTAGCTCTCCACCTTCCTTTCTGTCCTCTGCCTACAGCAGCGCTGTTCACTGCCAAGTGTGACTGCCAGGCCAGCAAATGTCCTTCAGGGCAAAGTGACTTTTTGGTTTTGTTCAAGGATCCAGGTCAAAGTAGGAGTCTTTAGTTCGGGGACCAGAACTTGGTAGAAGGAACAGGTTTACATCTTTATTTGCACCAACTTCTCTCCAAAATCCAGCCCTAGGCTTGTCACTAGAACCCGAGACTTACTCGCAGATAGAACGGACACACGGATACCATTCCAGTTCATCTCTCCTCAGGCTGTGGTCACACACATAATGAACACACTCCTCATGGGCAGTGGTACTGCGCACACACACACCTCAACTGTTGTCACGCCCTTTCCCCATCCCTCCATCTCTTCTACCCTCCATGCGAGCCCACCTTCTGAGTGCCCTTCTGCTCGGGCTGGCCTCTGACCAGCCCCTCAGCGTGCCAGCCCTACCCCTGCCCCTCTTAGTGGGCCGCTGAGCCTCCTCAGCTCCTCCCTGCTCTTGGCCCATGCTGTGTGGGCGGTGTCGCCATCCTGGACCTCGGCTCCATCCCTCCCAGTCTGACCAGCAGTGTCACTGCTGGTCCCTGAGCACCCATAAAGCCCCTGCTGCCCAGGCTATCTCTCTGTGTTGGTTTCACTCGGTGTGAGAAGGGTAGAGGCCTGGCCCTGGCTCTGGCGGTGGCCCTTGCACCCTCAGGCATTGTGTGTGACCTGGAGGCCCTGTACCTCGTTCCGTGTCTGCTGCCAGTCCCTGCCCAGCTCTGAAGGTCCACAGAAGCCCAGGGTGCATCCTGTTGGTGCCACCTGGCTCTGAGCAGCACCCGCTCCATGCAGATGATGCCACTTTGCCCAGGGCTCAGGAGTTGTGGGGTCACCTGGCCACAGCTGAGCTGGAGGTGGGACACTGAATACCTTAGCTGGCCCAGGACCCAAGGGTGCTGTTCAGCAAAGGATGGGCATTCTGGACTACAGTCCGCAAGCTCAGGGCCATCGCATGTGCACCACACACAGGACACAGACGCAGCTTTGGAGCATGCAGTCTGGATGGAGGTGGGAGGTGGTGGCAGAAGCCCAGCATGGCGAGAGCTCTGGTCCATGGGACAGGGGACAAGTGAGTGTGTGTGTGCAGGTGCGGCCAGGCAGGCATGGTACTCCACAACTGTGTCAATCTGAGGGCTCCGTCCCCAACTACAGTGGCAGAGCAAAGGCCACAGCCACGAGAGAGTCACTGCACTGCCCACGAGGGGTCCTGAGTGGGGCATCATAGCACATCCAACACAGACCTCTTGGTGTCCTCTCCTTGCCATCTGACCAGGGAACATGCATCACTATGGTCACCTTTGCCAAGGTCACAGCTCTCCAAATGACCTGGGCAACATCAGAGGGCAGCATGGAAATGTTTTGACTGTTACGTGTGACACCATGGTGAATGTCCCCACTGTTAGGATTTATTTCTAGATATCACCCCAAAGCCTCATGTACTCATAAGCAGGGCTTTTGGAATGTGATTGGATTATGGGGCTCATAGCTGACTTGCTGTTAGGAGGTGGGGTCTGGGCAGAAGAGTGGAGCACCATGAGGTAAGCAGCTTTTCCACCACGACCCTCTGCCAGGCTGCCCTGCCTTGGAGCCAGCCAACTATGGACGAAACCTCTGCAGACTGTGAGCCAAAATAGACCTCTGCTCCTTTAAGTCATGGGTGTTGGGTATCATGTTTCAGTGACCAGAAAGTGACTAAAACCGGTTTTGGTAATGGAAAAGTGGGGTTGTGGCTGACCATATGGTTCAGAAGTTGTTGGAACTGGCTCAAGAGAGGAGTTAGGGAAGGTTTGAAGTTGCCACCTGGAAACATCCTAGAATGCTGTAGGCTGAGCTGAGAGATGCTGGTCAGATCTCAGAAAACCAGAAATGCAGGCAGTAAAGACCAAGCTCAGGAGGTTTCATTTGGGAACATTGGTTTTGGGGCTCATGACCATGTGTTTTGCTCTAGCAAAAAAAATAATAATAATAATTTTTTTTGGTACCAGGGATCAAACTCAGGCAGCAGTTTAAGAGGCAGGCAGCAGAACCACTGAGCTAAATCCTCAGTCCCCCAAAATCCATTTTTTTTTTGTCAGCCAAGAGTGGTGGCGCACGCCTGTAATCCCAGCACTCGGGAGGCCGAGGAAGGAGGATTGCTGTGAGTTCGAGACCAGCCTGGGCCATGTAGTGAGTTCCAGGTCAGTCTCAACTACATAGTGAGACCCTGTCTCAAAAAACCAAAAAAAAAAAAATTTTTTTTTTTTATCTACATTTTGCTCATGTCCTGAGATTTTGTGAGAGACTGCAATGAAAGGTGGTGGGCTAATTAAACTGGCAGAGGAAATTTCAAGGCAGCCCAACAGTCAGGCTGCAGCAGAGCTACTTTTGGGGGCTTTAGCCAGCTCTACAGTAAGAATGGAGAGCAAACAGCACAGCTGAGCGATGGTGAAAGTTTTGGATTTCATTAGAAAGGAAGCTCCTGTAAAGTTGGGGCCTGTAAATTTGAAGCAAAGGAGAGATTAATTCCTCAAAATATTAAAATTCAAAAGAAGCAGGGTAAAAAGAAGAAGAAGAAGAAGCAGGGTATTTTGAATCAGTACCATAGGAAAGATGTCTTGAAGGCATCAGGGGAAACAACAAGACTCTGCCCATCAGCCTACCAAAGTGGAAAACTGCTTTGAGAAGAGAGCCTTAGGGCACTGTGTTAGAAAAGGGCTGATTGGGCTGGTGGTTCTGCCACCTGCCTTATAAGTGCAAGGACCTGAATTCAATCCCCAGTATCAAAAGGAAAGGGCTGATAGGGAATTTGTTCCCCAGGATTTGGTTCACAATGCTCAACCATTCCGGCACTCAGAGACCTCTGCAGCCATGATCCAAGGGGGCCCAGCTACTCTATAAGAGGGCAGCATACCTTGGTATTGTGCATATGGTGTTTGTTTTATGGACATGCAGAAGGCAAGAGATGTGGAGTTACAGAGGCTTCTACCCAGATTTCAGAAGAAGCCTGGGAGGCCAGGCAGTGTCTCTCTGATAGGGCAGTGGGACAAGCTGTGAGAGTAATGCAGAAAGTGCAATGGAGACTCCAAGTAGTTTGAAAGCCAAGAACCTAGAATGTCTGAGCAAAACTGCAAGAAGTGAGCAAAGCCAAGCCAAGAGAGAAGCCATGAGAACTACAGCTACTAGAAATGCCATAGGCACAGGACTACCAAAGCCATCTAGAGTCCCCATTTCATTGCTACAATGTGCCCAGAACTGGACATGGCTTTGGTGTTTGTCCTGTGTGTTTTGGTCTTGCTCTGGTAAATTTCTTTTTCTCCCTGTTTCTTCCTTTTGGAATAGAACTATTTACCCTTTATCAGTGTGTCTTGAGAGTGTTTAATATTCTATTTTATTTTTACAGAGTTAATAGTTAACAGTTTGCCTTTAGTCTCAAGGGGACTTTGGTCTTGGACTTTTTAGTAATGCTAAAACTGTTAAGATTTTGGAAACTCTTACAGATGGACCAAACAAAATTTGCATAAAGAGATATGTATAAGTCTTTTTGGGGCCATGGGGGAAATGTTATAATTTATGTATAGATATTCCTTTAAACCCCATTATCTCATAGGTGGGACTAGGGATTGTGGGAGTGGTGTAGCTAACTTGCTATTGGGTGGGGGGTATGCTAGAAGAGGGGTTCACTGTGGGTGTGAGCTATTCCCCTAATCACTCTCTGCTTTCTGATCACCACGAGAGGAGAAGCTTCTCCTCTACCACGCCCCTCTGTGGTGCTCCCCTGCCTTGGAGCCAGTTGACTATGAACTAAAACGTTTACAACCAGTGAGTCAAAATCAGCCACCTCTCCTGTAAGCTGTATCATGTCTCAGGGAGAAGAAAGTGAGTGAGACACCAACCATGCACCCCTGGCCTCAAGTGTGAGTTGTGCTATTGTCTGGATTCCTAGGAGTGGAATTTCCAGTCCAAGTGTGAGTTTTAAATCTTACCAGGTGTCTTTTCCCAATCCCCCCTCCCGAGAGTGACATCAGAAGAAACTGGAGCAAGGACACCTGAAGCCCCATCCTGCCAAAGAAGCACAACACTGGCAAACCCACACACACACACACACACACGCACACACACACACGCGCACACACACACACACACACACACACACACACACCAAGAAAATACAAGACCAAGACATATCATATAAAGGTACAAGATCCTAATGATAAATGTAACTGTACTGCTTACTTTAAATGTACCAATAAACAACAGGGGAAAAAAATACAAGAACCTGGCATCGTTTTCTGAACTTTGGAAACATTTCCTAGGTTTGGGTCCCTGCCAGATCCCCTCTGGCCTATTCAGAACTGGTGGCTCAGCAGGAGGAGGTGAGCCGTGGTCTAGGGAGTGCAGCTTCACCCGCATTCACAGCTGCTCCCAGCGCTCACATCACTGTCTGAGCTCTGCCTCCTATGATACCAGCAGGGGCACTGGGTTCTCAAAGGAGCCAGAGTCCCACTGTAAACTGGGACTGTGAGGTGTCTTAAGTTGTGTACTCCTTATGAGAATCTAATCTAAATCCTGCTTTGCAGCCATAGAAAAAAATGTCCTCTGTGAAACAAATCCCTGGTGCCAAAAAGGGTGTGGACCGTGGCACTACAGAAAGGGAGTCGTCAAGCCAGAATGACCACCTAGCCCAGTGGAACTCTATGGCATTTCTGCCCCCAAACCCTGCCTGCCCTAGTTGGACATGGGCTTGGAGCTGAGGCCAGATGGAGCGAGTGGGCCTTGTTTCCTAGGAAGTATGCCTATCTCTTTTGATGAGTCTGGGGCTACCTGAAGGACCAACACAAAAGGCCTGCCTGGATTTCCTCAAACTCAAGACGTGTAGGAGTAGCTACAAAGAGAGCGTTTGGTAGAGCACTTAAAGGCGAATGAGCTAGCCACCATTGCCAAAGGGAAGGATGTCCGCTGGGGAAAGAAATGGCAACGCGAACACCTGAGAAGAAAAGCCGGTAGGTGAAGTGCTTTGGGGAATACGGGCTTTGAAAAATTTGGCACAACCCTGGGAGTCAAAAATACCACACACAAGCCCAAGGAGGGCAAAAGCTCAGAAAACCCCTGAGCAGCTCTCAGCCATCACCAACCAGGCTGGACTTCAAGCTCAAAGTGAGCAGGAAGTAGAGGTATGAGCATGAGGTGAAGTCAGAGGAGGAAGTGAAGGCACAGCAAGAGGCAAAAGGAAAGGCAGGTATGAACTGTCCTGCTGGAGTTGAGGGTGTGCTCAACACAAAAATACAAACAGGGCCTAAGAAAAAATAAACCCAGCAGAAAAATATTTTTGGCTGCACTTGTGTTAGTCAGCTTTCCATCACTGTGACAAAATACCTCAGGCAAACAACCTATAAGGAGGAAAGGCTGACTGGGCTGACAGTTTCGTGATTTCAGTCCATGGTTGGCTGTGTGTCGTGTGGACCTGAAATGAGCAGAACATCCTGGTGTGAGTGTGTGGTAGAGGAGCTGCCCGCCTCAGGGAAGCTGGGAAGCAAGAGACAAACAGGCAGGGGCTGGGGTCCAGTGTCGCCTTCAAGGGCACAGCCCCAGTGACGACTTCTTCCCGAGAGAACTCATCTCCTAAGGGTTCCACCACCGCCCACCAGCTGGGGACCAGGACTTCACACGTGGCCTTGGGGAACATTGATGACCCAAGCCATAACCTGAGGGGTTAACTCTGGCAAATCACTGTCTGAGCACTAAGTTAGTGGGACGGTGACCAGAAGGAAGAACAATGCCATTATTGCAAAGCTACTTTACAAACATGACAACAGAAAAACAAGCAACTGCAAGCCACGGGAACTCACCCCTGGCACACTACATGGGGAGGGAATCTGATGTTCAGAGTTATTCCATTGCAATGGTTCTGTCCAGTTCCCACAAAAGTTATCAGGCATCCAAGAAACAGGAAATAGGACCTGGGCACTGAGATGGATGGTCAATGAACAGGTAATGCTCCTGAGCAGGCTCAGAACGTGTGCGCTTGCTACACAACACCTTTGGATCAAGCCTGCCAAACATACACAAAATATCTCATTCTATGGACAAAGCACGAAGAGGAACCAGAAGAATGAGGTTTCATCAAATACAGAGCATCAACAAAGGGAGAAATATTTAAAAGAATAGAATAAAAATTTTGGAATCAAAAAGTACAATAATGGACATGAAAAATGACCCCTAGGGTTTAAAGAGGTTTGTGCAGTACAAGAATTAGTGAACATGAAGATACACTAAAATATGGTAGTCTAAAGAACATTTTTGTAAATGCAAAGGGAACAAATCTTAAGACACTTGTGGGACACCCTCTAGAATACCAAAGTACTCTTCTCAGGAGCTCCCGAAGGAGAGAAGTAGGAAAGAGCAACACAATTTGAAGCACTCCTAGTTTTCATAAGACACACACATCTAAACTTTCAAGAAACGCATAGACTCCATGAGACTCCATGCAGAATAAGCTCAAGTAAAGCTGCGTGGAGACACCTGATTATCAAACCATCATGAGTCAGAATCACAGAGGATCCTGAGTGCGCTCAGACAGGTTAACAGTGGCTTCTCGTCAGAAACAGTGGGGTCAGGGAGAGCTGAATGCAGCATCAAAAGTCTGGGGTGAGGGAGACACTCTTGACCAAGAAGAGTTTGCACCTGGAAAAATTACCCTTTAAAAAGAGAGTGAGCACAGCACATTCACAGATACACAAGCTGAGAGGTGGACTGCGAGTAGACCTGGCTTGCAAGTAATGCTAATCCAGGGTGAAACGCACAGGCTGTGCCAGTAACTCCAAGCTATAGGAAGAAACAAAGAGCAACAGTAAGACCTCAGGTCGGGGCATTAGCATCCTTACGGTGATTTGTTCACTATGTCCTGTTTGTCCTATTCACGGTACTGTTTTACAATCATTTTATCTCTATAAGGTCAGTGCTGATACGTCCATATATTTTGTGTTTTCAGTCGGTATAATGAAAGCTTTTCAATTCTGTTGCTCTATTCAAAGAACTAAAATTTCAGCGTCATTGATTCTATTGTTTTTCTACCTTCTATTTTATTTACCTGTACACTAACCCTTCTCTTCTTTCTTTTGTGGGCCTTGGATTTAATTTGCTCTTGCTTTTATTGATTCTTCAAGTACAAAGCTAAATTGCTGGCTTGAGATCTTTTTTTTGAAAGGCAAGAGTTTAAATGTATCATTTTCCCTCTGAGTACAGCTCTCGCTGCATCTCTCAAGCTCTGGGTCTTTGTGTTTTTCTAATTTACCTCAAAGCATTTTCCACCCTCTGTTTGAATTCTTCTTGGACCCAGTGATTGTCTAACAGTGGTGTTTAATTCACCCATATTTGTGGATTCCAATGATCTTTCTCTGAATTTCCAGCTTCTTTCCATTACGATAGAGAAGATACTCTACGTGTTCCATCATTTTCGATTGCTGAGCCTCGTCCGTGGCCTGACACTGTCCTGGCCCCCCCCCCCGTGTACTGGAGAGGATCTGCCCTGCCATGGCTGTAGACCACTTTGTACATGCGTGTCGGCCCTGGCTGGCTATGGCGTTCTTCCAGTCCTCGGTTTCCTTACTGAACTCGGATCTACTCTGTTATTTCACTTTTTAAGCTTAGCGAGAGTCTCCTATTAAAGTTTCCAGCTGCTGTTGTAGAACTCAGATGACCGACTTCATTTCTGGTCGCTCTTGAGGAACACGTCCTGAGGGGCTGAAGCAAGGTGCATCTGGGGATAGAGCCGCTCGCCGTCCTGACGCAGGCAGTGACATCTTGTCGCTGTGCCGTCCCGTGGCGTCCACCCTTGCAACTCCACGAAGCCCCTCCTGAGGTTTCCGGCCTGACCGCATGTGTTTCGCTTCCGTCAGTACTCACAAAGCGACACCGGTGTGCCCGTCCCTGAGAGGGGCCCACGCGTGCCCGCTTCTGCTCCCTTCAGGACTTCGTTGGCTGCTCGGCCCAGGTCCGGCTGCTGGCGCGTTCTCCCCAGTGCTCTGTCCTCGTGCCCGAGGACACCGCCGGGGGCAGACCCAGCTCGGTGCTCCCTTCTCCTTTCAGACGGTGAAGATGCGATCCAGTGTCTTCTGGCCTCCAGCGTTTCCACCAGGAAGTCCTCTGCCAGTCTCTTGGAAGGCACTGTGTCTCTTTTTGGTCGCCCTCTGACTGTTCCACTTTTCTCTGCCTTTGGATTTCAAACTTGTTGTGTTTAGGCACGGTGTTCTGTCATGTCCTTTGCACCTTGGGTCAATGCCCTGTCCATTTAAAGTGCTGGTCTAGTTTATTTCCTAGAACTTGACTGCCCTATTCACACATCTTTCCTTTTAGGATTTAAACCATTTTGCACCATGTCCCTTATGTTTAGTGCTGTTTCCTCGACTTTACCCCATCCTTTCTCCAAGTAGAGCCTTGGTACTTCCTTGCCTCCCACCCTTCCCTATCTCTTTGGTATGGTTAATGTGCTGTTCAACTACCTGCTCTGTTTGAAATTCACTTACTGTGTTCTTCATTTCTAGAATTTATGTTTGATTTTTTTTTATGGAATCACTGTTGTCTCTGAAATTCTCTAGCTTTCCCCAGTTTTCTTGAGAAAAAGAAATCTGTCAGTCCACCGCTGAAAAGCCAGACATCTAGGTCCCCTGCACACCTGCTTCTGTTGCTTGTTTTTCTCTTGGCCCTGAGTCAGTCACTCCTGTCTTGTAGTACGCCTAGGAACACCTGGCTGAATGCAAGACCGGTGGAGGAAAATACAGAGATCATTTGAGTCTTGGTTGATGCTGCCTGACTCCAGCGAGAATGAACTGTGGTTTCCGGGGGACAGGAGTGCCACGGGAAGGTCACCCGAGTTCAGCCTGAGCTGAGTCAGAGATGGTGCTGGTCTGCTTTGCTTTCTTGCCAGTGCCCAGCCCTTCACTTCCGTTCTGGGTTTGCAACCCAAAGCCTGGGTGCTTAACTGGAATCCCCCGCCTCATCAGGGCCTAAGCTCTGACTTCTTGTCTTCCATTCTGAGAAAAGGAACAGCTCTGCTCAGCTCTGAGCCTCAGGGCTGTGTCCTGGGAGTTGAAAGGCCCTCCAGGGGGAAATGTGCAGGAGCGGAAAGGCAGTCCTTGCTCCTTCCCTGCCAAGCCTTGGTCTCTGGTGTCTGCCCTGAGCTTCCTGCTGCCTCTGTGAGGGATTCCTCTGTTAAGCCTGTGTCCACATTGCCCTCTGCCAGACAGCCAGGCCGATTCAAGCCAGCTGCCCACCCGTGGGAGCACAGCTTGGCGAGCATTTGCACCACGCAGAAAAACCTGGCCCAAAAGAATCACTTCAGAACCCAAACATACCCTTCCGTAATTTCTTTCCAAAAAAAAGGCCACTCTTTTCCAGCTATTTTTGTCCAGATCTATTGCATGTCAGGCACCATTTTAGGCCCTTGGAGGTGGTGTGGCCAGCAGGAGAAGCAAGCGTCCAGCTCCTGGGATGGCTCCATGTCTAGGGGAAGGCGAGCAAGAACAGGATCGGCAGAGACCTGCAGTCAGAACAGCTCAGAGCCACCGAGAAGAAGGCCAGGGATAGGGCACCGCCTTATCTGTCACCGGCCCTCACCTGCAGCGCTGGCCCTTAAAAGCGGGCCATATTCTGTACCCCAAGCAGGCAGGGCTGAATTCCTGCTCCAGTCGGAACCCACAGGTCTTGCCTCCCCCATGAAACATGCATGGGCCTCGGGGACATTGTGGAAGGACACGGCCTTCCTGCCCTGAGTCTGTCCTCCCTCCCGCGGCACCGTGTCCCCTGCAGTGGTGGGGACAGGTGCGGGGGAAGGCAGGGCAGCCGAGCTCGGCCTCACTGCGTCTGGCGTCAGAGTCTCTGTGGCTGTCGCCTGGCTGTGGCTTCTGCTCCTGCCTGTGAGCCGGGACCCATGTTAGGGGCAGACGCCTGGACAGGGTTGGGGGTTCACTGCTGTAGCCACTGTGTGTTCAGAATTGGAACCCACACCCTCTTCTGACACCTAGGCCGTTTGGGGCAGGGAGTGGCAGCCGTCCACGGGGTTCTCACTGGCTCACCCTAGAAGGCCCCGAGGGAGAAGGGCTGTCCTGGGTGTTAGCACCGTCTGTAGAACAAGGCATAGGTTTCAGCTCTGCCAGGTTCAGGGGGACAGAGGAAGTCCCACCTCAGGCCACAATGCACATCTTATTCTGTACTGACAGGCACGTGTGTGCTTTGTGGGTAAAGATGGGGAATCCGGATCCACACTGTGACTGGCTGAAGGGTGGGACTTCTGGAGATATCATCACGGCCACCGATGGGGCAGAGGCTCCTGGACCTCCTCCGTGCCACGTGGTGGGCGTAATCTGAGACAGACACTGAGGTGCCCACGGCGGAGCCGGGCTGCGGCAGCACCCAGGGGAAGGGCTGGCAGGGAGAAGCTGGGTGCCTAGGACGAGAAGAGGGCAGAGAGAACAGGAGGCGGCCCGGGGCAGGCGAGGCTGCTGGGCGGTTCCAGCCAACACCGGTGCTTCTGGTGGTCAGAACCTGGACACCGCACCAGGATGCTGGCCCCGCGCCACCCCAGCCCTCACCACTCCACACCCCGTGGGCCCGGGCCTGCCATGCCTGCTCCTGGACAGACGCTGGGGAGATTAACGAGCCGGACACACGGAAAACAAACATCGTGATGACAGCAGGAGCCGGTCACCAACAAGGAAGGGAAGGCTGGGACGCAGGGCCAGGGAGGGGGATAAAAGCCCAGAGCCCAGCACCTCACACACACCTCACTCACAC
>NW_022900936.1:1759531-1775493 GCF_012274545.1 Fukomys damarensis
GCGCCCCGGCCCCCTGCCTGAGCCTCATCTGCACCCCAGTGAGCTGTGCGTCCAGCCCGAGCTGCCAGCCGGCTTGCTGCTCCTCCTCCTGCCAGCCGTCCTGCTGTGAGTCCGTCTGCTGCAAGCCTGTGTGCTGCACACCCGTCTGCTGCAAGCCCGTCTGCTGCACCCCAGTCTGCTGCAAACCTGTCTGCTGCAAGCCCTTCTGCTGTACACCTGCCTGCTCTGGATCCTCCTCTTCCTGTTGCCAGCAGTCTGGCTGCCAGCCGGCTTGCTGCTCCTCCCCCTGTGAGCCATCCTGCTGTGTGTCCATCTGCTGCAAGCCTGTCTGCTGCACACCCTCCTCCTCCGTGTCCCTGCTCTGCCGCCCCGTGTGCAGACCCGCCTGCTAACTTCCCACCTCCCCTGGCCAGCACAGCTGCTGCATGCTGCCCTCCTCCTCTTCCATGTCCCTGCTCTGCTGCCCTGCCTGTCCCTGCCCTGATTGCCACAGCCTCTCTCTAGGCCAGAAGTCCTGCTGCTGACCTGCTGGTCCTCCAGGGCTGGCAAGCTCAAGTGTCCCCCATACAGGACCTTCTGTACTCCTTGAGCTAGTCCTGACCCTGATTAGGGGGCTGTCCCCTCTCATGTCCGCAGTGCTGGCCTGGCCTCTCTTCCCAGGTCCTCTGCTATCACCTGCCTTTAACCTCACTCTCTTAGTTCCTCCCTGCATCAATAAACCCACCCTCTCCTGATTCTCCGCCTCTTGTGCTCTTGGGGACACACGGTCTGGGTGGACCTGGGTCTTGTCTAGCTATGGACATTTCTAGGAGCAGGGGACTTTACTGAGGTGTCAGCAGGGATAGTGGCTCACTCCCTGGATCACTGGATCACACGGTCAGGGCCAAGCTCAGGTCAGACCACCAAAGGGCAAAGGGGCCCTGGACCCTCAGGGCCTTGGCAGAGTGAAGACCTGGTCACTCAGTACTTGCGTAGCTCAGGCAGCAGATGCTGCCCGCCCTGTGGGTGACTCTGGCCCTGATGACCTTTGGTCTGCGCCTAACACCTATGCGGCCTAAGAAGAAACTTCCCAAGCAGCTTCCACAGAGCCCAGTGCCCACAGCAACAAACAGCATTCAAAAGTCAGCAGGCACAGAAAGAGGTGGGAAAATGTCTCCCATGTCGGGGATGAGCCAGTATTCAAAGCAGGAAAGTCTGAGGGTGTTGATGGAGGATGAGGAGAAGAAAGACACACAAGGACATCTAGAGAGGGAATCTTCGACGTCTGAGGTGAAAATCACAGGATCGATGTACAGCTAACAGACCACACTACAGAAATCAAGGGAACTGGACAACCTGGAAAGGGACAGGTCCTAAAAGGAAACACAGGCAAGAGAAACGGGCATTAGGGGCCGCAGGGAACCCCAGCTCTGCCTGTCTGGGCAGCTGGAACACCTGGCCCACGGGGTGCGACGGAGCAGTGACAGACCGGATCCCTGAGTGGGAAACTCAACCTGTTCTGCGAGAAGAGTGAGTTACACACAACAGCGAAAACAGGCCAGCAGCTTACCGTGGACAGCAGGACTACGCTCAGTGCAAACCAGGCATGAGGTGTGAAATGGTTTGTATAAAAGCCGGAATCGGCAAACAGAGAGCCAATGTGGCAAAAACAGAAGCAAAGCTCACTCTTGGAGAAGAGGAAGGTGGTGAAAGTCCGCTGCTGCAGGAGATCGGGACGACACAGTGGGGGACGTCGGCGTAGGAGAGACCGAAACAAACTGTGCCGTGAGGCGGACGGTGAGAGGACACAGGCTGTCCAGCAAGATGCAAGAACTCACAGAAGAAAAACCAGGCCACCTCAACTGTCCTGCACCCGTTTCTAACAGACTTCACTTTCAGAGCATGTTGGGGCTCAGGGCAACACTCTGTGCAGGTGCAGCCCTGTCCTGGGCTCTCAGCCTCCCACCTGGAGCATCACCGCGCCCAAGAGACTGCGGCCTTCTCGGCGGGGCTCACTCTATGCTGTGCACTCTCTGGCTGTGGACGAAGCCTGACCCGTGTCCACCCTGGCAGTTCCTGCACGCACGCCTTCCTCAGCGAAACTCTGCTGGGCTCCATCCTCGCAGCCTGTCCCAGCCCCGCCATCCCTGACCTTCAGCTGTCCTCAGACTTTCACCTCTTCCAACACCACATGGTAGGAGTCCCGTGGGACACAGTCCTGGCGGACCAGCTGCTTTCCCTTGGTCTATGCACTGGGATCCCCCGGGACTTCAAATGTCTTGGTAATTGTTTTCAGCACTCGGTAATGTTCCACTGTCTACATTCTGGTGCTGCTAGAGTCCATCCTGTCATGCACGGGAGGGCATGTGGTGCCTTCCAAGGCATCACATGGGTGGATAAGCTGCTAGCTACATCTCTGAGAGGATTTCGGTGGGGAAAATGCCAAGGGTGCTACTGCTGGCCTGAAAGAGCGGGTCTTCTGTTGGAGGCACCACCAGTCCAACTGCCTTCCAACGTGGCTGCACTGCTCTGCATTTCCGCCAGGGATGAATGCGGGCCCCTGTGGCTCACACCCTTGGCAGGTATGAGATGAAGCCCTTTCAGTCAGTGAGCAGCGGTCTGATCATTATGTAACTTGTGATTTCTCAGTGATTGTGAGGTGCACGTCTGTTTATTTGCATTCATTGCGTCTTCCTTGATGAGCTGTCTGTTGACTTCTTTTGCTCCTTACCTGGTTGGTCTGTTTGTTTTCTTAAGTTTTAAGAGTTCTTTGCATATTTTGGGTAGCAGCGCACATTAGACTTATTTTTGGAGACTGTCTCCGTGTGTCTCTCACTTCCTCAATTTTCTATATCAATTTTAAGTTATTCTAATAAACAAGCCCGTAGATCTAGATCACCCAGTGCCAAAGCATTCAAAGAAGAAAACAGTGACAGTTCTACACAATCCCTTCCAGAAAACGGAAGACCAAACACATTGCCACTCATTTACAGGCTCAGCCACACGCTAGTCAGGACCAAGACGTTACATGGAAAGAAAGACAGACCCATTTCCACTGAAATGCAGACAACCAAATCCACAACAAAGCATCAGCAAACCAAATGCCAGAGTCGTGAAAAGGATGGGACAGGCCAGGGTCCTCCGGGAATGTAAGGCTACATCCATAACAAACACCCACGGATGTGGGGACCACGGGAGGGTTTGCCGTGTGAACGGGCCGAGGGGAGGCAGCGTGACCACATCAAGGGTCACAGAGGAGCTGACAGACTCACCAAGCCTCACCTTCACAAGCGCTGTCTAGCAGCGGGGAGTGGGTGAAGGCTCATGATCCGGGCTGCCCTGAGGCACCCACCCGGGGGAGACGGCAAGGACCCGCCCTCTCCCCCTGCAGGAACTGCGTGTCACCACCCTGGATGTCACCCGGGGACCTGGAGACAAGGCCTGGGCTGAGCACCTGAGCAGCTGCTCCCTGCGGACAGCACAGAACCGGGAGTCACAGGGAGACCCGGAGCTGAGCCCATTCAGCCAGGCTGAGGGACCGAGCTTAAGCGGCAGTGGCAGCAAAGCCCAGCTGTGTTTCCAGGCGCGCCACTAATGACGAACTCAACTGTGCTGGGTAAAGGACGATCTACACTAGAATAAAAGCGTCAGCTTAACCACATATGGAGCGGAACGCGTAGCTCAGGCAAACACGATGGGAGAAACCAAACGGGACCACAGCCAGCGCAGCCGCACCGCCCTGTGGGTTGCACTCGGGCCTCGCGTCCGGCCAGCCACGCTGAGCTCCCGGGCGCCCCAGGTACAGCCCCGCAGAGTCCTTCGGCATCAACGCGCTGGCTCCAAATGTCCTTCCCAGGAAGACGAACCAGACACGACTTGTCGAAGAGTCAGAGCTGAGGTCTCCACGTCCTGACTTCAAGGTCTCCTAGGAATCCACAGGAAGGAGGCAACTTAGCGTTGGCAAAGAATAGGCACACAAATCGGTGAGAGAGAGAGGCAGCAGGCGCGGAGGAGGCTGCTGACTTCGGACCAACAGAGAAGGAAACGGAATGAGGAAGGACAGCATTCGAGCCACCCGGACAGCTGTGAAAAAAGAAAGATGAACTTCAACTAATGTCTCATAAATCTCGTAAAATTAAATCACAATTGACCATAGACCTAAACATGAAATGTGAAAATGTTTATGTGTCGGGAAAATCTCTGTGTGTGACCTTCTGCTGGGCGGAGTTCTAGAACTGACCCCAAAAGCCTGATCTGTGAAAGAAAATAGTTGATAAATGACATCACGTTGGTCTCTTTTGTTCTTTAAAACGCACCATTACAGGGATGAGCAGACAGGGCACAGACACGCAGAAGATACTTGCCAATCTGACCAAGGCGCGTGTAACCCGAAGAGGCCCTGGACTTTTAAAATCCGATATCAAGAAAACCTAATCCAAAAGGAGGCCTGCACATGAAGAAACAGTTTTTCAGGAGCTCATGGTGGGCAGGTGGGCAGGTGGGCAGGGAGCCGGGCTGTGGGTCCTGAGACACTCGGGGTGTGGCCCGCGGGGCAGGGTGGACCGAGGGGACGGAGCTGCGCCGGGAAGGAGGTTCCGGGGGGACACTGCGGCTGCACGGGATGCCCAGCCTGGCCTCGGCCATCACCCCTGGCCCACTGTGGGGCACTTGCCCTGGCATGGCACGGCGGGGCCCGGGGTCCGGAGCGCTGGCCTCAACACCACAGCAGGGCTGGAGAGCGAAGCCGCTTCTGCCCAGAGGCCGCTCCGGGTGCCGGCCAGGAAGTGAGAGCAAGGCGGGTGCAGAACAGCGCGGGCAGAAGGACAAGGCGCCTCGCTGGCCTCACACCGGCCTCCGGCCTCTAGGAGGCTCGGCCGTCCTGCACTTGCTCTGACAGGCAGCCTGCGTTCCCGAAGTCCTGCAGAGGCCTTGGGATGTTAGACCTGCATGCGTGGGCACGGTGCCTGTGTCCAGAGAAAGAGCGATACACACTGCGCTGTCAGCACCCAGCGCTCCGGAAACCAGCGGGCGGCGAGGCGCACAGCACAGACCAGGCCTGAGTGGAACTGCGGTGTCCAGCACCAGCTGGCATCAGATAGCCACACCGGCAGGGGCAGTGCCCAGCGGCTGGCTGCACAAAACCCCTGGCGTCCGGCACCACTGCCATCATTGGTGACATCAGGACTGCTAGGGAGCTGCGCACTGCCCTGCAGGATTCCTTCTCAGTTGAGCCAAAGAACCCAGGCGGGAGGGCAGCACCCACCAAGAGTGGCCGGCCGGGACACTCTGTCTGCCGTTCCTGGAAGGTCAAGGCCAGCAGCTGGGCTCCTCCTCTTGAGGAAGCTGAGAGCCCTCCTCTGGGTTTTACTGATTTTGTGGTCTTCGCTGTTGTTTCTCTTCTGCTTCCCCTAGGATCCGGTTTCCCTTTGGGGGAAACTTTCGGGGTTTTATGTTTTCTGTCACATGCACCAGCTTCCGTTCAGTTTGTCCCAGATGTGGCTGAAATTTCCAGTCCCAAGTCCCTGTTCCCCTTGGCTCTGGGGAGCCTTCGTCTCGTCCCCTGTGGCCAGCTGGCCCGAGAGCCCGTCTTGGGGGCTCCGTCTCCCAAGTCTCCGTCACGGGCCCCCTCTGCCGTGGTGCACGGGTCTGGGGCCTCCTCCTGACCCAGGTCCCCTTTTTGCGTCTCTGTCACCCCGCACACACTCCAGAGCGGCTCCGCGTGACCGGCACCATCCGGGCTCCTTCCCCTCACCTCCGGGCAGCAGCTGCAGGCTGACAGGGTCCTCCGTGCCCACGGTGTCTGCCTGGAGGACCAGGCACAGATCCGGGCATCACCCGGTCCTCGGCCTCCCCCATGCAGTCCACGGGCTGAGCCAGTCTTTGTTTCAGCCACAGGAATCAAGAGCACCTGGGACTCAGCTCACGGCACCAGCAAGAGGAGGGACGGTAACAAGGAAGGGGACGGCAACAAGGAGAGGGACAAAAACATGGAGAGGGACAAAAACATGGAGAGGGGACGGCAACAAGGAAGGGGACGGCAACAAGGAAATGGGACGGCAACAAGGAGGAGGAAGGCCGCTGGAGCCTTGAGCAGGAACAGCACAGCCTGGCCTCATATAAAAGCCCATCACCCAGAGCACCTCACACACTCACACCCACTCACACTCACACTCACACTCACTCCCAGCGCAACCCCGCCATGGCCGCCTCCACCATGTCCGTCTGCTCTGAGCCCTGGCAGGTGGACGACTGCCCAGAGAGCTGCTGCGAGCCCCCCTGCTGCGCCCCCAGCTGCTGCCAGCCCAGCTGCTGCACCCCGGCCCCCTGCCTGAGCCTCATCTGCACCCCAGTGAGCTGTGAGTCCAGCCCGAGCTGCCAGCCGGCTTGCTGCTCCTCCTCCTGCCAGCCGTCCTGCTGTGAGTCTGTCTGCTGCAAGCCTGTGTGCTGCACACCCGTCTGCTGCAAGCCTGTGTGCTGCACACCCGTCTGCTGCAAGCCTGTCTGCTGCAAGCCTGTCTGCTGCACACCTGTCTGTTGTAAGCCTGTCTGCTGCAAGCCTGTCTGCTGCATCCCCGTCTGCTCCGGGGACTCCTCCTCCTCCTGCTGCCAGCAGTCTGACTGCCAGCCGGCTTGCTGCTCCTGCTCCCCATGCCAGCCGACCTGCTGTGTGCCCATCTGCTGCAAGCCCATCTGCACGCCCTCCTCCTCCTCCTCCGTGTCCCTGCTCTGCCGCCCTGCCTGCCCCAGCCCAGCCTGCTGAGGCCTCTCCCTGGCCAGAAGTCCTGCTGCCAGCAGGCTCAGGTCACCCCCAGGGCAGGCCTCTCACTGTCCCCCTTAGCCTGGTCCTGACCTGGATTAGCAGGCTGTTCCCCTCCCTGAGGACAGGTCCCCCCATGTACACAGTGCTGGCCTGACCTCTCCTCCAGGGTCCTCTGCTCCGTCAGCGCCCTGGGCCTCAGCCTGTCAGCACCTCTCAGGATCAATAAACTCTCCCTGACCTGATCCTCTGCCTCTTGTGCTCGTGGGGACAGTCTGAGCAGATCTGGGTGTCCTCCACCTTTGGACATTCCTAGCAGCAGTCACTTAGGCCAGAAGTTGCAAGAGATTGGCTCTCTTCCTGGAGGGTCACTGCTGAGACACAGGGGCCTCCCTTGAGGGCGGTGCCGTGTGTCCTCTGCTCCTCCACACAGAGAATGGAAAAGGGCGGGGCTGTGGAAGGGCCTCTCCAGTGCAAGGTCCTGAGTTCAACCCCCATACCAAAAAAAAAAAACTAATGAAAGGTACGTAAACTAAGACTTGCAGTCCTAGCACTTTTCTGCACACGGTTCACTGTCAGTGAGTCCTTACTCTGTGCAAGTGTGGCTGGACAGACACAATGTTCAGTCTCCTCCCAGCTGTCTGCACGAGTCCGAGCATTCCAGGTAACTTGGTAGGGAAGATTTCAGGTGTTGGTCCTTCAGTGTCTGGCTTGTTTCACCCTGCACACTGTCCTCAGGATGCACTCATGATGTTAGGTCAGGACTTTGATCCTTTGCCAGGCTGTGTCATATTTCACTGTGGGTGTAGACCACATGCTGTATATCCGCGTGTTTGGACAGTGGCACTTCCCACCTTTGCGGCAACTCCGAATAATGCTGCTAGGAACATGGATGTACAGATACCCACCTCAGCTCTTTTGATGACAGACCCAGAAGCAAACTCATGGATAGTATAGTGGGCCTACATTTAATTTGGGGGGAACCGCTGTATTGTTTCCCACCGCAGCTATTGTATGCTACAGTACTTTGGGTTTTCTGTTTCGGGACGCCACCCTGAGGGTGCCTCTGGTCTTAGCAAACCTTCCAGGCCAGGCTGGACAGTGGCCTACAGCCCCGCCCTCCCACAGGCCCCACCCCCATCTGCCCAAGCTCCTGCCTACAGCCCCGCCTCCTCCCTTCCACTCCCCTCCCCTACCATCTCCCCTGCATCTGGGTGGGGTCAGCCCTGCCCTTCCCCCCACCCTGCCCTCACCCATCAGTCAGCCTGACCTCCCTCCCCTACAGCACCGGGCCTTCCTCCCAGAATCCCCGCCCTATTTCAGAGCCCCTCTCCTCCCATGAGCCACTCCCGCCCCTCCCTGCTCTTGTTCATCTCTCCCATTGGCCCCTCCCCTGGGTCAGCCCACCCCTCCTTGATCCTGTGGCTTGCCCTCCTCTTGGCTGTCAGCCCTACCTCTCAACCACAATCCCTTCCCAGGTGTTGCTCTCCTCTCCCATTGGCTCTACCCCTTGCCTGTCAGCCCCCTGGCCCTGCCCTCTCTCACAAGCTCCACCCTCCCCACTCTGCAGAAGAACGAGTACCTGCTGGCGGTGGTGGCCGAGGACAGGGATGCGCTGCTGCTGGGCCTGCGCTACTCTCCCACTCGGCTGCACTTCCTGTTCCTCCGCGAGGACACAGCCGGGGCCTGGCAGACCCGTGTGTCCTTCCGCAGCCCCGGCCTCATGGACAGCCAGTGGCACACGCTGGTGCTGGCTGTGTCCGAAGGCTCCTTCTCCCTCACCGTGGACTGCGGCCTCCCGGTGGACATGTAGGTACCAAGCGGGTCTCAGGGCTGCGTCCTCGGGTGGCCTATGCTGAGGTCCTGGCAAGGACGCCCCCGCTGTCCAGAGGCCCACTGTGGACGGGGGCCGGGCGCCAGGTGGGGCTAGGTGGGGACAGGATGCTTACAGTCACCGCAGGCTGCTGCCTCGACAGCAGAGCTCCTCGTACCGGGGCACCGGGCCTCGCCAGGTGGGTGTCACGCCAGGCCACACCTCCTGTCGGCGGTGGCCCAGGACCCGGCTTTCGCACCCAAGGTTCCAGCCGTGCTGTCCCCTCTGTCGGGCACCGGCCTTCCTGCCCCATCTCTCCAGAGTCAGCATCTGGTGCTCTTCCTAATGCCTCGTGGGTCTCCAGCCAGTGCCTCCCTCCTGCTCCAGAGTCATTGCCCCTCCCGGCTGGGCACTGACAGGGCTCCTGCAGGCGCCCTCTGGTGACATGGCCCGGACCACATTTCCCTGTGGCCAGAAGATGCCCCTTCTAGGACCAGGGTCTCTAATCAGTCTGCATGGGCCAGACAGTGGCAGATGGGCCCTTTTGGGGAGACAGAGGCAGAGAGGCAGCCACTCGAGGAAGGGAGCAGTGGTGGAGAGATTTGGCCGCAGCCCAGAAGCCCTGGGGCCACCAGGAGGGGCGGGAGTCCTGGACGGCCTCCGGGTGGGGCAGCAGAGGGGCCACAGCCCGCGACACCCAGATCCCAGACGCCGGCCTCCAGATGGGGGCCCCACCGTGCTCCTGTGCGACGGCCCCTGTGGTACACAAGTGGGGCACAGCCTTGCCCTCCTGTGCCCTAAAACTGCCCTACACTGGTGTTCTCAGAATGGCTGATGTGCCCTTCCCGGCCACCCTGTCCATGCGGGGAGCACGGTTCTTCATTGGCAGCCGGAGGCGAGCCAAGGGCTTGTTCACGGTGAGTGTGGACCCTTGCCCAACGTGCTAGTTAGCAGCTTGCTGGCTTCCCTGGGGAGGCAGGGAATGGAGGTGCAGCGGGTCCCTGCCACCCAGCCCTCCCACTTGCTGTTGCCACAGAGTTCTGCCCCTCCACTCTGATAAGATGAGGCCCACACAGCCAGGCACAGGGGCATATGCCTGTAATCCCAGCACTGGGGAGGCTGAGTCCAGGTGGATTGCCAAGAGTTCAAGGCCAGCCTGGGCTACATAGCCAGACCCTGAATCAAAATAACAGTAACTACAATAAAAAAGATATTGCCCACAACCAGCCTGCCCCCTGGTGCTGTATGCTCTCAGGAGCACAGCGCACCTCACCACACGGTCCTCCCCCTAGGAAGGGATGTCAGGGGCAGGGCTGGGGCTCTGGTTCTGCTGGGTCCTCAGAGTCTGTGACAGTGTGGCATGCTGGGTCAGCGGTGGAGGGCTGGACGGAGGTTCACTGGATAAAGGTGTGGAGGGATGGAAAGGCTGCATGAGGCAGTGGGTGGATACACAAGTTGCTGGGTGAGTGGACAGTCAGAAGGGCAGGCAGCAGAATGGCCCAGGGATGGACAGACGCACGGATGGAGTGGTGGGTGGATGGATGATGGATGGACAGACGCACGAGCAGTGCAGCCTGCTCACTCCCAGTCAGTCCTCATGGGAAACCTCCAGCGGCTTACCCCGAGCATGGTCACAGCCCAGCCCCTGCTCCTCAATCCGAGGCTCTGAGCAGCCATTGCTCCTCTCTCTGCAGGGCCTGGTACGGCAGCTGACCCTGCTGCCAGGCTCCGACGCCACCCCGAGGCTGTGCCCCAGCAGGAACGCCCAGCTGGCCGAGCTGGCCATCCCCCAGGCACTTGCAGGGAGGCCGGATGATAACGAGGTGCTGAGGTATCCCTACGGTCAGTAGGCGAGGCCGCCCGCCCCTTCCCCTCAACAGGCACTGGACCACGGCCCTGCCCCGTGGTTCCTTCTGTCCTCTCCTGCGCCCGGCGGTGGCAGAAGGACAGGTGCCATGGGGCAGCCGAGCACCATCCCGTTCCTCCAAGGGCCGTCCGCCCAGGGCCCTGCTGAACCCGGCAGATGGCCACACACGTCCTTGTGTCCTTCTCCAAGCTGAGCAGCCTCTGGGCACTTCTCCTGTCCCTCCCCCTGCCAGCACACAAGCTATAGCCCAGTCTGGTGGGTCTGGCGCCTTCCTTGTCCCCACAGCCCAGAGCCCTCTGCACCCACCTTCTGGTTTGTATTTGTGTCATCCCGATATCTTCCAGATATTGACACCTCATTAAAATCACAGCTGGAAGCTGTGCGTGGAGGTGCACGCTGGTGATCCTGGCATTTGTGGGGGGCTGAGGCAGGATCGTGGAGCTCAAAGCCAGCCTGAACTACCCAGTGAGACCCTGTCTCAAAAAACCCAAAAACAAAATAAAAGTGCAACTGGTGAGGCCCAGACACCGCAGAGCAGGGCACAGCCGAGGCTCAGCTACCGTGAGGGTGTGGGGAACAAGACACGGGTGCAGGGTGGGCAGCACTTTCAGGGCACAGGAGAGGGACGGGAAGTGGGCAGCAGCCAGGCCTGGCTCATGCCACATGGGGCCTGGGTGTGTCCACACCCCCGGTCCCACAGGGGGTGGTGGCCCTAAGACACTGGGCTCCGGGCCACCCGCAGAGGCAAGGAGGCCCTGCGCAAGG
The DNA here is from genome assembly GCF_012274545.1 of Fukomys damarensis. Taxonomy (NCBI): domain Eukaryota; kingdom Metazoa; phylum Chordata; class Mammalia; order Rodentia; family Bathyergidae; genus Fukomys; species Fukomys damarensis. Next base: position 1,770,713 of record NW_022900936.1, read on the forward strand.
CTCCTCTCAGCCCGACACTGCGAAGGCCCTCCTCCTGCTGTCCCTGCAGAAGCTGGCGTGAGGGTGACCCTGGGGTCCCGGCCGCCGTGTACCAAGGCAGAAGATGCCCAGTTCTGGTTTGACGCCACCCGGAGGGGGCTGTACCTGTGCATGGGCAGCGAGTGGGTCTTGGTGTTGGCAGGTGAGGCTGCATCATACGCCCGCGTGCCACCCTGAGCAGGCAGGAGAGCCTGGCGCGGCCCGGCTGGGGCAAGGCGGTGATGAGGGCTGAGTGGCCCGGCCACCTGCACACCTGGCCGTCTGGGCTGGGACTCTGAGAGGGAGCCCTGTCCTCGGTAGGCCAGACATGCCCAGCCCCCACACCACGGGGCAGGGACACTCACCCTCAAGCCACAAATCCAGGCACACACAGCACGGGTGTGGCCCGCGAACTGCGGCAGGGCTGGGCGTCTCCCACTTCCTCTCTCCAGTGCCTGGGGGTCCTGGTGCTCACCCCGCTGACCACCAGCCCACGGACAATGACATCTGCCCCTACGCACACCTGCGGCAGGCGGCACCTGCGAGCCAGGAGCTGAGAGCACAGGAGTGAATGCCACAGACAGGCTCTGCAGGAGCGAGGGGCAGTGGGCCGGGAGTCCTTCGGGAGGGGCGCCACACAGGAGAGGCGTCCTGGCCTCGCTGAGCGTGGGTGAGGCTGCAGGCCACCTCCTGTCTGGAAGCCAACTACGGCCGGAGTCAGCTGTGGCTGGGCCCTGGGTGCTACCGATGGGGTCGCCCGGTGCCCGCCCGTGGCCCGCTAACCCGCCACCGTCTTCTGCCCAAGCCAAGGTCAGGCTGGACTACGTGGAGGGGTACCAGAACCTGTTCACCCACTCGGAGACGCTGGGCCTCGAGGTGTTCGGCATCCCCCAGGCGGGGCTCTTTGTGGCGACGGCCAACCGCAAGGCCACATCCGCCATCTACAAGTGGACAGACGGCAAGTTCGTCCCCTATCAGAACATCGCCACGCACCAGGCACAGTCCTGGCGACACTTCACCATCGGGAAAAAGGTGAGTCTGGCTGGTGGCGCCCCCTGCCTTCCCACAGGGGCACTGCAGCGCCACGGCCCCAGCGCTCTCTCAGGGTCCCAGTCCCGTCGCAGAAAGGCTCGGCATGGCTGCAGCTCTCGGTCCAGCGCAGGACCAGAGAGGTCTGCTCACTTCTCACAGGCAGGAGGCAGGGCCATTCCTGCGAGGCTGTCCCCCTGTGCAGACCTGGGGAGCTGGTCGACAGTGCAGACGCTGGAATTAAAAGCGAAGAACTGTGCTTCTCCCTCCAGAAACACGGAAGACACGTGGCATCCAAACAGAGGGGGGGGGTCCAGGAAAGCGTCTTCTCTCCCTAGGTCCTGGACTCCAAGCCACAGAGTCCTGGACACAGCGTCCCATGACCGACCTCCAGATTCTCACTTGCCCGGCAAGGGCATCTGAGACAGCCAGGCCTTCTCCTAGGCCCGGGGACAAACCAGACAAGCTCTGCCCCCGGCCCTTACCTCTGCCACTGTCTCAGCTGCCTCCACGTCCCGTACGGCGAATCCGTAACGAGCCTTTTTTTTCTAAGTGATGATGTTTTTCATTGCCATTAAGTAGATAAAAAGACAGACTACAAAATTCAGAAAAACACGGGAAAAAATACTTTGGGCCCTCACCTGAGCAGACACCAGTCTCCGAGCACATGGAGCCCCAGCCCCAGCCCCGTTAGAGCCACCGCCGGGGATCCCCCTCCCCGCCGTGTCCCCACGTTAGAGCAGTCCCCACTCTGGCATGCCGCTGTGCGATGGGCCACGCCCTGACCGCAGGAAGGTTCTGTCCATCCCATCAGGGAAAGTGTTTGCCCACGAAGGGCTCCTGAATTTGGGAATCTTTTTCCTTCTGATAGAAGTCTGAATAACAGGCTAAAGAAGGTGGCGTTCTTAAGGTCTCAGTTACCATGATTACCCAACCTGGACAGCCAGCGCCAGCTTCAGAAACCTTCCACACCAGGCCCCCGCCCCCATCAGAAGAGCCAAGCTGACCTGGTTTCTCTCTCAGGTCTTCCTGGCTGTGGCTAACTTTGGACCAAATGAAAAGGGCCAGGAGTTCTCAGTCATTTACAAATGGAGCCACAGAAAGCTGAAGTTCACTCCGTACCAGAGGATTGCCACCCACAGCGCCCGGGACTGGGAGGCCTTCACAGTGGATGGGGAACACTTCCTGGCGGTGGCCAACCACCGGGAAGGTAGGGCATGTGTGGCCTTTGACCCGGCAGCAGTCCAGTCCTGGGGAAGAGCATGACTTCTTGCAGGGTGGATTCTTACCTCATAAAAAAGTAGTAACTTTCCAAGCATGGTGGCACATGCCTTGTGACACTAGTGCTGTGTGGCTGAGGCAGGAGTACTTTGAGGCCAGCCTGAGCTATAGAGAAAGAACCTGTCTCAAAGATAAAAGAGAGAGAAAGAGGAAAGAAGCTAAGTCACAGTGGGCCTAGACCTGGGCTCACCTCTCACATCACTGTGTCAGGGTGGGCCCCCAGGAGCACTGTCACAGTCGCCTGCAGGCCTGTGGAGAGGTGGGGAGACACACAGGGTCCTGTGTGGTTCCTGCCAGCAGGGCTCTGCAATTTCCATCCCGGTTTGAAAATAATCAGCTAACAGGGTCAGGGATGTAGCTCAGTGGTTCCGCCGCCTGCCTGGCAAGTGCAAGGATCCGAGTTTCATCCCTGGTACCAAAAACAAAAAAAAGAGAGAAAGAAAGAAAGGAAACAAAGAAGCGTGGAGTCGTGGACTCCAACTCCGCGAGGGTCAGGGCCTCCTGCTCAGAGCCCAAGGCCACACAGCTCAGCCTTCCCCAGAGTCTGCAGCCCCAGGCTGGGAGAAGCCTCCACCATTCTGCGCACAGGCACAGGGGAAGCCAGGCAGCCAGTAGCCGGTGTGAGCCAGGGAGGGGAGCAGGGCAGGCCTGGAGGGCCCCAGGCAGAGGCAGCTGGAGAGGGCTGTGAGACCTGCAGGACAGGACGGGAGGGCGCAGAGGGAGGGAGCAGCCCTGCCCTGGGTTTCTGGCCGCCTTCAGAGGAGCAGCTCCTCCACGCTGGGCCTGGTGAGAAGAGAGTTCCGGGGGCAGGACGCTCTGGGGGCAGGGCTCCGAGGGCGGGTGGTCCTACAGGCCCCACGGCGCTGTCTGTGGCCTTGGCTCCAGGTGACAACCACAACATCGACAGCGTCATCTACAAGTGGAACCCCAGCTCCCGGCTCTTTGAGCCCAACCAGACCATCGCCACGTCGGGCGCCTACGACTGGGAGTTCTTCACGGTCGGTCCCTACTCCTTCCTGGTGGTGGCCAACACCTTCAACGGCACCTCCACCAGGGTGCACTCACACCTGTACATCTGGCTCGTCGGCTCCTTCCGGCTGTTCCAGTCCTTCCTGGTGAGGCACGGAGTCTAGTCACGGGGTGTCCGTGGGGCCCCAGGGCCTCCCCATCGGGACAGGTGGAGCCTCGCCCCCGCCGGCCACTTGTGCCTCGCAGCCTGGGCAGCCACTGCAGTCCTGCTCCCGGGCACTGAGGGGGGAGGCGGGGCCGGGCCAGCGGGGACTTTAAGGCGTGGTCCAAGGAAGCGACGAGCCCCCCAGGGCACTGAGTGGGCCAGGGCTGTGGGCAGCGTGCACAGTGGGGTCCATTTGCCTGTGGGTTCTAAAGGCTAAAGCCGAGAGCACAACGCCAGCAGGGAGGCTGTGGAGGTCTCTGAGGGTCCTGGTCCGTGTGGGCAGCACACAGCTGCCCCAGCCCCTTCCGGCGGGTGTCCTGCCGCCGCTCCATGCTCAGTGTGGGCTCAGGACTGAGGTCTCCAGGGGTCCTGGTGGCCGTGGTGAGGGAGTCTCGCCCAGGGCCAGTGTACATGGGAGCCATGGCAGCAAGTCCCCTGACAGGAGGGGAGCAATGAGTCAGGACGTCCACAGCCCCCGGCCCATGGCACCAGGCAGGAGCCCTGTAGGACACGAGTGTGCACTCTCTGGGGTGTGTGCAGTGTGTGCCAGCATGCGTGTGGGCACCGGCACTGCAGGGCAGCGGGGAGCTCCCGGAGAGGTCGGGCTGCAGTGCAGACACGAGCCCTGAGGGCAGGACTGGCCCCCGGCCCTGGCCGCACCCCTTCTGCGGAAGGGTCAGGCCGGGCGGAGGACCAGGCAGGCAGCAACCGGGCAGCCCACGTGCAGCCCAGGCAGATGGTGCCCAAGGTGCCTCGTCAACGATCTTCACAATAAAAACGAGCGATTCTCTTCACGAGAATGTCCCAGTCAGGTGTGGAGCACACGCAGACCAGAAAGGCCTCGTTTTTCTGACTCGGGTGGCAGACACCCTGTCCTTGTGAGGCAGTGCCCAGACCCTGGCTGGACGCCGGTGGGAGGGGCCCGAGCCGTCTCTGGACCCTGCTTGGGGTTCGCGGGGAACCCTGTGCCCCCACTGCTCTCACAACACCGTCCCAACCCAACTCCGCGAGCGTCAGGGCCTCCTGCTCAGAGCCCACGCCAGCTTCTCAGCCTGGGTTCTCCTCTGTGTCCAGCCGCTCCGCCCCTTCCCGTGTGTCCGACATTATCATCGCGGCCCGCCCCACTTCCCTGTCAGGCCGGCCGCCTCTGTCCTGTCTGCCCGCCTTCGCGTTTGCCCCTTGGCTGTGCACCCTCAGCCCGCGTCTGTCCCCACTGTGGGCTCCTCGGGGCGGGAAGGACACCTCCCCTACCGCCCGGGCCTGGCCTCCCCCCCCCCCC
>NW_022900936.1:1775505-1779696 GCF_012274545.1 Fukomys damarensis
GGAATCTGCAGGGACACACAGGACCCCTCCCAGGCTATCAGGGCCTCTGGGCCCGCAGCGGAGCAGAGAGGAGGCCCTGCCTTCTGGGGGGACTTGCTGGGGGTACAGGCTTGCGCGTGTGTACAAAGTGCGTGCATTGTGTATGCACGCGTGGAGGTGCCTGTGTACTTGTGTACGTCTGTATGTGTTCAGCCAGCGCTGCCTGTCCATGATGTGTGTGTCCCCCTTGTGTGTGTTCATGTGCGTGCACGTGTGTGGGCGGGGCATTGCATGCGGTGTGTGCGCAGCATGTGCACAGGTGTGCACACTTGTGTGGCATGCACCAACTGGCGTCCTCTGCTCGGGCCTGGGCGGAGTCAGTGAAGTCCAATTCGAGAGTCCTGTTTCCTCCAGAGTAGAGAGCGGTCAGGGGACACGCGGCCCCATGGGTTCTGGTGTCGTGGGCCGTGGAGTGGGTGCAGAGTGGACGGTGCTGGCGTCCCACCGGAGGACGTGGGGTGGGCCTGGGGACGGTGACAGACAGCAGTGTGAGGAGCGGCTGCACCGCCCAGAGGTGCCTCCGCAGGGCCCTGATCCTAGTGAGTCCCTTCGACCTCCCTCAGGTCTGTGTGGTTCCCAGGGCAGCCTCAGGCCGGGAAGCCTGGCTGCAGTGTGAGCTCCCCCAAGGGCTCCTCGGTCAGCAGCGCCCTCTGCTATCTACATGTGTGGCTCTGTAATTGCTTCCTGCTGAGCACCAGGCAGTGCCAGCCAGGACCTGCCAGGCGGGGACCAGGACACACCTGGGCAGCATCATGCAGGATTTCTGGGTGAGGGCTTAACTGACCTGGGAGTGGAGAAAACTCCCGTTCCGTGGGACCCTGAGCCTCTTCCCTGTGGTCTGGATGACGGACCTGTCCCCGGAAAATGCGGGGCAGGAAGGGATGGGCTGGCACTGCAGGGTCCCACAGCATCACCTGGCTGCCTCTCTGGGTGCAGGGACCCCAGGCCCGAAGCACGTGGTTTCAGGGGTCTCGGCACCCCAGACTCAGTTCCTCATCCTCACAGGGGGACCTGGGCAAGACCTGGCTCAGAGGATTTCCCCAGACATGCTAGGACAGGTGACCTAGCATGGTGCCACACCCCGGCTGGGACCCGCACAGAGGTCACAGCAGTCACACGGGTGTACGTGGCCCTGCAGGGTGCCCCTGGCAGATGCCTAATGGCTGTAGAGCCAAAATCCACCCCAAATTCTGGCCTAGCACACTGGAAGCAGGCCATGTCTCAGCTGGGAAGTGGCTACAGGGCTCAGCTCTCTGGCCGCAGGATTCACTTCTAAGTTCCCAGGCGCTGGGAAGCTGTTAGCCGGGTTCTCCAGGGGAAAACCAGCGGAGTCCACCAAACTGGGCAGCAGAGACTCATTTCAGGGGTGGGCTCATTCCCCCCAACACGTGGGCCACTGAGCTCCCAGGGAAAGCAAGTGGCGCATGGTTTCCTCCCAGTCTACAGACAGCCTGGCCAGCATTGGGGGCTTCAGACAGGAAACTATGTGTCCTCGAAGGCTGGTGCCCACTCCTGAACTCATTCACGTGTGCTCAGTGACATGTCCAGATGGCTGCGTGTCCAGCTTGGCTGGTCCACTCACCACAGGGACAGGATGTCCCACTCCCAAATGCCCCCGCTCCTCTGCGCTCCTGCTCCCTCTCCCTCCCCACCAGGAAGCTCCCCTGGTTTCTTGCCTGGTTTCATTCCTGCTCTGTGGGGTCCTGGTTGCTTTTGTGCTTTGGGGCAGTGACTTCCTGTTCCTGTTTGCTGCCTGCCTGGGGGCCTCGCTGCCCTCCCCAACCGGTTCCTGCTAGGGAGCCACACTGCCCTGCCCTGCAGGCCTTTGCACAGGACAGGGCGAGTAACTGCGCCAGCTGGAAAACTTCCAGTTTTCAACTCCCAGGGACTCGCGAATCTGAGCACCTTTTCATAGGCTCACTGGTCCTCTGTTTCCACTTGGAAATGTCTTTTGCCTGTGTTTAATTTTTGGCCTTTTCATTGGTACGCAGGAGTTCTACACTCTGGACACAAGTCCTTGTCACTTAGATGATGGTCTCCCATTTTCTCTCCCCTTATTTGTGGGTTTGTTGTGCCAGTAGTTACAATGCACAGGGTAACTTACTAATGTCATACTACCTCACATGCGAAGTAATAACCTAACAGTGATGTGGTTTCACTTGTCCCCGCAGGGAACACTAAAAGTGCCTGTCTTCCCTTCATTTCGTTTCTTTTTTTTTTTTTTTTTTTTTTTTTTTTTTTTGGTACTGGGGATCAAACTCAGGACCTTGTGCTTTTGAGGCAGGCGGGGGCGCCACGGAGCTACATCCCGGGCCCTTCCTTCATTTCTGAAAGTTGCTTTCACTGGTTCACTGGTTGTAGAACACCAGTTTCATATTTTTTCTCTCAGCTGCTCTCTCCCACTGCTGGGGCTCCCAGGCAGCACACACCAGGCCAGCGCGCTGCCCAAGCTGCCCCGACCGCACAGTCACTGCAGACGCTGGGGAGCCAGGCGTCACTTGCATCGCTCCCTTCTGCTGCCGCGTCTTCTTCTCTGGAGGCCTTAATGACTCTGTCTGAACAGGTGGCTCGTGACTCCTTAGCAGCTGTTACGGCATGTAGTTGCTTTTCTCTCCTTGCTGAGACAAAACACCCACATGCAAAGGGGAGAGGTTCAGTCCACAGTCGGCTGGCTCTGGGCAGGGTGGCAGAGGGGCCTTGCAGAGAAGACGTTCAGCAACAAGCAGCAGACAGCAAGAGCAAGCAAGTGAGGGACAAGACCAGCCTCCCTCTGTCCCCTATGGCACACTCAGGCTGCTGGGATTAGGGCCGTGCCAAACCATCCAGTGGACTGGTTTAATAATCACATGCTCAGTGGTTCTGCCGCCTGCCTCACAAATCCAAGGACCCGAGTTTGATCCCTGGTACCCCCAAAAAATCATCATCATTATCACACCCTTAATCCCACTGTTGCATTCTCCAACCCCTGAAAAAGCTCCCACAAATCATCACAGGAGGTTTTGGGGACACCTAGACCCAAACTGTAACATATGGACTCTGCCATCGTCCTCTCAGGGGCCTTGAGCATCGTTCTGTCCAAACTGTGAATGACTGGTCGCCTCTGGGAGCCTGGCTTAGGCCTGGCTGTGCAGTGTGCGGTTCCCTGCTCTTTAGGGCTTCCCACTGTCCCTGGGCCTGGGCCTGGGTCCTGGGGCGCCCCCCAGTGGTTGCAGTGGAAATCCTTAAATTCCCCACCCCGCCCCTCCCTCTGAACGTCGGGTTGCCCTGCTAGGAGCAGCCAGGGTGTTGGGGCTCTCTCCTCTCTCAGGGTGTCCCCTTCAGCCTCACCGCACCCTGGAGCAACAAACCCTGCCCACTGTCCCCCGCCCCAGCCGTCCAGACTGTGGCTCCCCGCCACGTGCACGGAGTCGGCCGCATGGTCTCCCCCAGTGTGGGCCCTCCCCCGAGGCTGGTGCCCTGTGTCCGCCCGCTCTGGGCACCCTCAGGGCAGGTGAGTCTCCCGCGGACGCCCAGGGTCTGCAGCCGCTATCTGCAGAAGGGACAGGTGCATGAACTTCCTGCCAGAACCAGCAGCTCCAGTCCGTGTCTGGCCACCGCTGCAGCCCAGGGGATGGAGGCACCTCACCACCCCTCCTCCTGCTGATGGAGGGCTGGGCCGAAGAGCGTCTGCACCCCGCTGTCCCTCCTGTCCTGGGCTCAGCCGCCCTCGGCCTAGGTTCCTCCTGTCCCTCCTTCCCCTGCACCCCGCACACCCCTCCTCGTGGGCCCTCGGAGCACGGAGGCGGACGCAGGGTCGCTGCTGGCTTCGGTGGAGAACTCGCTGGGGCGCGGAGGAGGGGCTCCTGTGGATGGCGCGGGCGCGGCCCTCCCGCAGTGGCCTCCTCCCTCCCCCTAGACGTTTGGTGCTGCTGACTGGGAAGTCTTCCGCATCGGCGACAGGATCTTCCTGGCTGTCGCCAACAGCCACAGCTATGACGTGGGGATGCAACTGCAAAACGACTCCTACGTCATCAATTCGGCCATCTACGAGCTCAACGTCACTGCACAGACCTTTGTCAAGTTTCAGGACATCCCCACGTGCAGGTACGGGCTGGGCAGGCTGGGCCAGAGTGGGGGGGGGGGGCAGGGGGGGGGGCCGCCCTTTCCGGGGGC
>NW_022900936.1:1779827-1788051 GCF_012274545.1 Fukomys damarensis
GGGGGGGGGGGACAGGGAGGGGGTCGCCCCTTTCCGGAGGACTCGGGCTGGCAAGGGCGCAGCACCCTGCACACTGGCTGTCCTGTGGGGAGTCTCGGGCAGGTCCATCTGGGTCCAAGCTGCCGGTGACATCTCCTCCCGTGGCTCCAGGATGGGGACACCCACGTATTCAGGCAGAGCAAGGCTGGGGAGGCCCACCTGACCTGCCATCAGCCACCACAGGCCACGGGGCACCTGATGAGACCCCAGGGCAGAGTCATACTGGGCCCCGCAGGGCTCCGCCTGAGTCTGAGGCACAAGTGCAGCCGAACCCGTGTCCTCAGCTCCCGGGAGCAGGGGCATCGCGGTCACCTTCAGACCAGAGCCCAGAGGATTCCCTGAGTTCGAGCCCAGACTGTGCAACATACTGAGGCCCTGACTCAAAACTCTTTCATGAAGATACCTAGAAGAGGAATAGCTGGGTCGGATGGAATTTCTAGTTTTAGTTTTTAATATCCCATACAATTTTTAGAAGTGAAGGGGGGAAACCCTGACCCTCAGCACAGAGAACAGGAAGAGCAAGCTGTGGTGTGTGACTCAGACCCAGAAAGGCACTGTCCGCCGGCTCCAGGCCACCCTGGAACGCAGCCCGAGCCCCTGCACCCCGAGCCACCTTGTTAGACGTAGGCGCCCGCCTAGAGTGAATCTCGAAACAGCTCCTCCTGGCATCCTGGGGTGAAGACCAGGCAGCTGGGGTGAGCCGGCCTCGCCCGGCCTGGCCCTGACGGCTCACACCCGCTCACTGTCTGCAGCGCCCTGGACTGGGAGTTCTTCTCTGTGGGGGAGGACTATTTCCTGGTGGTTGCCAACTCCTTCGACGGAAACACCTTCTCCGTAAACAGTATTATTTACAGGTGAGGCGCTGTCTTTGCTGGTTCACTTCCCTTGCAGGGGAGCTCGGCTGAGGCCACGTCTGCCCACGCGTGCCTAGTACTGGCGCCACACTGGCCACGCACACGGACCTCAGGGCCAGGTTTCCTCCTCTTGCCGCATCATTCCCTAGTTCCCCAGCAGCGTGGGTCTAAGGGACAGGGTCCGCTTCCAGCCCTGCTGCACATCAGTTTTTGCGGCTGGCCACATTGTCCATCCCCACTGCTTATCTTCGGGGCCCAAGGGCTATGACTGCATCCAAGAGCAGAGGCAGCTGTGCCTCCTGGTTCCTAAAGCTGTTGCTGCTTGTTTGGTTTTCTTAACCGACTAAAAACCCCAGCGTGCCCGGGGTCGCAGCTCTGTGGCACTGCGCGTGCCTGGCAAGTGCAAGGTCCCGAGTTCGATCCCTGGTTCCAGAAAATAAATAAATAAATAAAGGAAAACCCAGAGCAGCCTTGGACAGCGGCCACAGGGGCCCGGGAGTGGGAACGTGTCCCCAGACTGCCCCTCAGGCCTGCATCTGCCTGTGACGCTGATCAGGGGAGATTCCCTGCGCTCTTGGAACTGGTGCTGCATAATCACATAACCTGCTGCTGGCTCCCAGAGACTTATGTTTACAATGTTTGCATCTATACTGGGAAATTAAGTTGGTCGCTGGTCTTTGTTATGTACAGAGCTTTATTCATATCCACATACAAAATGGATTTGGATGGATAAAAAATGTAAAAACCAAGTATAAGAATGTGACAGCAAAGATATTAGGAGGCAGCTAAGCCAAGTCACTGTAACCTGAGTCACACAGGAAGGGTCCAGCGGGGAGCCGGGAGCAGCGTGGGTGCCTGCATTGGAAGCTGATCTGGGAAAATGCGTCCTATTCAGAGCCACAAGACCAGTCACTTGCTACTCACGAGCCCCTGCCGCAGGTCCGGGGCACGAGAGCAGCTCCCTGGGCAGCTGTGAGGAACCTGGGCGGCCCCATCCCCCTCGTGGCCTCAGCTTCCCCTCTGCAGGACAAGAAGGCCACGCCAGCCTCTCTGCGAAGCAGACAGCCGGGCCTCGCGGGCTGCCTGGCGGCACATACCACGTCACCCTCGGCTGGGGCCCCCTGCTGACGCCCTCTCTCCCCTGCAGGTGGCAGGGCTACGAGGGTTTCGTGGCCACTCACCACCTCCCCACCTTCGGCTGCAGGGACTGGGAGGCCTTCAGCACCGCGGCCGGCTCCTACCTCATCTACTCCAGCGCCAAGGAGCCCCTCTCCAGGGTGCTGCGGCTGCGCATGGGCTGAGGCCCTGGGGAGGGGGTGCTGGGTGGCAAGTGGTGTCCAGCCGCCATCACAGGCCTGGCCAGGAGAGGTCACCTGCCCACTGCCGGTGCTGCACAGAGGCTGCCTGGGACCTCCTGTCTGTGTCTCCTGTCTGCACGGAAATATATTTATATTGCTCTCTACGCACCACCCATCGTGTTTCCCTCGGGAACTCACTCTCAACTGTGGGGTGCAGGGTCCCCAGTCATCAAAGCAGACAGGAACCTGCTCCACCCCGGCAGGCAGCGGCCCTCGGGGTCTCAGTTTCCCCAGATGCACGGTGGGGTCGGGAATCCCAGGGCCCCCTTGGTCCCCAACAGCCACTGTCCAGAGCACGGCAGGCCCGCGGGCCCTCGTCCTCTCCTCCTCACTCCGGGAAGACGTTCGCCTGCATATGTGGCATGGATCCATTTAGAGGTTGGGCGGAAGACGTCCACAAGATCCAGCCAACCCGGGCAGCGTAGTAAGTCTCTATCTCGAGGTGGGAGAGGGTTGGGGATGTCGCTCAGTGCAAGGACCTGTGTTCAATCCCCAGTACCAGGAAGAAAAGGAAGAAAGATGCATGCCCTCTGGGCAAACTCCTCAGCAGTCTATCCAAACACTAGACGTTAAAAACCAGCAATACAGGGCCACGGACTTAGCTCAGTGGTTCCTCCACCTGCCTTGCAAGCACAAGGTCCTGAGTTCAATCCCCTGTACCAAACACCACCACCAACAACAAAAGCCAGGAATATAGATGTGATCATGGTCACAAAAACATGAGAAGAGAGGGCTGCACCTCAGCGCTGGACACCGCAGATGTCTACGTGAAGAGACAGTCTCCAGGAAATATTAGCTATCAAAATCAAACCATGGGGGCCAGGGATTTAGCTCAGTGGTGCCGCCACCTGCCTCACAAGAGCAAGGTCTTCAAGTTTGATCCCCAGTACAAAAAAAATAAAAGCCTATGAAGAAAGAAGCTAGATTATTCCCCTTTCTTAATGCAATATAATACTTTTTGCATCAAAACAGCTTAAACACTTCTTTAATATAGAATGATGCATCAGAAGTTTAACTCAGTAATCTCGAATTTAATGAAAGCCCAGGAAGATAGTAATATTCAATCTTTTTCTGTATACATAAATAACTTATGAAAAGCCAGGCACAGTGGCACATACCTGTAGTCCCAGCCCCTACAAAGCTGAGGCGGGCGGATCACCAAAAATTCAGGGCCAGCCTGGGCTCCAGAGTGAGATCAAGGCCAGCCCAAACTACACAGCAAGAACCTGTCTCAACAAAACAAAAATAAATATGTGAATGATGCTAGTAACAAACCCTCGGTGCTCACCCCGTTATTCCTCGTCCTGAGAAGTTTCTTGCGTTTGCTGGATTACGCACATAACACTGGTACCATTTCCAGAAAGTGCAGGGGCCCGGGGTCTTCCCAGGACACGGTGTCACCTGTCATCCTGCTGCTTGGCCCAGGAGGGCAGGAGGGAGAGCGAGCGACCGTCAGCACCGATTAACACCAGCATGGCAGGTCTTTTCATCCTTCAGTCAGACCCACGTTCTTCTTTCCAGAAATGTTCCAGAGTATTTGAGATCTTGTGTGAAATGAAATCTGTAAGTGCCAAAGTCACAAAAACCACCCCAAATACTGCATAACCCCCCTCATTCTTGTCTTCATCGATTTTTTTGTTTGCCTTCGAGAAGCAGAATCCTGCAATTTATGTATTTCAGAGGGATCCAGAGAAAGGAGTACCCAGGTTACAGGAGACAGGACGATTCTGCTGTCTCTGTCTGTCTGTCTGTCTTGTCTGTCTCTCTCTCTCTTTCTCTGGAAATGAGCCATCAAGGAGAGGAAGAGGAAGGAGAGGGGAAGCGGAGGGGAGGAAAGGAGGGAGTCCCAGCTCTTCCCAAGCGGCTGGAGAGGGTGAGCGAAAGCTACAGGGCTTCGAGCTGACGGCCAGTGTGCTTGCCTCCAAAACAAAGGCTGCAGGCCAGGGCCTCTGCTGATTGACTCCACTGGGGGGAAAGAACTTGTACTGTTTGTCCAAGGAGGAAGTCCCTGGCGTATGTAACTAAAGAATGTTATTCAAGAAAACAGTGTTGCAAGAGCTGCCACCCCAAGCTCCGAGGTCTCCAGCGGAGTCCCAGTGACTGCGGTGTTATTCTCTCCCTAGCCAAGGTTTCCTGTGCTGCTTTCATGCACCGTCATCTAAACTGGTTAGCGATTCCAGAATTATGTTAAAATTGATGCAAATGTCAAAAAGTAAACAGCGCGGCATGATCTGTGGGAGGGGTCTGTGTTCCGCCCTGAAACATCCGAGCAGAACTATGTCCTAAGGTGAGGTTGTGTCCCCGGCTCGACCCAGGAAAGAAGTGTACTGTTCTGGGTTGTTCTCCTTCTTCCTTCTTTTTTTTTTTTTTTCTTGAAGAAAGATCCCCAGGAGTGCAGGGAGAGTTGGCTTAAGCAGCACGTACTTAAGGTACTCCATGAATCACGTGAACATTTTAAACTGCATCGTGGCATAAACTCGATTTGTTTCTAAAGTACAATGCTGACATGCTTTTTCAGAGCTTGCCATTAGAGGGATCATAGTCCTTTCTGTCGTTTACAAACATTAATACACCTGTGCAAGTCACAGTAGCCGGGAAATGGCTGTTGACCAGGTCTCGTGTGGCGTGCAGACCCTTAAGGTCATGGGCTGAGTGGCCGAGAAAACTTGAAGAGAAGGTATTTTTTGTGTTTTTGTTTTTCCCTACTTTGGAAGAAAATGAGGGTTAACAGGAAGGCCTAAGAGGAAACAGCATGCTGAAATGGTCTCCTTTTCTCCCCAGTCCTAGCCGCCTCGGTTAGGAGTGCACACCAAGCTCCTGTCTGCACGCTCTAGAAACAAGGTCCCTGCGGGGAAATCTCATAAATGACCAATGGCTGCCCCAAGCTGGATCAAACACTGATGGATCATCCAAGTTTCCAAGCTCACAGAACAGGAGCTGTTGAGACCTCACCACCAAAGAGCATAGATGTTTAATTTCTGCTTCTTTTTTGTTGTTGTTGTTCTTTGGTTTTTTGAGACAGGGTCTCACTATGTAGCCCAGGGTGGTCTCAAACCCACATCGATCCTACTACCTCAGCCTCCTGAGTGCTGGGATTACAGGTGTGCACCACAACGCGCAGCGTAATTTCTGCTTCTTAAAAAGTCAGATTAACTGTATTTCTCACCCCAGATAGTCAAGGAAAGTGCAGACTCACCTCTCGATGAGAAATGAAAGTGAACACATCACATCCTGAGTATTTCATAGAACCAACAGGTTTTCGTACAGGATTCAACCAGCAGTGCACACTGCCAGGAATATAACAGGGAAAGGGGATTTGTTACCGGAAATTGGCCTTTGGAGGCTGGGCTGGCTGGGGAGTCAGGTCTTGAAGATTGGGGGAGTTAGACAAAAGCCGCCCTTCAGCTCCAGGGAAAAAACTGAGCCTGGGCCCAGGGAAGGAAGTGGAGTGTGGTGGTCTTGGGCTTCCAGGAGGCAGTGGCAGGGGCCCGTGACCACTCCCACCCAACGGGGCTCAGCTGGACTTCATCCCTGGGGCCCATCCCAGATGCCCTGCACCCCACCTGGCCAGAAGGAACTGGGCTTTGGCTCCTCCCCAGCATGGGCTCAGTCCGAGCGAGGGTCGGCACCCAGTGCCTGGGAGTGTTTTCTGGCGCTCCTACTGCAGAGGGCCTACTGGCCTGCAGAGAAAGCCATGCAACGCACACAGCACGCTGACGCTTACCTACACTTGGCCTGAGTATGCTGCTGCCACCATCCACCCTCACCGCCCTCTCAGCACTGTCTGGTCTCAGGCCCCAGCTGTCCACTCCCTCAGTCCAGGCCCCACCATGCTCCTTTCTGTCCCCAGCAATTTGCCTACTCTAGGGACATCGGATAAGTACCTGCTAGCTAATTTCCCTTACCCTGATGTCGAGACTCATCCGTGTTGCCAGGTGCATGCCCGTAACCCAGCCACGTGAGAGGCTGAGGCAGGAGGATCATAAACTCAAGCCCAGCCTGGACAATTTACTGGTTAAGTGAGACCCTATCGCAAAATATAAGGGCTGGAGATATAGCTCGAAGCAAAAACACGGGTTCCATCCCCAGTACTGCAAAGATAGATACAAAATTTATTTTGCAGTTAAGGCTGATAATCAACCCATTTCATGCATGAAGCACATTTTGCTTACTAAAGTGTTAGGGAGATGGCGCTCAAAGACACTGCTCTGGCTCACTGATATTTAGGGTTGAGGACGCCTGACAATTAGCAGGTGCTGGGCTTCATTCCAGTTATATTTGTTTTTGTTTTTTTGAGTCTTGGTGGGAGGACGGTCTTGCTGTGTAGCCCACCCAGCCTGGCCTCGAACTCATGACGATCCTCCTGCCTCAGCCTCCCAAGTGCTGAAATTACATTCTGGTGGTTAAAAGCAGAAGATGATGTCTTCTGTGCCAGTGGAAGGGTGGCGTTCTTACCTTCAGTACAGAAAGCTGCTAAATGATAAAATGTAGCGCCCACCCTCCTTAGATTGGCTCTGTCTTTTAGCCTCCATCCACCTGGTCCTGGCCCAGCTCAGGCCCCTTTTCCTCAGCACAGTTTTAAAATTATATTCCAATTCAGCATGCTAGACAGGCACTGGACCACCAAGCCACACCCCAGCTCTTTTTATTTTATATCGTGAGACGGGGTCTCATTAACTTGCCCTGCTGACCTCTGACTTGTGATCCTCCTGCCTCAGCCTCCCAAGTAGTTGGGCTTACAGATATGTGCCACTGCTCCCAGCCCAGGTGTGTTTCTCGAGCACTTACTGTGCATTCAGCCTCAGGCAAAGCCCTGCAGCTAGGCACAGAGGATGAGCAGAAAGCCACACGCCTTCAAGCCAGGTGTGGTGGTGCACACCCATGGTCCTAGCACTCTGGAGGCTGAGGCTGGAGAATTGCAAGTTTGAGCCCAGCCTGGATTATTTAACAAGATCCCATCTCAAAATAAAGCATAAAAAAGAGCCCGGCATGAAGCTCAGTGCAGAGGCCCTGGGTTCAACCCCTAGTACCACCACCAAAAAAAGGCAACACATCCTTGAATTAAAGGATTCTGGGTGTCCGCTTCACCCCATCAGCTGCAGCCTTTCCAGCCACCCTCGTACACCAGGACTTTTTTTCCCACTCTTAGAGAAACAGGGTGTTGGACACCCGTGGGGTGCAGCAGAGTGGACTCTGGGCTGTCAGGACAGCACCCTCTGGCTGGGGAACCCTGGAATCTGGTAGGTGAGCTGAGGCAGGGTGAGCCCCTCATCCTCTTGGGTCCCAGAATACTCTGTCCCCAGACCCCAGGCCGGAGTCCCCCACACAGGCCCAGCCCAAGGCCCCGCTGGTTTCTATGACTGTGGCAAGGGAGCGGGGATCTGCAGCTGTGCATCTCACTGGGGCAGAGGCGCAGGGTCACCAGGAGGCTGGCCAGACAGCTGTGGAAGGACCGAAGCTTCCTCAGAGAGGAGGATGGGGCCCCAGGAGGAGGCAGATGTCCTGGCTGTGGGAGGGTGGTGCGTGGGGCTGGAGACTGGCCCAGGGCAGAGCGGGTGCCGCCTTGGTCTGGCCTCAGTGAGACAGAAGAAAAGCATCTCGCTCAGGGGCTGTGGTGCACACCTGTAGTCCCAGCTACTCGAGAGGCTAAGACAGGTGAATCACAAGCTTTGAGGCCAGCCTGGCCAGCTTAGCAAGACCAGGTCTCCTAAAGAGTGAAAAGGACTAGAAGCCAGGCATGGTGCACACCTGTAATCCCAGCAATCTGGGAGGCTGGGGCAGGAGGATCTTGCATTTGAGCCCAGTCTGGGCAATTTAGCCAGAACTTGGCTCAAAATCACAGAAATAAAATGGAGCTGAGAACACAGTCAGTGTGAAGACTCTGAGTTTAATCTCCCTGAGTTCAATCCCAATACCCTTTTCCTCCCCATTAAGGCGTGGCTATTCCCAAGAGGAAAGCAAAAAAAAAAAAGG
>NW_022900936.1:1788118-1791474 GCF_012274545.1 Fukomys damarensis
CCTCCCCAGTGGGCGGGCTATTCCCAAGAGGAAAGCAAAAAAAAAAAAGGTGACTGCAATCTAATAAATAATTTAGCCTCGCATGATGGCGCTGGCTATACTCCCAACACTCAGGAGGCAGAGGCAGTAGGATTGCTGCAAGTTCTTAGCCAGCCTGGAATACATAGGGAGATCCTGTCTCAAAGAAAACAAAGAGACTGGGTGTGGTGGCACATGCCTGTAATCCCAGCACTCAGGAGGCTGAGGCAGGTGACTGCAATCTAATAAATAATTTAGCCTCGCATGATGGCGCTGGCTATACTCCCAACACTCAGGAGGCAGAGGCAGTAGGATTGCTGCAAGTTCTTAGCCAGCCTGGAATACATAGGGAGATCCTGTCTCAAAGAAAACAAAGAGACTGGGTGTGGTGGCACATGCCTGTAATCCCAGCACTCAGGAGGCTGAGGCCAGAGGATTGCTGGGAGTTTGAGACCAGCCTGGGCTACACAGCCAGTTCCAGGTCAGTCTCAACCCCATAGTGAGACCCTGTCTCAAAACAAACAAAACCCCAAAACAAAAAAGAATGAAAAGAAGAACAGGCAGTGAACTAGGACCTTGAACCCAGCAGGAACTTCCTCAGGCAACAGGAAGTGCAGCCCCTCCCAGCTAAACTGTAGACTTTGCAGGAATTTCAAGTGCTAAATAAGCAGTTTTTCCTTAAAGCCCCAGGTCCCTATAAACGTGCATGCTGAGTAGAGGGTCAGAAGCTCGAGCTCCCAGGGGCCACTTTAAACCCACAGAGCCACCTGGCACAGGTGGCCCCCAAATGACTGGGGAGTCCCAGGCTCCACTCAGCCCTGAGAAGCTGAGGGTCTCTAGGCCACTGGTGACCCACTTGGGATCCCTCCAGGTAATCCAGGAGCTGTTGTCCTTCTCTTC
This sequence comes from Fukomys damarensis, assembly GCF_012274545.1. Lineage (NCBI taxonomy): Eukaryota > Metazoa > Chordata > Mammalia > Rodentia > Bathyergidae > Fukomys > Fukomys damarensis. Next base: position 1,789,037 of record NW_022900936.1, read on the forward strand.
ACTCCAACAGAAACTCTATAGCTTCCCCCCTTTTGCCTGTAGTTTCATTCTTTGACATCATGAGCCTGCGGGCTTGGTTTGTACAGCATTAACTCTTTCAGGAAGCTGAGGCAGGAGGGTCACAAGTTTAAACCCAGTCTGGGCAACTTAATGACTTCGGGAGACCCTGTGTCAAAATAAAAATAAAAACGAGCTGGGGATGGAGCTCAGTGTGAAGACCTTGGGTTCAACCTCCAGTGCTACACAGAGAGAAAAGAAATCCCTATAGGCCAAGATGTTCTGATTGACTCTGTTGGCCACAGAAACAAAACAGCTCAGATTAGGTGACTTGAACAGCAGGGCCCCTTACAGCCCCACTGAGCCTTTGTCACCTCCCCAAGCCTGCTCTGGGTGCCACTGTCAGGGAAAAGGAGGAAAAACAAAGGTCCTGGTGGAAAAGGACAGGTGTGTTTCCCAACAAACCCGAGGGACCGAACCAGTAACTCCCTTTCTGGCTGTGAGGACCCTCAGGATTGGAGTGGGGCTGGGAAGGGTTCATGGCTGCTGTGACAGGGACAGGGCTAGAGAAAGCCCGGGAGCAGCGGGGTGTGGCCACGGTCACCAGGCCTCACTACCTGTGCTGTACATGGTGAGTGGGTGAAGGCACTGGGGTGGAAGGGGCTAAACGTGTTCTGTGGTCGGCCTAGGGTGGCCATGGTCACTGGACTCCGGCCACATCAGGGACGAGGGCTTGGGCTCAGGGCCTCTGTGAGGACTGTGTCCGTCCCTGCCTGTGGGTGAGTCTCACCCCCTTCCTCGTTGCCAAGGCTGGGGACAGAGCACTGGGCAGGGATTAACCTGGGGACTGTCACTGCTTTTTCTGGATCTGAAGTCCAAATCCACACTCTGCTGAACCGGAGAAGCCTCCAGAAATCTGTGGCACAAGATGTCACAACCTGAGCTGAGCCCTTTTGTCCTCTAAGGCCACCAAGCCCCTGGGGCCAGCAACAGGAGCCTTGGACCACTGGGGAGAGGCGGAATGCAGCAGAGAAACCAGTGCGTGCCCACATGCACAGCCGGCAGACAGTGAGTCTACAGGGACGGTGTCCTCGTGGGCTCCGCAGAGCTAGAACCCGGCCCGGCCCATCCTTGGCTGGCGAGGTCCTTTTCTTGCCATTCCCTTCCCAGGGACGGTGTGTGGTGGGTCAGGGTGGCCCAGGGCCTCACGTACATGTGAGGACAGCTGCAGAGGCTGAGGGCTGAGGGGCTGAGGTGAGGGCTCCAACCTGTGATCTGGGGGCCGGGGTCACAGTCCCTAAGAGCAGGGATATGCAGGAGTCACTGAGGAGGACGGGATTGGAGACCATTCTCCTGGGGCCATATGCAGCCTTGAAGGGGGGACTCAGGCCCACACAGGCTCTGCACTCTTCCCTCTTGGTGCTTTGGATTTTACCTGGGCTAGAGGTGCAGCAGGGTGGGGTGGGGGTGTGAATGAGGGTTTCCCAGGGAGAAGGAGAAGCCCTAGGGACCCACGGAGGAGGGGAGGGGTGCACCAGAGGCAGAGGGGGCAGAGAGCCCGGCTGCGGGCAGGGAGGAAGGGGAAGGAATTGCTGAGGCTCCTGGGCTCACAGACAGCGACACTATCACCACCACTGCTGCCCGGGCTTGTGTCCTGTGTCCCAGTGGACACAGGAGGGACGTGGGGTGGGAGCGCAGGAGCTGAGCCCACACAGCGGGTGCATGGACACCACATCAGTCCTCCCAGCACCACGGCCCTGCTGCTCAGGGTGTCACAAAACGGGAGGTGATGTCATGAACAAAGGAGGTCAGGAGCGTGTCCTCGGAAATAAGAACGGGTCCTGGATTTCCTTTGTCAGGGGCACTTCATACAGCAAAACCACAAGGTGGGCACAAGGTGGGGTCCCACGAGGGTACACGGAGAGTCGCTTAGCTGAGATTGATCCAGTGGGGAAACAAGGCACACAGCTATGGCAAGCATCATTAACTTCAACTCATCCACATCTCCTTTTTTGTTTATTTTTGGCTTTTTGAATCTCACTATTTAGCCCAGGCTGGTCTTGACTATGGGACGATTCTCCTGCTGCGTCATCCTCCCCAGAGCTGGGGTTAAAGGCGTGCACAGCCACGCCCGGTTTATCTACAACCTCTAATCCTGGAAAGAACAAAGGCATTACTGGAATGGGAAGGGAGCACGGCTCCAAGGGTCTGGTCACCCACCTTTGCCTCCGATGTCTACCTGGGCCCCTGGCCTGGCAGGGCTAAGCACTGCACAGCTCCCGGGCCCCTGTCCAGCGGCTCCAGACCTGCCGTCTCGCACAGTGAGCCGGACTACAGTCCGGTCTCCCTCCGCCCCGCGGGCCCACCCCTCTGGGAGCTCCCGAGCCCTGCGCCCGGCCGGGTCACCCAGATCCAGGGCCCAGGCTGGGTGCAGGGCAGGC
>NW_022900936.1:1792193-1794432 GCF_012274545.1 Fukomys damarensis
CAGGAACGGGGGTCACGGCAGAGTGGGAGGGTCGCTCAGGTGGCTGTGCTGGGAGCAGAGGTGCCCTGAGCAGCCCCGCCCACCCGGCAGAGCAGCCCTTCCGGCCTGGGCCTCTGTCCCTTCCCTGCTCTGACTCCTCCCCTCCCTTCACCTGACGGGCACCTCCTTCCTCCCCTCCCCGGGGTCCCCAGCAGGCCGTAAGAGCTCCTCCGACCACCTGGGTGATGCCTCTGGAGGACCGGGCTCTCAGCATCCTAACCAGAGCTGCACAGGGTCCCTTCCCACGCCGTTGGGCAGGGCAAGCAGCGGGATGCGTGCGGGCTGCAGCCTCCCTGAGCGAGAGGGACTGGGCTGGGTGGAGCTGGAAATGGACTTGGGGCCGGGCGGGGAGGGGCGAGGGGCTGCTCAATTTTGATCCCTGTCTCACTGCTGGAGTACAGAGCGGTGTCCCTGTGGTTGCTTATGGGGAGGGAAGACTTAGGAAAGCGGAAGATGTTCTCAACGACCCAGACAGAAGGACCTGGGCAGCTCTCAGCAGTGTGTGCTCAGGGGCTCACAGCGAGTTGGTGCTCCAGCCTGGGACTGTGAGCCTGCCCAGAAGGCCTTTGCTGTTGGGCTGTCAGGGCTCCCTGAACCCTTCGAGCTGGACACAGTGGGTGCCATGGCCAGGAGCACCAATGGACAGCAGCAGCCTGGCCACCTGGACTGTCAGAACCCCACCTCCGAGCCCTTCTGCCTGCATCTCCCACCCCCTCCCCCTTGGGCAGCCACCTGCTCTGGCTGAGAGCAGAACCTTGACTCTGTTTGTAGAGTTTTTCCTTCTGGGCCAGAGTCCAAGAACTTTAGGGGCCAAAGAGAATATTAATGGGACCAGCGCTGGCGGGAGGCGGCGCCGTGCACAATGACCCAGGCTTGGCAGAGCTCCTGGTCTTCCTGCCCCAGGCTGGTGCCTGCCTGACCCCTGCCTGGAGAGAGAGACTTCCTGCCACTCTGGCCAAAGACTATAGGGTCGGGGAAGAAAAGGGAGGGGTGGCTGAAGTTGGAGTGCCCTGCTGCCCCCTAAGACACCACCAGCACTGTTTTCCCCCCTTTTTTATTGTGCTGGGCGTGGAACTTGGCCAGCTTTGTGACATCCCAGTCCCTTATCTTGTGGAAAAGGAGACCTTAGAGCTGTCCAGGGCTGGGAGCTGGAGCCTCCCTGACAGCCGCTCGTCCTGCGGGCCCCACTCTGCATGGGGGCCCAGGACACTTGAGGCACCTCCGAACACCCCTCCTTCCCTTTGTCCCTGAAGTGGTGAAATAACCATCTAGGGATCTTGGGTCATGCCTGAGTTTTCCAAGACTGGGTGGCTGTGAGTCTCATGTGCAGGCCCTGCTCCCCCTGAGGAGCACCTACTCTCGGGACCTCGCTCTGTCTGTCCTGTGGCCTAGTCCCCTGGGTCTCCTCTCCTCTCCTCTCAAGGACACTTGTCATTGGACTCAACAGGGCTGTTTGGACAGCTTGGGGATCGCGGCCCAGTCACCCCCTCCCCTTCCCAAAGGATGGCTCATGTCACCGACTTAGAGCCTTCCGCTGAGCCCAAACTGGTTCTGTAGTTTGTGTTCTCTGTGGGGCCTTGTGATGTGTGGTGGACCCCACCAGGGACAGTCTGACAGAGCGAGCAGGAACCTTTGTGGACAGAGGGAGGCTCAAGATCTCCAGAAGAGACCCCAAGATTACCTGGGTTGCCATGTGTGGTCACCTGCGGGACAGAGGCATCACGTGTGCCAAGAGCCATGGCCTGGCAGCCTGGGCCCCTCACCTGTGCCACCTCCTCCCTGATCGGGGACCTGGGCACATTGGCAGCAGGACCAAGGGAGCTGTGGTAGTCATCAGGGCAGGGTCCCCAGGTGGGTGTTGGCACCTGGTGTAGCCCCCTCCTGCCAACCTGGTCACACAGGGCCTAAGACCCTGTGCAGTAACCATGGGGCCCAACAGATGGCATGGGCACTGTGGCTGCGGGGGTGGACAGTGAAAGGGGGGTTCACGTACCCTTTCGGGTGCCCCTTCCCAATTAGGCCACTCACGCACCGAGAGGTCTGGCAGGAGATCTTTATTGTAGGGAGGTGAGCAGGAGGCAGGAAGGCAGAGAGAGAGAGAGAGGAGGAAGAAGAAGCAGAAGGAGAGAGAAGAACAAAGAAAGGAAGGTCCTTTTATCAGTTTTGGGGTGGGCTATTGCTTATTTATGAGGAGTGAGCT
>NW_022900936.1:1794503-1803892 GCF_012274545.1 Fukomys damarensis
GAGCCAAGGCACCAGGAGAAGGCAGCCTGTGAGGCGGCGTCACAGCAGACTTTAACATGATCAATTCCCTAACATTCCCCACTCTGATTTTGGATAACAATCGACAGCCAACATGTCCATGGCAGGTGGAAAAAGGGGCGGAGAGTCTGTCTTCTGTATCCAGTTCCTGCTGAATTGGGGCGACGAATCAACCTAGGGGTCAGGCATGGAGGTTGGCCGGCTGAGTTGTCCTTTATGAACATGGAATTGTTGACAGCAGCAGCGAAACCTAGGGGAGGCATGGAGGTTGGCCGGCTGAGTTGTCCTTTATGAACATGGAATTGTTGACAGCAGCAGCGTTATCATTGGAATTGTTGGTAGGGCTTCCTGAGAAAAGTCCAAGCACACAAATCAGTTAATGAGGGAGGGGAGAGTAGAAGATAATTTGTATGAGGCTGTGGACTGGTTGGAGGGTTATTAAGAACAAGTATAAAGGTAAAGATTGTGACTTCAGACAGGGTGAAATCTGATAAAGTTTTTTGGAGCTGTGTATTAGTGATCCAGTTGGCTATGTAGGTAATAGGAGGAGGGTGGGGAGTAAACCAGAGAATATCAGTCCAAAGATCATTTAGAAAATGTTTAAATTGAGCCAAGATCTGAGTTATGGTTAGTTGGTTGGCTGTCATGTAACACGGTGGTCTCACTGGGGTCTCTGGCCTGAAGTATCAGCTGGTGAGCCGTCTGTCGGGAGACTTGAGTGGAGAGGCGACTGACCTGGGATTGAATAAGATGAAGAACACAGGGGGCAACTGTATAGGTAGATATGGAAAGGGCAGCAGAAATCAGCTGTGGGCCAGTCTGAAGAGTGGCAGGAATTTGATGATTTGGTCAAAGAACTGGCATAAGGTGGCCTGGAATGTGATTTTAGGACATCATACCTGGGTCTGAAGGACGGCTGAGTTAGGCTGGGAGAGAGTCAAGGTATATACCAGGGGCCTAACGGCTTGGGTAAGGTTTAGGAGAGAAAACAGGAGCAGGAGAGGAACCATTATTGTTTCCACTAATTAATTAAGAATGGCAAAGAATGAGATTATGAGGTAATAGGCCAATGAGAGTAAACACCTGGAAGTAAAATTATAATTGGGAGGAGATACTGTGGCCAATCCTATCCCAAGGACAAGTCCCAGGAGTACTAATATAAGAAGACTTAGGATATCAATGGCTGTTGTAGTGTGAAATGGGTCACAATACCCTGTGAGAGGATGAGAGGGTAAACAGTTAGGTTGGCTTATCTGACTCAGGACTGGATGATGGTGAAGGATCCTGGGCAATACTTAAATTTAGAGCAGGGCTTTGAGTGCATTGTCTCCTGGAGTCAAAGTCTATGAAGTTTTCTGGATAGACCTGTTTTACTTTAGAGTGGTGGTAGCTGAACTTTAGTTAACTTGACAGCTGTGGGAGTAACCATAAGTGTCTTATATATGGCCCTTTTCATATATAAAGTCTCTCAAGATATAGGGTGGCCTTTTAAACAAGACCTCCTATGGGGATAACCCAGTATGACTTGGGGTATCTTTTATTTAAAAGAAGGTCAAAGGGAGCCGATCAACTCATAACCTGGTGTTATTTGACAATATTTACCTTAAGGGTATAATTTATCATTTTTTAACCTTACAAGAACTCTGAGGTCAATAAGCAGTATAACAGTTTAGCTAGATCTTATATAACCTGTTATAAATGCTGGCCCATTGTCATTGTCTATGGAGAGAGGCAGACCAAACCTTGGAATTTTTAATAAAATCTTGTACACTTCTGAAGCCCTCTGTTTTTATAGGGAAGGCCTCAGGCCCTCTAGAAAAAGTAAAACCAGATAACATTTAGACAGACAAACATATAAGACAATTTAAACTAGAGTGTACACAGATGGTTTTGGCCAATTGAACTATAAAATCTTTTAGTTATGACTAGTCAAAACCTTTGCAGGTCAATTAACAGATCTCATAGAATTAGAATCAAAAGGAATGAAAGCTGTTAATACTATAAAAGTAAACCTTCTGTAACAAACTTGAAATCAACAAGCAAACATACATATTTTCTTGTTAAATTATTTCCACATACCTTTTTTACATACTTAAGCCTTCTGGTCTTGTATATCTTTCTTTATATCTTTTTAACAAGACATACATATAAAATCCTTTTATATCAAAAGTATATCTCTTTTATCCATAGTTTTCTTAATTTTTTTTCTCTGCCGTCTCACTTATTGTAAACCTTCTATAACAAATTTTAGCTTAAAGTGTCCTTTTTTGTTTTTAGATTGTTATATCTTAAAATTTGACTGGCTGTCAATAGAACAGTATTAACCTTGAGTTTTTATCAACAAAGTATAGAAAAGTGTAAGTTAACCTTATAATCACAATTCAAGAATTTGCAATGTACAAGAAATGTTTAAAGCACACCAATTAAACTTAATTCAAATTGAAACAAGGATACATTTAACAAATAGTTAAAATTTCTAATTTGATTTTTCTTGTAAAAATCTTTTGATGTCTGGTAAAACACAATTGCAGTTTTTCTGGCTTGTAGTGTTTTGTTTTGTTTTTTTTTTTTCATTTTAATTTTTTTTAATCTGAGTGTAAGTCCTGTTCCATTTTTTTAGTCTGACCATGCTTTTTTTCCATTTGTATCCTCTAGCACAGTAAAGCTAAATGGCCGTGTTTATTTACCGGGAGGCCTCTTTAAGTGTAAGAGATCAGTCCAGGTAAATGTGAAAATGTCTTGAGAATCTTTGTGTAAAGGGATAGAAAAGAATGTATCCTTGAGGTCTAGAACAGAAAAATAAGTGGCATTGGATCGGATGGAAGACAGGAGGGTATATGGGTTTGGCACGATAGGATGTATGGGAACAACAGCTGAATTAATGATCTTAAGGTCCTGAACTAATCGGTATGTCCCATTGGGTTTTTTTTTTTATTGCTAAAATGGGAGTGTTAAAGGGAGAGTTGGCATGTCTCAGAAGTCTCTTTTGTAAGAGATCATATATTATGGGAGTTAGTCCCTCTAAATTAGAGCGGGGGAGGGGATATTGTGTCAAACTAGGGAATTGTGAGGGATTTTTAAGGAGAATTCTGACGGGGACATTTGGCTATTGAGGGAGAGTGAATATCCCACACTTGAGGATTAACAAGAGAGGGGCTAATTGGCCAGTTGGATTGGGAAGATGAGGATTGGAGGGCTTGAGATAGTATCAGGCAGAGGGAAGCTGTCGGAGTGTTGGAAGGGCTCGGCATAGAAAAATGAATGGATGTTCCAATTTGGGATAAAATATCGCCGCCCAATAAAGGGACCGGGCAGGATGGGAGAACTAGGAATGAATGAAGGAATGGAAAATTGCCAATTATGTATGACAGTAAGGGAGTCTGGAGAGGGCACTGTAGTTGGCCTTCTATCCCTACAATAGAAGTCTGAGAAAGGGAGGTAGGTCCCCAATATTCTCGTAATGCAGAGAAGCTGGCACCAGTATCCAATAAGAAAGAAATGGTCCTACCTACCACAGTTAAGGTTACCCTGGGTTCCTGGGCGGTGATCCACGTTGGGCCAGGTGTGCCAGGGCCTCTTCATAGTCCCTCAGTGTCACTAGACCTATCAGGTCCGCAGGTTGGGGAGCTGTGGGGCTGACGATCGAATGACGGTTGGACGCCAAGGGACAGTCTATACCCCAATGTCCCCTCTGGTGGCATTTGGGACAGGGCTTAGTTGGCACCTTGGGATTAGGACAGTCCTTTGTCCAGTGGCCTTCCTGATTATACCTGTAACAGGGGCCTGGTGGTTGGGAGCCCTTTTGTAGGGTTTTTCTTCCCTGTGGCGCAGGTGGACTGTTCGAATTAAGAGCCTGTGTTAATCATTGACATTTTTTTGTAGCTTTAAGGTCATCTCGGCCATGGTAGGCCTTGAATGCTGTAGCCAGAACCTCTGCTTGAGGGGTCAAGGGCCCTCCGTCAAGCTTTTTTAGTTTAAGTCTAATATCGGGGTAGTTCCAAGAAAAGAAATGTATCATAATTAATCTCTGGCCATCCACAGATTCAGGGTCTAGTTTAGTATGTTGGCGGAGGCCATCCATCAGGCTTTGTAAAAAGGTGGATGGATTTTAATTTTTGTCCTGTATGATTTCATTTAACTTTTCATAATTAATGGACTTCATGGTGGCTCTGCAGAGCCCATGAAGGAGACAATTAATGTACCTGTTTTGAGCTTCAATTCCCACCTCTGTGTTGTAGTCCCACTCTGGGTCCTGATCAGGGACTGCAGCAGCACCTGCCGGGTGGTGATTGTTGGTTAAATGTTCTTGGTCTGCATGTGCACGAGCCTGATCCAGCACTCTTCTATTTTCCTCGGGAGTTAAGGCATTGGTTAAAACTACAAAAAGATCATGGTAAGTTAGTTGATAAGACTGAGTCAAAAGTTGAAATTGTTTTATAAAGGTAGTTGGATCGGCTGTAAAAGAACCAAGTCTGGCCTGAATGAGAGCTAGTTCAGACATAGGAAAAGGAGTATGAACATGGACAATTCTTTCAGCTCTGGCTACTTTGCAGAAGGGTGTCATCGTGTGGCCCTTGTGTGTCTTGGAGCGGGTGAGAGGTGGAGCATAGGGTGGGGTGGTGGGTGAGTCAGAAGAAGTGGGAGGGGTAGGAGATTGCGAAGGAGGGGAGGAGTCGGATGGTGTAGGAGGAGGGGTGAGTGGGGAGGATCATCTGCCGGGTCTGGTTGGTTTGAAGAATCGGAAGGAGGGGGGTCAGTTGTGAGGCGACCTTGAAACAATAGAAGTATGGGAGAGACTTTGGTGGTGGAACAAAGAGAGGGTTGGCTAGCCAGATAGGAAAAACCCTGGATATATGGGATCTCCGACCAACCATTTTCCTTGTCGCTCGCACAAGTTGTAAAGGTCTCTAATCAGACCCGATTCAAAGGAGCCGTTAGGCGGCCAGACGTTTTGATTGCCTAATTTATATTGGGGCCAAATTTGAGTAGACAAGCGAATTAGCCATTTGGGTTTTAAATCAAGACCCTCCAAATTCCTGAGTAAGCACCCCAAAGGAGAGTCGTCGGGTATGGAGGAATCAGAGCCCATGACCACCAGGACAGGAGGTTATCAGAAGACCAGACGTCTCCGAGAGTTCTGATAAAACTCCTCTTTTTCTAGTCCTGGTCTAGAAAGCTGAAATTTGGTCTCCCGCGAAGGCGTACCTTACGCGAGATAGGAATTTATGCGAACTAAGTCCCGGACTCAACGGAGGCAAACCCAGTTTGCCAAAACTGAGGGACAGAGGACCTGGGCCCCGGCCTTGTCCCGGACGTGGTCTTAGTGGGTGGTCTGGAGTCTGGGGTCCCCGTTACCCTGAGGACTTCTCAGAAGGGGAACTTACCCAAAAAGGTGTGGGTCGGAAGATCAGCAGGTCGGTGGTGGCTGCGAAGATGGCGACGAGGAGAATGGTCGCGGACGTCGGGCGGGGGCTGAGCAGGGGCACCCTGGAATCTGGGTTTCGGGCCCCAGGCGTTTTAGCCTGTGGGCCTGGCAATCCCAGATCCCACTTCTGACACCAATGAAAGGGGGGTTCGCGTGCCCTTTCGGGTGCCCCTTCCCAATTAGGCCACTCACGCACCGAGAGGTCCGGCAGGAGATCTTTATTGTAGGGAGGCGAGCAGGAGGCGGAAGGTAGAGAGAGAGAGAGAGAGAGAGGAGGAAGAAGAAGCAGAAGGAGAGAGAGAACAAAGAAAGGAAGGTCCTTTTATCAGTTTTGGGGTGGGCTATTGCTTATCTATGAGGAGTGAGCTACTTTTAACCTGTCACAGGCCAGATTGCTTTTATGGGCCCAGTCCTGCAGACACAGGTTTCAACTTCCTGGACCACTGTGGCCGTGGGGGGGAGGGAAACCAGAGATAAGGGCAAGAGGTCATTTTAGGAGCCAAGAGGTACCAGGAGAATGCAGCCTGTGAGGCGGCGTCACAGCATACTTTAACATGATCAATTCCCTAACAGACAGTGCCACTTCAGCCACTGCTGGGCAGCTCTGCAGCCCTCTGCCAGCCACTCAGGCATTTGAGGCAGCTGTGAGTGGCAGGTGGGTGGGTGGTGATGCAGGGTGGCGGTGGCAGCGGCTCTGCCTGGTGCATTTCTTGAGATCTGGGAGCCAGGCAGTGACCCTACCTGGCCCCACAGTCCTGGAAGTGGGCTCCGGAACATACCGGTGGGGCCAGTCCATGACGGTGGTGTGGGGTGCACACATGGGTAGGTGACCTGGGTCCTGGGTGAGCCGGGGAGGGGGATGCTTCGGAGACACAGGCTGTGTCCTTGGAAGCTGAGCCTGGTGGTCCACACCTGGAATCCTGGCCCTCTGGGAGTCTGAGGCGGGAGGATCATCAGTTCCATCTCAACCTGGGCAACTTAGCAAGACCCCATCTCAGAATTAAAAAGGGCTGAGGGTGAGGGTCCGTGCATGGCTCTGGATCATGAAGGACAGCTTGGTCATATTGTGGTGCTGTCCCATGAGGGTGATGGCAGGACACTGGGTGATGGCAGACCGTTCCCTCCTTGGGCTGGTCTGACAGTGCCCAGGACAGCCCTCATAGAGCGGCACTGGCCTCTTCAGCCCCCCGCCCGCCGCTCCTGGGAGGGGCTCGGCTGCGTCCTCTGGGGGTGTGGCAGCACCGCCCACAGCGTCACACCTGTCAAGGAGAGGGAGGACCTGGCCACAGGCTGCAGAGGGGAGCTGTTAATGGGGGCCATGCTGAGCCCCTGGCCAGGCCTCCACAGGCTGCTCAGGTCTGCAGAGATTGCTGTGCCCAGGCACAGCCCTCTTTGAAGCTTCCTCTGACAGCCGGGAACCCTGGACCTCAGATTTCGGGCTCTGAGCTGTGTCGTCTGTCTGTCTGTCTGTCCATCTGGTCAGCGGGCCCCCACTGAGACTGGCTGTTGGTCAGATGAGATGGGGTCTGGTCTGCTGCGCTGCATGGTTTGGGGGGTTTCCTGCTCCCCACATCCTTCCTTTTTCCTTGTATCATGTTTTACAAATTTCCTTTGTCCTCTCATTGGGGGGTTCTGGCAAGGGGGACCCCACGCTGTGTGCCACGTTTACCTGGAAGAGGTGACAGCACTGCCCAGCTGAGGTCCCTGCCCCTCTGACCTGCAGGGACAGAGGATTGGACACAGCTGGCTGGGGTCTCACACAGCAGCCAGGGGGGGACCTGCGTAGGCGTTGGGACCCTCTGGGGAGGACTGGGGTGACCCAGAGGGAGCGAGGAGGCTGAGTTTGAGGAAGGAGCCGCAGCTAGCAGGGCCGGGCAGGCAGGAGAGGTGGCCATTCCCCCTGTCCTAGGGCACAGGGCCCCGGCCCTCTGCACTTGGGAATCAGGTCGGAGCCAGCAGCAGGTTTGGGTCCTCGTCAGGACCCTGGCAGACCACCCAACTTCAGCTCTTCCTGCTGTTCTCCACTGTGGGGACAGGGACCTGGGCTTCTCCCCCGCACTGCACATGGGGCCTGGACTGGAGGCTGAGGCATGTCCTGGCCCTGTGCATGCTGCCCACACCTCCGGGGCTGGGTCAGGAAGTGGCTCATCTCCCGTGGCCCTCAGCCACTGTGGCTCATGCCAGGGGTGGCTTGGGCACACGCAGCCTTTTAGACATCGCTCCCTACCCTTTTGTTCTGAAAGATGTTGAACACCAGCTTTCTAGCTCAGGGCTGGCTGTCTCTGAACTAATTTGGTGACCCGTAGCTTCTGATTTTCTCCAGAAAGCTGCTTTGTGCTCCATTGCATGAACATGCCAGCGTGTGCAGCCCCTCAACCAGAGTCCCTTTGTGACCCTGCGGTCCTGCAAGTCTCCAGAGGCCCTGCTGGCCTGGCAGAGCCCCTTGCTGGCACGGGGGAGTGGTCTGGTGGCTGTGACTGGGGAGGGGACTGGGCACCCTCCCCACAGGTGGCCCCATTCCCTCACCGTCCTGGTCCACGGCATGGTGTCGATGCAGCTCACAGAGCCCTTTCCCCTGCTCTGGGCGGGCTCCTCTGGCCCTCGGCTGGTTGCTCCTGCGGTTCCTGAGGGAAGAGGGGCAGAAGCCCATCGCCAGGCTTGGGGGCCCTCTCAACCCCACACCAGTAACCTCCAGATTGCGGCAGGCTCGTGGGCCCCAGCCGGCCTCCTATGCCACATTCTGCCATGTCTTACAGGTCCTGGGCTTTGAGATTGATGCGGTGAACTCAGTCCAGTTTTCCAACCACACAGGTGAGGCCTTGGCATGGGGTGCGAGGGTGGAGTAGGATGGAGAGCAGCCCCTCAGGCAGGAGTCAGGGATGGGCACCTCCTGACTCCCTGTTATTCTCGGGAGGCCCCTGTACCCCCTTCAGTCCCCTCCGGGTGGCCTTGGTGCACTCTGGGCGGGCGTCGCCCGGCCTGCATCTGCTCAGGTGGGGCTGTGAGCAGGCAGGCACAGCCCGTGCGGGTGCAGCGCCCCACTGCTGCTGCTGTGTCCTGGCCGCAGGCCATTTTGGGGCATTGGAGTTGGCTCAGGAGGATGTGATTGTGTCACCTCTGTGGCAAAGAGCTGGGGTACCCGGCTTGGCCCCTGGAGTGCTGATTAAGGGCACAGCGGGGGGGACCAGTGCCCCCCCACAGCGCGGGACAGGTTGATGTGGCTCCCAGCCTGAGGCCCACTCCCCACAGGCTACGCACACTGGAGCGGCCAGGTGCTGAACTCCAGCGAGCTCCAGGAGCTGTACCAAGGCCTGAGGCTCAACAGCGTGAACAAGTATGACTACGTACTCACGGGTGAGGCTGCTGCTCCGGGGCAGGCAGGAGTGGGGAACGCTGCCACCTGCAGGGCAAGCCCACTTGTCAAGTCCCTAGCTGAAAACATTTTGTACCCAGTTAAAAGTGACCTGTGGTTATTATTGAAAATGGAAAGCAGAAACAGGAAGAAACTGTAGTTAGTCATCCACCAGTCACCATGAGTCCCTAAGTTTAAAGCTTCATGGAACCAGGCATGGTGATGCACACCTTCATCCCAGCACTCTGGGAGGCCCCATTCCGAAAGCCTCTGCCTGTGTTGGGAACTGTGTGCTCCCCCGCATGACCTCCAACTACAGGCGCCTCGTGCTGGCCCAGGCCCGGTCCCAGGCTGTCCCCGCAGCCCACATGCGACGGGTGGCCTGGGTGGCCGCCACCTCACGCCTGACTCAGCATCGCTGGTTTCCCTCCGAAGGCTACACGAGAGACACGTCCTTCCTGACCATGGTGGTGGACATCGTGCAGGAGCTGAAACAGCAGAACTCACGGCTCGTGTACGGTGGGTGCTGGGCCGGGCGGGGCGAGGGCGGGGCTGTCCTGGAGTTGGCTCAGAGCATCTGTGCCCCGTGGCCGC
>NW_022900936.1:1804216-1817900 GCF_012274545.1 Fukomys damarensis
GCAGCCGAAACGAGTGAGGCTGTCTCCTGAAATGTTGAACGGGCCCTGAACTCGAATTTCCTGCAGCTTCCTTGTCACCACTCGTTTCTGTTCTGGTTTTTCTCAGTCGTTGAAAAATGCAGAAACCCCTCTGAGCTCAGGAACTGTAAAGACAGCAGCGGGCAGCCCCACCCCTGACTCGAGGCCACAGGGCCTGTCCTCCCGGGGGATGCACGGAGCTCATGGCCACCTCAGAGCCGGGCCACTGTCACTGCTGCCCGTGCTGGCGCAGCGGCTGGACCCGCAAGTAGTGGGTGGGCGTGGCCTACACCGGCACCGTCTGGCCAGTGCCCACGGTCAGCGACCAGGCCGGGAGGTGCTCTCCAGCTCAGTGTGGACCCAGCCTTGAACTGGAATCGGCTTGCATTTTCCTTGCAAGCCGGGTCGGTGTAGACAGCATTAGGGTCAGTCAGTGGGAAACCTGCGTCCCGGTGTCTGTAGGGAGAGGCCGCTGGGCTCAGAGCCCAGGGGCCGGGGAGCGCCCTTCGCTGGCACCTGGGAAGTGGCCCACAGAGCAAGCGCAGTTGCTGCAGACCCCGCACTGGGCCGGGACGTGGGGTCCTTTTCAGAGGGTGCTGGTGGCTCAGGAAAGCTGTGGTGGTGTTTGCTGGGGGCCGGGGCGGGTGTGGCCCACGGCACAGTGACAGTGGTGAGAGGAGGCACCAAGAGCTCCTGGGAGCCAGATGGCCCTGCATCCCCACCTCACCCCGCCCCGGCCGCCCCTCTCCTTCCGGTGTGGTGACCGCCTTCCCCGTGCCACAGTACGTCCCAGAGGACCTCCTTCCCGTGTACCGAGAGAGGGTGGTGCCAGTGGCGGACATCATAACACCCAACCAGTTCGAGGCAGAGTAAGTGCAGAGAGCCCCCGAGGGTCATGGGCAGCCATCCCCAGCCTGCTCTGGTCAGGGGTCGGGGCCTGGGGCATCACGGGCTCACCCAGCTCCCTCCTGGTCCTCAAGGACATGCTGCTTTGGGTCTCTCTCACTCACCTTTTTGGGGGCCCCTGACTTATTGAGAATCGGACACCAAGGAGAAACCAAACTGCCTGTCCCCCAGCACTGTCGGGGGTGAGGCCGCCCTGGATCCGTCCCCAAGGCCCCAGGCTCCATCCAAGGCCGGGCTTCCAGACCTGGGGACATCCACACAAGAGGTGGCATCTCGGGGTGCATGGGCTTCCTGTAGGGCTCCCCATCCCTCTTGTCCCCACCTCGCTGGTGCCATGGTCACAGTCCAGACCTGCCAGGGCTGTGGTGGACAGAAACCATGCTCTGCCCTGAGCCATGCACACAGCACGTGCCAAGGCGGCCCCGGGTTCACGGCCCTGCTCGCCTGTGTTCCAGGCTACTGAGTGGCAGGAGAATCCGCAGCCAGGAGGAGGCGCTGACGGTGAGCACCCCCAGGCCTACAGGGTGATGGGTGCTGTCCTCTGGGCGGCCTCCACACGCGCCTGCTCGGAAGACAGGTCTGCTGCGTGAGCTACCTGGGGGGCACCTGCCCCTGTGCGGCATTGTGAGAGGCTGGGTGTGAGCACGTATGTGCGGTAGTTGGTGTGTGGTGAGTGCCGCGTGTGTACATGTGTACTGGCGCCTGTGCCTGTTGTGTGTGGCAGGGCTGATGCTCTCACCCATGCCCCGCCCAGTGGCACAGGACCCAGCATGGTCCCACAGGCACAGCCAGAGGCAGCTGTTGCGAGGAGCTTTCGTGAGACCAGGAAAACCAACCTGGAGCCTGGTGTGGGGGACCCTGTCATCACAGACCCTGGGAGGCTGAGGCAGGAGGATTGCTAGTTTGAGCACAGCCTGGGCAACTTAGCAAGACCCTATTTCAAGATTAAAAAAAGCACTGGGGATGTCACTGAGCACAAGGACCCTGGGTTCAGTCCTAGCACTGAAAAAGAAAAAGCCAGCTTGGAGAGGGGCCACCCCAAGTTGCTGTTGGACCACTGTCTCCTGGCCTCTTGCCCTGGGCAGGTTGGGAGGCCCCGCTGTTCTGCCCAGGCCCCGCCCCTTCTGGTTCGAGGCCCCCAGCAGCAGGCGAGGCTCTGGCTTTGGCTCTGGACCTCAGCCCGAAGGCATTGAGGGTGGCAGATGCCCAGGACCCCGAAGCTCATCGCCGCTGCTTCTCTGCCGCCCACAGGTGATGGACGTGCTGCACTCCATGGGCCCTGACACTGTGGTCATCACCAGCTCCGACCTGCCCTCCCCTCGGGGCAGCGACTACCTGATCGCGCTGGGCAGCCAAAGGACCCGTGAGTGCTGCCTGCCTTGCACTGCCCACCTTTAGGTGTCAGTCACCTGTGATCCTAGCACTGTGGGAGGCTGAGGCAGGAGGATCACAAATTCATCCCAGACAGCAGCTGAGCAACTTAGGGAGACCCTGTGTCCAAAACAAATTTCAAAAGGCCTGTGATATAGCTCAGTGCAAGGCCCTGTGTTTAATCTCTTGTACTGAAGAAAAGTTTTTGCTCAGTAGAGGAAAATGACATGTTAGTGAGTGTCAGTGA
Organism: Fukomys damarensis; assembly: GCF_012274545.1. Classification (NCBI taxonomy): domain Eukaryota; kingdom Metazoa; phylum Chordata; class Mammalia; order Rodentia; family Bathyergidae; genus Fukomys; species Fukomys damarensis. Next base: position 1,806,759 of record NW_022900936.1, read on the forward strand.
GTGGTTAATTTCCAGAGCTCCCATTGGCTCTGAGGCCAAGACGGGTATGGGTTGGGGCCCGCATTGAGTGTACACAGCTCAGCACTGCCAGTCCCCAAGGCTGCCATCGTGGCCCAAGGGTGGCAGCACCATGCTGCTCTGAGCCCAAGCTCCGCTGACCAGCTCGTCCCCCCAGGGCGGCCCGACGGCTCTACAGTGACCCAGCGCATCCGGATGGAGATGCTCAAGGTGGACGCCGTCTTTGTGGGCACCGGCGACCTCTTTGCCGCCATGCTGCTTGCCTGGACTCACAAGCACCCCGACAATCTCAAGGTCAGAGCCCTGCTGCCCCTGGGGTGCCTGGGGGAGGAGCACAAGACCACCTGGAAGTGGGGCATTCGGCGAGAAGCAGGGGGCTCAGGGCACAGGTCCAGCAGCTGCACCTCATTACCTGCACTGTCTGCAGAAGGCAGCGTGGTGCCGGTGCCCCTGCTCTGGGCCTGTGGGTGGCTGGGGCCGGGTGGGGTGGGGGCCTGGCGTGGACGCTGTCTGCCCTGGCAGAGCCCGGCTGAGCACCCAGGGGCCGGCAAAGTGAGCCCCAAGCTGGGTTTCAGGCACGCGGGTCCACGGGGGGACAGGGCTGATTACAGGCTGCCACTGGGTGTCTGCTCTCCTGCCTCACTGCGAGAGGCTGTTCAAATCGTGCTATTCAGCACCACAGCAGACGGTGGTGCTGTGGAGAGTGGGCGGGCAGGACTGGCGCTACTGCAGCACACCTGGAAAGCCACTCCGGGCGCAGCCCTTGCCGTGTGTGAAGGGCAGGAAAAAGGACCCAACCCCCTGTCACTGTTGGGGACACTTGGGAAGAGGGGTGAGGAGTGTAAGTCTGCAGCAGCCTCACGGGACGCTGACTGGGAACCTGCAGGGACCTCGTCCCCCAGTTAGGGCGCTTGACCTGAGCTCAGCTGGCAGAGGATAAAGAGCCCGATCACAGCAGATCACAGCACAGGACGTTGGCCTGCCTGGGACCAGCCAGCGACAAACCCTGAGCTGAAGGCCAGGGCCCGTCCTCTTGCCGTGTCCCCTAGAGGGCAGCACCGAGCCGGGCCCTGGGTGTGCCTTGCTGCAGGAGATGCCAGCTGGCATCCAGAGGGGCCGAGACCCTGCTCAGCCAGTCCAGGGTTGTGGGGTTGGGCCAAGTCTCCCAGGACTTTGACCTTGAGATGTCAGCAGGGATGACCTTAGCTGCCTCCCCAGCTTGAGCACTTTCTCCTGTACAGTCTTCAGAACTGACTCCAGGACCCTTGATATGTGCTTGCCGCACGCCAGGCAGTGTTGCAAAGGCCCGGGATGTGGCCCCTTCCTGCCTAGTGCCTCCAGGGTGCAGGAGGTAGATGACATAGTGTGTGGCATCTATGGGGCTGTGAGTTGCTTTCCGTCACCATAATAAGATCCCTGAGGTTGCCAGACAGGGTGGCGCACACCTGTAATCCCAGCATTGGGAGCCTCAGGCAGCAGGATCACCAGAAGTTTGAGGCCCGGCTGGACTATACAGGGTAACTGTCTCAGAAAAGCAAAAACACCACTGCCTCGTAAGCACAAGGTCCCAAGTTCGATCCCCGGTACCAAAAAAAACCAGAAAAGCAAAAACAAAAGGAAACTCCTAGCAGTCAGAGATGCATATTGAGGGGAGGCACTCGGCCCATAGCCTGGGGTCCTTGCCCCACTGGGTCAGCCCGTTCTTCTGGGATGGTGGCAGTGCAATGGTGGGAACAGGTGATGGTCACAGAGGGAGAGGAAGGGAGCAGCATCTGGGTCTCTGAGGTCAGCACAGCCAGTGACCCGAGGGCCTCCATGCCTGGGGACCCTGGCCACCCCACTGCCGTTCCCCAGCCACTTCCTCTAGCCTGTGCCACCATGGCATTGGGGCTGGCCTGTCTGGTGGAGCCACTCCTGGAGGTGGGCAGCCGGCAGGAGGGGTGTGGCGAACAGCACGGCTTCTTGCCCTGCAGGTGGCCTGTGAGAAGACCGTGTCGGCCATGCACCATGTTTTGCAGAGGACCATCCGGTGTGCCAAAGGTACCACGCTGTGCCCGGCCTGGGGACACGCGGGTGGGACGAGGCAGCCCACGCTGCACAGCAGGGCCAGGGAGGATCAGTGTGGGGCCTGGACCAAGGTGTGACCCCCAGCCTGGCCCCGCCACTGTCCTGCAGCCCAGGCCGGGGAAGGACACAAGCCCAGCCCGGCCCAGCTAGAGCTGAGGATGGTGCAGAGTAAGAAGGACATCGAGGACCCGGAGATCGTCGTCCAGGCCACCGTACTGTGAGGACTGTGCTCACCCGACACAGCCTGCTGGTGTCTCGTCTCGTCCTGTGAACCTGTAACGTCTGCCTTAGCGCTGTGACCAAAACTCAGCATTCCTCCCCTCGTGATCTGGCGTTGCCGCTCGGCTGTGAAAACCTGCCAGTTTTTTGCTACGACCCACACAGCAGCCCGTCGGTGTGGTGTGGACCCCGCGCCCCCGGTCCAGGCTGGGTCCGCGTGGGTGTGGCCCATGGGGCAGTGGCTGGCCCGCTGCCCTGCAGACCCTGGGGTTGGCGGCCTCTGTCGTGAGTGGGGCGTGGCCGTGGCATCCGGGAGAACCACACCACCTGTGTGCTGTCACCCTGGTCTCCGCCTGTCTGTCCCTGCATTAGAATCTCTGTCATCATCTGCTGCCCACTGGGTCTCTGGGGCACCCCCATCCCCGTACGCAGCCACTGGACCACAGATTCCTGTGCCATGGTCACCACGGCGGGGACCTCAGCCCAGTGCCTCCCGTAGGCCTGCAGACCTCGTGGGCGGCAGCGGCATTTCCTGTGACTTGGGGGTGACTGCGAGGCACCTGCCACGCACTGGAGGGATGGGCTCTGTGCATTCACCACACCGCTGCTGTGTGCTGGGCTCTCCGGAGGGTGCCAGGGAGAAATGGGGCCCTGCGGCTCCAGGAGAGCAGGTGTCGTGTGTCCCAGGGCCTCCCCAGGAGTGGCAGGAAGATGCCGCCTGGTTGCGAGTCCCTCACTGTGCCTCGAGGCCAGTGCCGTGCTCCCTGGGCGAGCCTCCCGTCCCCAGCGTTGATGGGATTTTCCTGGTCCCTGCGGCCCCTCTGAGCCTGGCACAGCGGAGCAGCAGGAGGGAGGCGGCCCCATCCCTCCTGCTTTTTCCTGTCTCCCTCCCTCCACTCCTCTTCAGCGCAGAGCGAACCGTGTGTATCTCCCAGGTGAACATCGCTCCATCCCCGGGGTGCAGCATAGGCGTGGGGACGACGCTGCGTTGGGCTTCAGGGCAGGGCCCTGTCTGAGGCAAGTCCCTTCAACTGTGCTCAGCGGCCTGGTTCCTCGGGGATGTGGTCTGTGCCCGTGTCACACACAGGTGACAAGTTCCCCACTCCAGAGAGCTTCCCAAAGCACTGTGAACTCAGGCTCAGCTGGAAACTGCCCAAACAGCTGTTGGCATGGGTCGGGGAGGCCGTGGGGTCCAGGGACTGAGCAGGAGGAAGTGGGGGCCTCACGAGGATGGCTCGGGTCTTGAGAGGCAGGGACGTGGGTGGGAGCGATGTTAGGGCCTAGGATGCAGCCCCACGGGCAGTGCTCACCCTGCGCCACAGGCAGGAGGAAGGAGGGAGGGAGAGAAGGGGCGCATCCTCAGAGCGCTGTCCTGCCCGACTGCCCGCCCCCAAGCCTGGGGCTCCTCTGCATCCAGTGTGAGTCCTGGCTCCCGCGGGCTGTTCCTCAGGACGGTGTGGCCCAGCCCAGGGGACATCCTGGGTCCACACAGAGCTCCCCATTGGAGAAGGTGGCAGCGGGCGCTGGTAGCGTTCTGGACACAGCTTGGGTCCAATCACCCTTTGTTTTTTCCGTCCGCAGTGACATACACTAATGTGCTGATTCATTTTGAAAGGAAAGCTGTTAGCCCCTGTTGTCTGCTTATTCTTAGGAGACAGGATTTTAATACTTTCTTAATCAAGACCGTAGGAAGGAACTGATGAGTATGGTCTTTTTAATCAATTTTAAATCATTGTCTCGTCCTGCAAAGGTAACTGTGGGCCTTGCTCGGTTCTCTGTGGTCTCCATCAGTGATTGTAAACAAGACACCTCCTTTCCTGTCCTGTCCTTAAAGCTGTTGCTTCCAGTTTTTAAAACGTGTAGTTTTTCAGGGGACCAAGCCAGCCCCACTTGCTGCACTGCGGGGTGGAAGGGTTGCTTTACAGCAGATGGTGGCTGCCCAGTCCCTGTGGTGCCGATCACCCTGCCCTGTCCCCAGTCGGTGCGCCGTCATTGAGGAAGGCAGGCTGCCGGGTCCCTGGCTTCAGGACGGCTCCTGACCGACACCATCCCCCCCTTCAGCCTTCTGCCCTCTCCCAGGACAGCACAGGTTGGGAGGGGACAGTGTTCACAGGGTCCCCTTCCGTGCTGCTCCTAGGGCCTCTGTCCTGTCCCTGTCCTCCGGGCCAGAGAATGGTGCTGGAGTTTGAGGGGCAGAGGGCACAAAGCACTGGTGGTAGCTTCCCGGGGACTCCATCTGCCCCAGGGTGTTGGCAGTGATCGGCCCCTCCTGCTGCCAGGGGCAGGGCCTTCCTTCCCTCCAGTTGTGCACACAGCGCCGAGCAGGAAGTCCCAGGGAGAACTGGGTGTGTCGGAAGAGCACGCGGATGGGTGCTGACCACAGGGCACCCTGAGGCCGGTCCTGGGCGTGCAGGTCCTGTGTGAGCTCCTGGCCAGGGAGGCCTTGAACTTGGGCACAGGGCGTGCAGAATCTTGTGCTCCTTTTAGTAACTGGTCGCTGCCTCTGCTGTGCACTTCCGGCCTCCACCAGCAGGGGTCGCCTTGAGCCAGAGGTGTTTGCTCCCTGGCCTTCTCGGGTACTTGAAATATTCTTTGCCCTCTGCAGTACCAGGGAGCGATCAGCTACATTCCAGCTCTCTGTAAGTGTTCTGGTGGGCCCTCATCCACTCCTTCCGGCTGGCCTTGAACTTTGCAGCCTCTGAGTGCTGGGGTTATGGGCACCAGCCTGAGGCTGTGTGTGCAGGCAACTTTGGGTTTGTGTGAATTTTCCTATGCCCAACTGGTGTGTGTCTCCTCACCCCCTTCCCACGACTGCCGGGCTGCAGGGCTGGAGTCACTGTTACCCGAGCTGTGCCCATCTCTGGCAGAGCGCAGATGCTTTCTGCTCTCCATGCACGAAGCCAGAGCTTTGTGAGGAGACCAAGTCAGTCCCCAGTCGGCCTAGTGGTGCAGCCCGCTGCGGACCCCCATTCATGGAGTCCTGTCCTTGCCAGGCCTCTCCTTCCTCCCCGAAGCTGTTTCTGCTCTTTTTGCAACTGGGCGGCACTTTGGGTGGGAAAGGCCTTCACTAGCCACCTGGCCGGGGAGCACCGCCGTGAGCGGCAGCACCGTTCCTGTCTGGAGCTGGGCTGTGGCTCCTGAGGCCAAGTTGTGCTGTCACAAGGGACCCAGCTTGGGGACGAGGAGTGTGCGCTGGGGCCGGCAGGACAGACAGAATCTGCAGATGTGGCAGAGCCCACTGGTGTGTCCCACGGCGGGCAGTGGGGGCCCAGGAGGTTCCCGTGGCACACAGATGGTTTCTGCGTGGCTGTGCATATGAGATGGGAGGGAACTCACCTGCTCCATGGGTCCAAAGTGGGCACCCTGTGAGTGCTTTCAGCTTCGGGGCTGCGCAGCCCCTGGTACAGCTGGGATTTCTCCAGTCACTGCAGAACTGGACCGACAGGAAGAGGCTCGGCCTTTAGGAGGCTCCTCCCCTGGCGGGCAAAGCACGTCGCCCATAGGCCCTGCCGTGGTCAGTGGTCAGGGAGCCCCGTGTCTGTAAATGTGACCTCCTCCCATGCTCTCGTGTAGGCCTTCTCTGTGTTGTGCTGGTCCTGTTGACTTAGATGATTATCCACAAATAAATATTTTCATGCAACTGCGCGGCAGTGCCATGGTCTCTTTCCGCCTGTTCCGTCAGGGGCACAGCCAGCCAAGCTGAGTGACCCTGTTACAGAAGGAATTTGCAAGTGACACGCAGAGAGGCAGCAGAATGGAAGTAAAATAACAAATTTACACATTGACAAGGGTCGATCGCACATAAACCGTGCCTGGATCAACCACACGCTAGGTTACAACTCCCCTTTTTAACAGGGTTTCACGGCCTTGACTTCATTCGGGTGGTTACATTGCATTCTCACAATCCACGTTGTTGATCACGGTCGCAAGACAGTTGAATTTCAACCCAGATGCAGCACTCCTTTTTGTGAGGGGAGTTTACTTTTAAGATTCACCTAGCTATCTATCCTAGTCCAGGGGAAGGGGCATTCCTGGTCAGGAAAACAAAGTTAATGACTCTTTTCATCTTTACAATCATGCAGTTTGAGGGAGACTAAATGCCTCTGGTGCTGGTCAATTCTGAACTAAAGGGCAGAGGTTACCTTACATCGTGACACTTCCCAGGTTTTTGCTATTAAAGTGCTCTCTATGGACCCCAGGCTCCCCTGGATGGAAAGGGCGTGGCCAAGGTCCTCACATCCTGCTCTTGTTCTCACTTTTGGGGTTCCTGCAGGAGTCCCTGGGAGGTTTGGAGGATGAAGGGGAGGTGGGGGGCCACTTCCCAGCTCTTCTCTGCTGGACCCTTGGGCCTGAGGACGGCTCCAGACATGGCCCAGTGTCTGCTCCTTCATGCCGGGGTGGTGACGCTGCAATGCTGTTAGCTTGCTGGAAGGGCTGCCGAGACCAGCAGAGGCAGGGAGGCTCCCGGGCACGGGGCCCTGAGGGGGCCCACACCGGAGAAGAACAGTGGTGAGCAGGGGTTTCGGCCCTCTGCAGGGACACCTGGGAGTGCTCAGGTGGAGCAGAGTCCTACACCAGTGTTGCCTTCTGGCATAAAGGAGGCCTGGAGAGCCAGTGTCCTGGCCTGTGCGTGTCCAGAGACAGCAGGGCTGCTGGAGTGCAGAGCTGGGTCCCAGGCAGGGTAGAGAGGGGCCTGTGCCACCCCTGCAGCCATGTCCTCTCCTGCACAAGTGCGCTGGTGCTCCGGCTCTTACCGGGGAGAGCAGATCCAGCCTCCCAGCACTGGCTCTGCTCCCCAGGGAAGGGACACAGGGCAGGAGTTTAACAGCGTGCACTGGGGCAGCGCAGCCCTGCGGAGATGGGCACCTTGTCTCCTGCAGTGGGGACATTTCTGCTTCCCTTGGAGGTGGAGACCTCAGGACCAGCTGGTCCATGCCCAGCTGGGTGCTGGCCCACAGCTTGTAGATGGGCCAGCTGTGTGTTCCGTGATGAAGAATTCAAGCATTCTGTGAGTTCTCTGGCATTTCCTAAGATCAGGCTCCTACCCTTTCTCACCCGAAGCCTGCATGAACCTGCCATGTCCTGAATGAACCTGGGTGCGATGGGTCAGGAGAGGAGCCGAAGGAAGTGGGTCTCCCTGGTGACTTTCTCCTCACAGTACCACCTCTGGTCCAGGTCTTCCATGCCTCCTTCCTTCCTGTCTTGATTTCTTCTGTCCTCCTCCGCAGGACCCATTAGCTCCTCTGGCTGCCCGCCCTGACCCTCTAGCTCAAGGGCAGTGTGCAGGAACTGTGCGGCCCTCGCTGGAGTGGCTGTCCCCTCTGGGAGCCCAAGTGAGGACCTGGGGCTTGGCCAGGGCCAAGGATGGGTGACACAACGCACTGCTGGTGTGGTCCTGGGGCACAGGCTGCTCCCCAGCTTCCTGCGCCATTTGTGAGCACCGGAGGCTTGGGGGGACAGTGTACCCTGGCTCCTTGGCATCTGGAAGGGTCCCCTGTGCAGTGTGACTGTCACCAACTGTTCTGCTGGTCAGGAGCACGGCCGTGTGACCACGGCCCTGTGCCAGGACAAGTGGCACATCCATGGGGCCATGACAGTGCCAAGGTCCTTAGCCACCCCCAAAAACCAAGCTGAGCCCTTGCCCTACAGATGGATCAGTCAGTAAATGGACTGACGGACAGGTCACTACAGGGCCAGGCCCACTTGGGGCTGAGGCCGGAGGACTTCTATGAGTTCCTGGCCAGCCTCAATTAGAGCGAGATCCTGTCTTAAAAAAACAGTGACATGGGGTCTTTCCTTTTTTTCCTGTCTCTCTCCCTCCCGTTTTTTCAGTATAGGGGTTGAACCCTGGGTCTTCACACTGAGCTACATCTCCAGCACTATTTACTTAGAGACAGGGTCTCACTGAGTCACTAAATCACCTAGGAAGGGCTAGAGCTTGTGATCCTCCTGCCTCATCCTCCGGGAGTGCTGAGATTACAGGTGTGGCCACCACACCTTGCTGGAGACTTCAGTCCTCAGCAGGGGAGGGACTTGGCAGTCCCCAGTGCTTCTCCTGATGCTGTGCAACGAAGCCAGTAGGCTGGGAGGGGACCACAGCTTCCTGGCAATGTCTGGTCCCTCTGCCCACTTGTACCTGAACCAGGCTGGTGCAGCGGCAGCTCCCAGCCCTGCCCAAGACCCGCTGTTTCCTCCTGCTGCTGAGGCTTCCAACCCAACCCAGCTGTCCCCTGCACCAAGGCCAGGGCTCCTGCTCGGCCCCTCCTGAGCCCTGTGGCACCTGCCCTGCCTGCTGGACTCGCCTGGTGGGAAACTGACCAAGTCCTCACTTCAGTGAACAAGTTTCCTTCTCCGCACTGAGGCTCGCACCCAGGGCCTCACACATGCCAGTGAGTGCTGCACTCCAGGCCGCACCCAGCCCTGGTCTGTTCCCAAGACCGCAACAAACGATGCCTGGCCATCACCCAGAGGTCCCCACCCCACAGGCCTCACGTTGGCGTCACCCATCTGCATCGAGTGACACAAGGCGCAGCTTGCCCGGGGCCGCCCGTTCCCAAGGCTAGAGATCCAGCCGCAGGGTCAGGGTGCAGGGGCACTTCCCCAGGTGCCGCCTGCTAGGCGCGCATGGGTGCCCAGGTCCCACATCTCAGTACGGAGTGCACCTGTGTCCACGTGGACCAAGGACTCGCACCTGGGAACCGATTTACTGGAAACCTTTATTACATGGGGAAACTGAGGCTCAGGGGCAGTGCCTGGGCCAGGCGGGTCCTGCTGGGGTACTGGCTCTCCACGCCCCACTGTGACTCGGGCCGACACCCAGTGTCACCCCGGCAGGGACAGCTTTGTCAGCATGAATCACGCTCCCCTGCACATCTGGTTTCAGATGAAGAAAAATCCAAGACAAGGAGCCATCAGTAAAGAATTAAAAAATACAGATTTAAAGATCGATAATGTAGAGGCCTCTGGGAAACAAGATCATTAATTGGGAGGGGCAACCACGCAGACACTGTGGGACCAAGTGTGAGAGCAGCTGCTGCGCCTGCCGAGTGGCACCACAGGACCGTCTACGTCGCGCTCCCCAACACGGGCCACTGGGCGATGGGGTGGATGGGGTGCGTGGGGCCATGGCCTAGAAATACTCCAGCTCATCCTGCCTGGACTTGTTGGTCTGGTAGGCGACCAGCACTGCGGCTTTGTTCTCATGCGCGAGGCCCTGGAACACCCGCAAGTGCAAGAAGTTCTCGTCCCCGATGTGCACCTGGAGAAGGGACAGTGAGGAGAGGGCTGCCCACCCGCTCCCTGGCCCCTGGGAAAGGCTGCACCCACATCTCTACAATCACACGTGCAGGGGGCCGTGACCCCCCAAAGCCAGGGGAGCCCTGAGACCACCTACCTTGATGAAGTAGTTGATCCCTGCCACCACCTGGGTCTTGTAAGACACAGCCTCGAACACAGGGTACTTCCGGTTTTCCTTCTCTTCAAGCTGGGGTTTCACCTGGGGGTGGGGAAGGGGATGGGCTGAGCAGGGACCACAAGGACCTCCCGGGCCACCCTGACAGTCATTCCTCACACAGGGGTGAGCTGGCGGTCAGCTCCAGGGACGATGTGGAAGAAACCAGTTCCTTCTGGGGCTTGCTCAGAATGCCCTTGGCCCTTCTGTGGGGTGGAGGACGTTTCAGTATTTTTATCACTGCATTACAACATGATGTACAAACGTAAACAAGTTTTTTTCACTTCATATGCAAACATTTCAACTGACAGACTGTACACCATTGTTATTATCATTATTATTATTATTATTATTATTCTTTTTGGACACAGGGTCTCACTATGTGGTTGAGACTGACCTGGAACTCACTATATAGCCTAGGATGGTCTCAAACTCACAGCGATCCTCCTGCCTCAGCCTCGCGAGTGCTGGGATTACAGTCATGTGCCACCACGCCAGGCCCTGTGTGGCATTTTTACCCAACCTCATACTTGCTACTTCATTGGTGCCGGGGACTGAACCCAGGTCCTCCCGCTGAGCTGGGCCCCCAGCCCTGACTCCCCCGCCCCGTTACTTACTGTTTTCCAGGCAGCATACCCATAGGTTCATGTATTTAAAGGGTAAGGCAATAAAGAGAATCAGCTGCGCCTACTGCGGACGGAGGAGCGCCCAACTCATCTGTGAAAACGGAACCTTTTCCATGAACTGAGATGTCGAAGTAATGTACACCTCACCTCCCACATCCTGGACACACCTGGGTGGCCTTTACCATTCTGCCTTGTCACCCGGGCCTCTCCTCACTTTGGCCATGACACGCCTTGAAGCCGGGGCACCCCATTCAGGGGAGGGCCTGCCCCCCAGCCTGAGTCAACAAAGTGAACAAGCGTCCTCTCCAGCTCTGACTTCCAGGTGCTGATGACTTTTATCATGGAGGAAAGAATTTGCCCCCAAACAGCTTTTTAAATGGATACAGTTCAGAACTGCCGTGACCAGGGCGCTGACCATGCCAGAGCAGACAGGCTGCTCCCGGAGGGTCGAGACACCAGGAGGCAGCAGCCTGTCGGGAAATACAGGAGTGGACCAAGCGGCAGGCAGTGAGTCATCCAGGGCAGGGGTCTCCGGGGGGCGGGGAGCAGCCGTCCGCACTGGCGCGCTCCTGTGGCCGGCTCAGACCAGGGGAGGCGCCATGCCTACCGGGACAGCACACTGTGGAGCAGTGATCGGCCGGGAGCGACACTCGGAACCACGGCAGGCTGAGAGCGAGCTTGCCTCAAGGCTTCAGGCAGGAGTGAACAGGACAGAGACCGTCCCGGCGGAGGCGGGGCTACGGGGCTCCCCCCCCCCCCCCC
>NW_022900936.1:1818026-1818581 GCF_012274545.1 Fukomys damarensis
CCCCCCCCCCCCACACACACACACACTGGGAACAGGGGCGGGACCAGCTGGGCTTCCTGCAAGGCCAGAGGTCCGGGGGCTACCAGCCCTCGGGGGATCAGATGGGGCCAGGCTCTGGGAGTCACAGGGATCCCCAAGTGCTGGTCCAAACGCAGGACCTGCCATCCTTCTGACCCAGAGTCAGGCTCTGATCTTGATTTTCCTCATTCTCAAGTGGGAGAAGGAACAGCACCCAGAACACTTCGATGCCGGTTAGTAAGAAAGGCACCATGGTGACTGATCACACCTGTAACCCCAGTACCCTGAGAGGCCGAGGCAGGAGGGTAGTGAGTTTGAGCTCAGCCTGGGCAGCACAGTGACACAGCAAGACCCACAGTCTCAATATAAAAACAAAGAGGTGAGGATGGTGCTCAGTGCTCGCCCCGCGGTTTCTGCCAGGAGCGGAGCTACTGCCCACCCGCACAGCCGTGAGCCCAGAGGTGTCCCTGAGTCGGACGGCAGGGGTGAGGCGTGGCTCCTCCCCGGTCCGCGGGCTGACTTCCGGCCTACGGCGGG
>NW_022900936.1:1819184-1827590 GCF_012274545.1 Fukomys damarensis
CTGCAAAGCCGGGCTGCGTGGACGTCGGGAGAGTGACCCGGACAGTGCGCGGACGTGGGGACACCGGCCAGCGAAGGGGAGGAGGCCCATGGGTCAGAAAGAGCTTGGCGGGCCGAGGGGGACCCGGGTCCAGATCAAACTACCCACCGACCGACCCCCTTGGAGGGAGCTGACGGGTTGACCTCTCCCTGGGGCAGAGCCTGCGGGCCTACTCCCTGCCCTGCCCTGCACCGGGGAAGGTGGGAGGTTTGTCGTGACCAGATTGTGGCAGCTCAGGAGACTGCTGTGCTTGATCCGAGAGGAGACAGTCAGGCCCCAAATGGAAAATGTATAGGAGATAAAATAAGAGCTCCCTACAGCTCGGTGGGCTAAAGGCAGCGCCAGCTGGAGGTGCAGCTCTACTGAGATATCTCTCAGTCAGCCTGCCATGCCCTCAGTTACAGTAGGAGGCTCAGAACTGGGAACAGACCAAAAGCACTAGGTGAGAACAGCTTTAAAGGGGATAGTGTCAGTACGGTGGCACACACCAGCAATCCCAACATGGAAGCAGGCTGGGACAGGACAGTCACAGTTGAATAATTTAGTGATACCCAGGTTGGGAGGTAGCTTACAGAAGGAAGGAAGAGAAAAGGGAAGGAAAAGGATTCTTGTTCAAAGCCTGGCATGGTGGTACACACCTTTAATCCTAGCTATTCAGGAGGCTGAGGCAGGAGGATCTCAAGTTCAAGTCTAGCCTGGGCAACTTAGCAGAACAGTTCAAAAATCAAAAGGGCTGAGAATGTAGCTTGGTGGTAGAGTGCTTGCGTAGAATACAGGAGGCCCTGGGCTCCATCCAGTAAGCCTCTCAAAAGAAAGGATTTGTATTCAGGGACCACTGTGCAAGTGGCCATATGCCCTGGTAGAGGCTGAGAGCTTGCATGGGGACAAAGGTGGCCTAGGCTCTCTGTGGCTGGAGGCTGCAGCTGGCTTTCTCTGGTTTGCCCCACATCGGAAGAGGAGACAAACCAGGTGAAGTTTGTGCAAGGAGCAACTGGTTGGCCTGAGTCAGCACTTCCTGTGCAAAGCAACTGCCTGTTTTCAGTTGTGCTTGCCAGGAAATGCCCAGCTCTACCCTACCCTGCCCTGCCCTGTGAGTCTGGTAACTGCAGAGCCAGCAATGGTAGAAGAAAGAGCTTCCCTGGTGACAGGTGGTGGGTGTGGGATGCAGGGCCACCACCCAGCCCAGCTCTCTAGGGGTTGCAAATTTGACACACGTGGGGCTTCCAGGTTCAGTCCCAGCCAGGTGACACCAGGGTGGTCATTAATTCTCGACGGAGTCGTTTCTCTTGTCCCAGGGGCCCAGGTGGCCTGGCATCCCTGGTCCCCTGCCCTGAAGGAAGCTTCCGTCTGGAGGCGGTGGTGGGTTTGACGTCCCCCTTGTGGTCTCTTGCAGGCGAGGCTGGTGGCCATTGAGTCACGGGGTGGGAAGGAGGTAGAGCAGACTCCCTGGGGTAAGGGGTGAGTCACCCAGTTACATGGCTCCGTGGGTCCAAGCTGCCTTCCTGCTGGGCCGGGAACAGAGAAGTGTTCCCAAGCCTGATGGGCAAGGCTGCACCCTTATCCTGGGTGTGGACCTGGCCCTGGGCCTGCTGAGCCATAGGCCTGGCTGCAGCAGTGGGCTGGGCTCTCAGCCTTGGGATTGTCCTGTCTACTGTTAGAATAAGCTGGTAAGCCTCACGTGTGGTCTGTATTACTGGTCACCGCCCCCCCCCCCGCCCTGGAAAAGATTTTCAACTCTCATTTTTTGGTACCAGGGTTTCACGTTCTGTGAAGCACAGGGTAAAGACACCCTGTCTCCCAACCATTACCCTGTCCCATCTCAAGGGCCTCGAACATCACTCAAATTTGAAATCGGTTCTAGAACATCAAAATGTTAGCTGAGCATATGGCGCACGCCTGTAATCCCAGTACTCAGGAGGCTGAGGCAAGAGGATCGTCACGAGTTTGAGGCCAGCCTGGGGCATACAGTGAATTCAAGGCCAGCCTGAACTACATGGCGAGACCCTCTCAAAAAACAACAGAAGTCAGAATTTTAAAGTCAAGCTATTTTGAAATCTCACTTGGGAAACCTGGTTTTCCCAGCAGATCCCAAGTTGCATTCATTTATGCATCTGACGCTGCCCAGTAGCCTCCCTTCCCTCAGCCCCACGGGCGCATCTAGTTCTGCCCTGCCAGCAATTTGGGCAGCTGACTCACAGACCTGCTGCCTTTGTCCTCACTGCAGAGCTGTCACCACGAGGACCTGCTGACGAGCAAATTCCAGCCCAAGAGACCGGCTGGGAAGGAAAGAAAGATGAGGTGCTTTCTTCCAGAGTTAAGGCCTATGGTCCCCACTGAGCAGCTGTGCTGGATTGATCCAGAGCTCACAGAAATCCAGAGAGGTCAGGTGGGGTGGGGTGGGGGTTGAGACGGTCTCCAGTGTATTCCGGGCTGGTCTTCTCTATATGGAACCCAGGCTGGCCTCAGACTCAGTGGTCCTCCTGCCGGAGCTGCCTCAGTGCACCACGATGTCGGGCTTGCTGCAGTGTCGTAGCACCAGGGTGCACTCAGGGATGGCTACCAGATGGCCGCTCCCTGCTGGCCTTGGGCCCCAGGTTCGCACGCTTGTGAGTAGTTGGTTAACACTTTTGGCAGCCGAAAAAGGACACCCTCTGCAGGTGAGCAAGGCTGCCGAGTCAGGCCTTGCTCCACAAGGGAAGCAGCCACCTGCATTGGCAGAGACAGGCAGGTGAGGGGAGGCCAGGTCGATACCTTCATAGAACAAGCATGTCTTAGTCACTTTCCTCAACGTTGGGACACAGTGCCTGTCACCCATAATTTAAAGCAGACGTTCATTTGACTCATGTTTCAGTCCATGGCTGGCCGGCTCCAAAGAAGAAATGGCACGGCAGAGGGGCATGGCAGAAGGAAGCTGCCCACATCATGGAGACCAGAAAGCAAAGGCAGGAGGGCGGAGCCAGGAAGGGAGAGGAACTCCCAGGCCACGCCCACAGTGACGCCTCTGCCACACAGGCTCCACCTAGCAGCAAGTCAGCTGTGAGCCCCTAAGATCACACCTTCCAGAGGTCCCGCCTATAGTCTCCTGAGGCTGGGGGGTGTGGACATCTTGATACAAACTACAAAGCACCAGTGTTTGCCTCCTTGTACTCCTGTAAGGGAAACACAAAACTTCAGGACATAAAACTAACACGTGAAGCAGCCGGTTCCTGCACACCGATAATCAGCGCACTGAGAAGGAAATCAGGACAGCAGTTCCACTCACAGTAGCTTCAAAGAAGTTAGTGACCTCTACAATGAAAACTATAGAACACTCAAGAAAGAAATGGAAGACTCTAGAAAGTGGAAAGCGACCCTCTTTATGGATGACAAGAAATAATATTGTGAAAATGGCCATATTACTAAAAGGAAGCTGGCCCAGGGATTTAGCTCAGTGGTTCCACCACCTGCCTCGCAAGCACCCGGTTCCGAGTTTGATACCCGGTACCAAACAAAAGTTTACACTAAAAGCAATCTACAGATTCAATGAAATCCCTATTAAAATACCGATATTCTTTACAGAACTACAAAAGAATCCTAAAATTCCTAAGAATAGCCAAGCAGTCCTGAGCAAAAGAGCAGAGCTGGAGACCTCACAAGACCAGACCTCAGGTTACACTGCAGAGCTGGAGTAACAGACAGCCAGCATGGCACCTGCAGAAAGTAGACACAGATCTGCAGACTGCAGTGGAGGACACAGAAACAAACCTGGGCACCTGCAGCTTCTGCAGAAACAAACCTGAGGGGCCAAGAACGTATGCTGGAGAGAAGACAGCCTCCTTAGCAGACAGTGCAGGGGAAACTGGATGCCCATGTGGAGAAGACAGAAAGTGGATCCCTGTCTCACCCTCTGTTAAGGTCAAATCAAAATGGGTCACAGACCTAGATATAAAACCAGAAACTGAAACTGCTGGAAGATAACAGAGGAAACACTAGGCACAAAGACTTCCTGACACTTGACTCCATTAGCCCCAGAAATGATATCTAGAATCAAAAAATGAATGGCTGGGGATTTAGCTCAGTGGTTCTGCTGCCTGCCTTGCAAGCACAAGGACCCAAGTTCGATCCCCAGTACCAAAACAACAACAACAACAAAAATGAGCTGGGTGTGGTGGCACAAGCCTGTGATCCAAGCACTCTAAAGGCTGAGGCAGGAGGATCACAAAATTTGAGACCACTCTGAATGAAATAATTAAAAATAAAATGGGACTACATCAAAAAGCTTTCACACAGCATAGGAAAAATAAAGAGCCTAAAATATGGGAGAAAATGCTATTTTTCTGATAGAATATTAATATCTATAGTATGTAACTCAAAAAGACTACCCCCCAAATAACCCAATCAAGAATGGGCAAATGAACTGAATAGACACATCTCAGAACTACAGATGGCCAGTAAGTTTAGGGAAAAATGTTTAACATCGTCGACTATTAGGGAACTGCAAATCAATTATTTTGAGATTCCATCTCAGCCCCATCAGAATGGTTATCACCAAGAATACAGACATTACTCCTTTCACGACTGAGGCAGCCCCCACTGTGGCTAAGTCCTTAATGAGTTGGTCACTAAATGACAGATTGTAAATAGGATGTTCATTGCAATGTTCAAAAAGAATGGTCCAAGGAAATTCCAACTTGATGACTGTTATGTGCATAACTCTTACCTACAGTAAAGTACAAGGACATAAAGCTACTGTACTATACAATCAGCAAAAAATTTCAGTACTGTATAAACAAGGTGTACCGTACAAAAAAAGACATTGCACTCTATAAAGATGCACGGAATTACACACATACACACAGGCGGGCCATAGATCCCAACAGTGCACCTTGGTCATAAGTGAACAGTTTTTGGGGCCAGGGATTTAGCTCAGTGGCACTGTACCTGCCTTACAAGCACAAGGTCATGAGTTTGATCCCTGGTACCAAAACAATGTTAAACATATAGGTCATTAAATAAGGAATATCTACAAAACTCTATGCTGTCAAGGATGTGGGGGTGGAGGAAAGAATCCTACATTGTCGTTGGGAATGTAAACGAGTACAACTAAGGTGGCCCTCGGAGGGCGGGCAGACAGGAAGAGAGCGGCGCTCAGAGGACTGAAGGGAAGTCAGGTTTATTCGCTGGTAGCAGGCCCAGCAGAAGTCCCCTTCCAGAGTCTGAGCCCCGTTTCTAAGTTTGTTCTCGTATTTATCTGTTCTCTAGTCAGCACAGGGAGCAAGCAGTTTTCCAGAAGCAGACCTTAGTAAAGGGCGGGGAGGTGGAGGTTGCTTATTTTGCTTTTCTTACTGTTTATCTTTAAAACATAGGGAGATAGGCAGGTTCAGGCAGCCGAGTCGCAGCAGTTCATCCTCCGGGCACAGTGACCTTCGAGGGTTTAGCAGGAGGGGCGGGCCTTAGCCCCTGAGCCTCAAGACCTCAGTCTCTGCCCAGCTTTGAGACTGCCAGTCTCTGCTCTGTGTTTTGTTTTTTCCATTTCACAACCCAATATGGAAAGCAGTCTGAGATTCCCTGAAAGAACTAAGAAATTCCATTTGATCCAGGTATACCACTTCTGGGTATATTTCCAAAAGAAAGACTTCATACTGTACTGGTACCCACATAGCCATCTTTAGAATTGCACAGTTTGTAAGAGCTAAGCCCCAGTGCAGGTCCACATGTTGCTGGATAAATAAAACGTGTGCATGCACAATGAAGTATTATCTGTAAGAATGAAATTGTGGGTGCAGCAGTGCACGCCTATAATCCTAGTACTCAGAATGCTGAGGCAGGAGGATCACTGTGAGTTCAAGGCCAGTTTAGGCTACATAGTGAGTTCAAGGCCAGTTTGAACTACACAGCAAGACCCTGTCTCAAAAACCAAAACAAAACAAAACCAAAAATAAATTGTATCATTTGCAGGAAAATGGATGGAAGTGAAAACTTGTCACATTCAGTGATATAAGCTGGATCCAGAAAGTTAAATATTATGTTTTCTCTAATATGAGGAACTTTTTTTTTTTTTTTTTTTTGGTTTTTTGAGGCAGGGTCTCACCATTCAGTTGAGACTGACCTAGAACTCATTATGTAGCCTAGGCTGGTCTGGAACTCACAGCGATCCTCCTACCTCAGCCCCCCAAGTACTGGGATTACAGGTGTGCGCCACCATGCTTGGATTTGAGAAACCTTTTTTTAAAAAAAGTAAATGAAGCAGAGATGACAAAAAACTAAAGGGTAGAGGACCAGGGATTTGGCTCAGTGGTTCTGCCGCTTGCCTCACAAGGACAAGGGCCCAAGTAGAGATCAGATGGGCAAGGTAACTATCGGAGAGGGGAGAATTAGAGACATGGGGTAAAGAGATGTCATATGCACGTACCAGTTTCCCCAGATGGACCTCACTATTCTGCGTTACCAACACGCATGCATGACAAAACCATACATAAGACCCCAAAGTTAAAGCAGAGTTTTAATGGTGGCCAGTAATCTCAGCACTCTGGGAGGATGAGGCAGGGAGATCAAGAGTTCAAGGCCAGCCTGGGTTACATAGTGAATTTGAGGCCAGCCTGGAACACGAGGAGGCACTGTCTCAAAAAAACCAAGACGGTCAATTCAAATTTGTTTGAAGGAAAATTAATGGCTGGGTATAATATGAAAATGCCCATCACAGACCCGAGAAGCCACAGCAGCACCCAGCCTCTACCCCGGCCAGGAGTAGGGACAGTGTCCTCCACTGGCCTGAGTTCATGCCCCAGGGCTGTCACTGAAATGCCGCGCCCAGGCTTCCACTTGGCTGGTGGGATCCCTGTCCCTCAAGGCCAAAGTGTAAGACTTAAGTCTCACTTTTACTCCTGGAGCGTGAACAGCCAAGAGGCTTCCATGATGCTGGGCTCAGAAGCTCAGCAAGGCTCCAGGAGCTTGTCGGACAGCGAGAGTCACCCAGGAAGGAACACACCAGGCAAGTTGGCAAATAGACCTTTCTTAGTCTGGCCAGACGGCACTCCCCAAGCCAAGTAGCTCAGAGAGGCAGCTAGCTCAGAAACAGAGGCCATTTTATATAGGGCTATGGGGGGAGGGTTTACCCTTAAAACTTACAGGAAGAGGGCAAAGGCAAAGAATCAGTTGATCTGAGCAAGTGGTCATCAAGCATATACTTGACCGTCACATACTAATGATCAGCAGAGCGATTATCCATTAGCACTCCCCAAGCCAAGTAGCTCAGAGAGGCAGCTAGCTCAGAAACAGAGGCCATTTTATATAGGGCTATGGGGGGAGGGTTTACCCTTAAAACTTACAGGAAGAGGGCAAAGGCAAAGAATCAGTTGATCTGAGCAAGTGGTCATCAAGCATATACTTGACCGTCACATACTAATGATCAGCAGAGCGATTATCCATTATTCCATTTACAGCTTAGATTTTATTGTTCAGAACATTCAACTACAGGCAAGTAAGGAGTGGCGTGATTTGTGTTGGGTCTCTGTGTTTACTACAGTTTCCATTTAGTTTCCCAGCTACTTCAAAGCAGTTACCTAACAATTCACAATCATTAGTTATCCTATAAGGGATGGGGGGAGCGACAGTTTCTAGGTCGTTTGCTGGTCAACATGGAGTTGCTCTGGTTCAGTCAGGCTCCCACATTCCCCACTGATTTTTGGACCTAAATCAAATCTTTGATTTACTTATATCTGACTCTGGGCCTTAATAAAGGAACACATTGTAAAAGACAACAAGTTATTGCAATACAAAATCCTAATGCCATTATACAGAGTATCAGTTGTTTTACCCAGGTAATGTCAGGTAACCAACTTGTTAACTATTTAAATAACTGAGATTTACTTGTGGGAAATTTTTAAACATAGTATATGGTCTAATACTTTCAAGTGGGGTGCATACTGGAACCAAACAACTTCCAAGCACATAATGAAAATTCACATCAGCATTTAAACATATTTCAGACAAATTTAAGGATTCAGCTAATTGCACCCAAACATTTTTAGTATGACCTACGTTCTCTTTGTACATTACTATTATTGTCCCAAGGGAAATCACCCAGATCATAATGAAGGTCCAGTTGAGCGGAGTTTTACTTTCAATTCTCCGGGTTTGCTGACGACGCTCCATTTTCCGTGCGCCTCTGGGCTGTTGTCCGGTCCAGGCTTGAGGTGGTTGGGATGGATCCACATCGGGTGTCCCAAAACCTTCATAGCCAGAGGAGTAGACAGGCCCCTTCCACTGTGGTTCCAAGGTCTTGGAGTCAAGCCTGCGAATATAAACCAGTTCTCCCAGCTTATAGGGCAGTGGCTGTAGAGGTTTCTCATGAGGAAGGGTCAGAGATCCTCTAACCTGGAACCTGGT
>NW_022900936.1:1829372-1831175 GCF_012274545.1 Fukomys damarensis
CCCGGCTGTTTACCTCCCGCAAGTCCTGTACCGGCCTGTAGTCTGATTTGCCAGGTTTCTTAACAGGCAGCAAGGGTGTGTTCCAAGCTGACTGACATGGGATCAATATCCCAGCATCTAACAGCCGATGGATGTGTTTAGATATTTTTATCTTAGCCTCCAAGCGAAGAGGATATTGTCGGACCCGAACAGGGGTGGCAGAGGCCAACAATTGGACTATTATCGGGACTTGGTGTTTTGCCAGCCCCAGTAAGTTTGTTTCAGCCCATACCTGAGGAAACTTTTCTTGTAAATAGTCCCATTTTTGTTCTGGAGAATTTTCTTCTTCTCCGATTAGTTTAAATTCTTCTTATTTCCCCATTTCATTTTTCTCCCCTTCTGTATAAAACCCTCTTCTGCCATCATCATTATATTTGCCTTTGCCATCTTCAGTTATTCTATCTTCGGGTGGATCCCTGTTTGTGAACACCTTCATTGCTACACTTATCAATTTTTCCCTATTCTCTCCTTCAAAGCCCTCAATTCTCTGTAATTTTTTCCGAATATCTGGGGCTGACTGAGTTACAAAAGCCAGATTAATTGCCTGCCTGTTGGCTGGAGCGTCTGGGTCAATTGGAGTGCACGTGCGGTACGCCTCCAGTAAACGCTCCAGGAAGACAGAGGGGGATTCCTCAGGCCCTTGTAGGACCTCGCTTACCTTGCTCAAATTGGTAGGCTTGCGAGCGGCTCCCCTAAGGCCGGCCAGGAGATGCTGATGGTAGTTGCAAAGAGCTTCCCTACCTCCGGTGGAATTCGATTCCCATTTGGGACGGGAGATGGGGAGTTGTGCTTCAACTCAGGCCTGTTGTTGGTCGTCAACAAGCCCCTCAGCTCCCCCCAGCACTGACCGAATCGCGTGTCTTCTAATTCTTTCTTGTTCCTCGGATGTGAACAGAGCCTGTAAAAGTTGCTGACAATCATCCCAGGTGGGGTCATGGGTATTAAACACAGACTTGAGGAGGGAGATTAGGGCTTGCGGCTTCTCAGAGAACAGGGGATTCTGGTGCTTCCAGTTATATAAATCACTTGTAGAGAAAGGAATGTATACATAATGACCTTGTTCTATTTCTCTCAGTGGGAGCACAGGGACTGGGTCTGGTCTCTCCTGGGGTGCCTCCTCTGGGGACCCATAAGCAGAGCCCCCTCGGGTACTGGAAGGAGAGGTGGTGGAATCCGGGATCTCCCCTTCTTTCGGGGGAGATGGGTAGATGGATTTAACTTCTGCCTCCCCAGGGGATGGTTCTGCATATGGAGGGGGTCTTAACCCGGGGTCAGTATGGTCTCTCCTGGGGTGCCTCCTCTGGGGACCCATAAGCAGAGCCCCCTCGGGTACTGGAAGGAGAGGTGGTGGAATCCGGGATCTCCCCTTCTTTCGGGGGAGATGGGTAGATGGATTTAACTTCTGCCTCCCCAGGGGATGGTTCTGCATATGGAGGGGGTCTTAACCCGGGGTCAGTAGGCTCTAAGGATAGCCGGTGGATGTGTTTAGATATTTTTATCTTAGCCTCCAAGCGAAGAGGATATTGTCGGACCTGAACAGGGGTGGCAGAGGCCAACAATTGGACTATTATCGGGACTTGGTGTTTTGCCAGCCCCAGTAAGTTTGTTTCAGCCCATACCTGAGGAAACTTTTCTTGTAAATAGTCCCATTTTTGTTCTGGAGAATTTTCTTCTTCTCTGATTAGTTTAAATTCTTCTTATTTCCCCATTTCATTTTTCTCCCCTTCTGTATAAAACCCTCTTCTGCCATCATCATTATATTTG
>NW_022900936.1:1831787-1835023 GCF_012274545.1 Fukomys damarensis
GGGGGAGATGGGTAGATGGATTTAACTTCTGCCTCCCCAGGGGATGGTTCTGCATATGGAGGGGGTCTTAACCCGGGGTCAGTAGGCTCTAAGGGGTCCGGCTCCTGGGAGAACACCGGCCTGGGTGCCTGCCGCTTTGCGGACTTTGTCCCATTTGGTACCATTATCAGAATACGAGAGCTGGTGCACAGGGAGCAGTGCTGTAGCCATGCCAGAGGTTCTTCACAGGACTGGGCCCAGATATTAATATAAGGGAATTGGTCGGGGTGGCCGGGGTGTTCAACGACCTTTGCTCATACTGCCCGACAAAGTCTTGGTTCGAAAGAATCTTCAGCTGGCCAGCCCACTCCGAAGGCGGGCCAGTCCAAGTTTCAGAGGGTTCGAAGTTTCCCTCAAGAAAACTTCATTCCATATTCATCTTCCTGCTCAGGGGAAAAAGCCAATTTAAAGTTAGTGAGAAAACAGTCCAACGGGGTGTTTTTGGAGCTCGATCCTCCCATCTTGTTCCTAGGAATGAATGTAAAGTTAACACTCAACAGACAGGACACAGACAAGACACACAGGCGCCACACAAAAGAAAAAGAACTTAGATTCTACCCGGAATCCTCGTCAGGGCCGGGGTCAGGTGAGGCTTCCCGGCTCGTCATCCACCTCTATCCTGACATCACCTGGTTGCAACCGATTCAAAACTTACCTCCGGAGGTTTTTCAGGTCTATGTCTGAGAATCTCCTGCTGGATCCTGCAACAGAGAATCTCGGCCAGATTTATAGTTCCCACTTGGGGATCTCGTTGGGGCCTCCAAGATGTAAGACTTAAGTCTCACTTTTACTCCTGGAGCGTGAACAGCCAAGAGGCTTCCACGATGCTGGGCTCAGAAGCTCAGCGAGGCTCCAGGAGCTTGTCGGACAGCGAGAGTCACCCAGGAAGGAACACACCAGGCAAGTTGGCAAACAGACCTTTCTTAGTCTGGCCAGATGGCACTCCCCAAGCCAAGTAGCTCAGAGAGGCGACTAGCTCAGAAACAGAGGCCATTTTATATAGGGCTAAGGGGGGGGGATTTACACTTAAAACTTACAGGAAGAGGACAAAGGCAAAGAATCAGTTGATCTGAGCTAGTGGTCATCAAGCATATACTTGACCGTCACGTACTAATGATCAGCAGATCGATTATCCATTATTCCATTTACAACTTAGATTATAATGTTCAGAACATTCAACTACAGGCAAGTAAGGAGTGGCGTGATTTGTGTTGGGTCTCTGTGTTCACTACAGTTTCCATTTAGTTTCCCAGCTACTTCAAAGCAGTTACCTAACAATTCACAATTAATCATTAGTTATCCTATAAGGGATGGGGGGAGTGACAGTCTCTAGGTCGTTTGCTGGTCAACATGGAGTCGCTCTGGTTCAGTCAGGCTCTTACAAAAGGGCACAGCCTGGGTGTCCCAGAGGCTGTCCCCAGGGCAGGTCATGCATAATTTTAACCTTGCCTCTCAGTGAATGTTTTCAGTCCTAGGTTTTGATCCCAGGGCCTTGGGTGTGCCAAGTGCTCAACCACTGAGCCGCACACCAGCCCTTCTCAAGTGCAAGTTGCCTAGGCTGGCTGAGCTAGGACAAGTACAAAACAACCCTGGGCCAAGAATTGAGAAACCAGAGCGAGCAGGGCTATGCCAGAATATCAGGACACTAACAAAGGTCCACCCAGGCATGCACAAGGCTCTCGCCTGGTCCAGCCTCACTGGCACTGCAGTCCCCCACCCAAGGGGACTTTGGACACTTCCTCTAAATCCTCACATGGTCAAAACCCGCAGATGTCCAGGTAGCTGTCATGTGCCCTGCGGGGCCAGGTCTCCTGTTGGTCCCCAGCTCCAGACCCTCCCATAACCTGGACTTTTAGTCTCAGCACCAACCCTATGGGGCCATGAGCTCTCCTCCCCAGCCAAACCACCGTGTGGAGTGGACCTGCACGCTTACTTTTGCTTACTCTTTCAAGTCAGTCCTAATAAATTGTACGCTTATTGTTTTTAAGTGTCTTGCTCAATTCAGTATTGGCTCGAGACACCAAGAACCTGGAAACAACTCCCCAAGGCCCCCTCCCATCTGATAACATGACTTTGTTTTTTTGCTTTTTAAGACAGGGTCTCCCCACAGAGTTCAGGCTGGCCACGAACTCGTGACAATCCTGCCTCAGCCTCGAGTGCTGGGATTACAGGCTTATGCCACCATGCATGCCTGTATTCTCTGTTTTGCTTTAAAGATTTTAGTATACTACATACTTCGAAAAGTTAGTGTTGTGGGGAATACTGCTGGCAGGTGTGCTAGTGAAAGGAGGCTTTAAATCACACTATAATCACTACAGTACAGCATGACTCATCTCTTACTAAAGACTGTGCATAGGAAATGCCAATGTTGGCCATAATTTAGGACACGGGAAGCCTCCTCCTGCAATTTCCTTATTTCTTCCAGTAAGGAATTGGGTGCAGCTGGGGAGACACACACTGCCTGGAAAGGGATGAGTGTGGCAATACAGGGTGGGGTGGGGACTGCAGCAGCCAGGACCAGGATGGCCCCCGGGAGAGGCCAGCTGTATGGGGAACCTGCAGTCCCGTCTGGGAAGGCTTCCGAGTTCTAGAATGGTGCAGAGTGCTCCCTGATACCAGACCTTCCGGCTCAGGCCTGGGCACTGGCCCAGGGACTTAGGCCAGCACTGTGGTCTGCCTGGGCTTCTCCTCTGCCTCACCGCTCCGGCCTGTTAGCCAGGTGCATAGCTGGAAGCTACTTTGTTCTCCTAGGGAAGGGAAAACACCACCCCTCCCTGGCAGGACTGTTCTCAGGGCCAGAGGAGGTGTGAAAAAACCCTCACACACAGCAGGCACTCATCCGTTGTGTGAGCACGATCTATTTCCTCTTTCCACCTCCCAGAGTGTGCTGAGTAGTTCTCCCCAAAGCACTGCTCCCCCAGACCCTCATGTAATCTTGCGTGGGCACATATGATCAATATTTTGCATAAATGTCTTTCAACGTCAGGATGCCTCACCCTGACCCAGAGGCTATTCCAGGAAGCTAAGTGCTTCTTCTCTGTCAGGGCTTGCAAGGTGGCTCCCTGCCCCGCTTCCCAGGTTCCTGTCAGAAACCTGCCCTTCTTGATCTCTAAACTCTCAGCAGATGATCAGATATCGGGTAGGTTTTTATACACATAAATTCACAGTATTTCTTTTTTTTTTTTTTTTTTTTTTTT
>NW_022900936.1:1835120-1845772 GCF_012274545.1 Fukomys damarensis
CCTGCCTCAGCCTCCCGAGTGCTGGGATTACAGGCGTGCACCACCACACCTGGCCAATTCACGGTATTTCAAATTGAAAGCAACATTTCAATGGATTCAAAACTATTACACGCTGTTTTTTAAAATGGGTTAGAAGCTAGGCATGGAGGTGCATGCCTGTAACGCCAGCACTCAGGAGGCTGAAGCAGAAGGATGGATAGGAGTTTGAGGCCAGCCTGGGCTACACAGCAAGACCTTGTCTCAACAACAAAAAACAGTAAAATAAGTTAGAAAATGTGTAATTGTAAAAATGAAGCACATGCTGATATTTAGAATGCATAATTAAGAAAATAAAGTTGGTAATCTATGGTACTAGGCCACATTTGGCTTACTGACTTTTCTAAAAATAAAGCATTATGGGGGCCAGGGATTTAGCTCAGCAACACAGCACCTGCCTGGTAAGCATGAAGTCCTGGGTTCAATCCCTGGTACCAAAAAAAGAAAGGAAAAAAAAAAAGCTTTATGAAAACACAGCTACACACATCCATTCGAATCCAGCACAATCTATAGTCGACTTTGTGCTATGACACCAAGTTGAGTTTAGCCTAGAGAGCTGAAGTTTGGTACTGCCCAGGAAGAGGCTGCCTGTGTGACCAGATTGCAATATAAGCCCTGAGCACTGAGTCTAATAGCTTCCCTGGTGGGCAGCATTACCCAGGTGCTCACACCTTCTTTCTGGGGTCAGAGTGGGTCCTGTGTGACTCTCCTCGGAGCTCTCGGGGTGCCTGTGCCTGGCCTCTGGGCTTTGCTCCCACACCTGTTCACTTTGCAGAGTTTGCTTTGTGTGTGTCCTTCAGTCACAGCTACCTGGAAGCCAAGAACTGCGAGTGGACCTGATGTTGTGACCGACTCCTCCACAATGCCCGGGCAGGTGTTTTCCTCCCACCCCTGCATCTGGCACCCTGAAAGATGGCCTTGTGTAACACGCCAGAAACTGCAGTGGAGCACACTAAACCGTGGCTAAGTAACAGTCTGCTCTTGCGATCTGTAGAATGGAAGAGCATCTCAGGGCTAGGCAGTTGGGATGCAAGGTGTGTTATGTGGCCACAGACCTCCACCTGAAGTGGTGTCCATCAGCCTCAGATCACCCATACCACATAAATGGCCCCAAATTGGCCTCTGGGCAAGATGGAATTTAAACAGAGGTTCTCCATCTTCTTGGACAGGTGAATTCTTGAATAAAGACGTCTTCCTTGCCTCAACACCTAGCCAGGTGTGGTGGTTTATGTGTGTTATCCTAGCACCCTCAAAGGCTGAGGCAGGAGGATTTCAAGTTAGAGGCCAATCTGGGCTCCTTAGCGACTTGAGGAGGTCTTGTCTAAAAATAAAAGATAAAGGGCCTTCAACTCAGTGTGAATGCCCTGGGTTCAATTTCCAGTACTGCAAAAAACAGGAAACAAAAACACCTTGTCGGTGGACTTGGCAGCCTGTGGTATGGGTAGCGAGACTTGGGTGAGGCTATCAGCAGTCCTTGCTAGCTGGTCCTGCGGATCTTCCCGGCAAGTCAGCAGGCCTGGGTGGGCTAAGCCCTGACACGAGGTGGTCCTGGGCCCTCTAGGAAAGCGCTGTGATGCCTAAGGAAACTATCGTCTTCCTGCATTTCCGGTCTGGACGAAATGTCTCCCGCTGTCCCGGACGACTTTCACGGCCTGTTTTGAGGCAGGGCGCATTCAAGCTCCGTCTGTTTTCGACTCTTTCCATCCTCCTGGACGCAGGCATCGAGGGCAGGTGTCTCGCAGCCTGGCCGGCCCCCTGCACTTCCATGGGTTTCCCTGGGTTTCCCTCCGCCCTGAAAAACGGATGCCTTTAGCGATCCCGATATGAGAGTGGCGCCCAGGCGCGCGAGGGCAGATGATCTGCAAGCGCCTGCTCCACGCAGCCTTTCTGGGCGGTCGCAGCCGCGGGGCTCTGCGACACCATGGCCTTCAGGTGGCCTCTCCGGCGACTAAGGGCTCACACTACCCGTCCCTGCCCGCCGTCGCGGACGTCCCGAGAGGTCCTCTCCAGTGGCCTCGCCAACCATCTGCCACGCAGGGTCCAGTTGTGCGGCCCGGCCACTGCGCGGCGGTGGCGAGCGGCTCGGCGGTGTCTCAGGTCATGACTTAGGGCGAGTGGCGTCGCAGGAGCGTGACGTAAGGCTGGCGTTGTCGCGGGACGCTGACGTGTCGTGTGACGTCACACGCGCGCCGCAGCTTGGTCCGCTTGTGGAGTCGGCGAGGGAGACTATGGCTCCGGGCGTGCAGCTGCCTCCCGAGATCCAGCTGGCGCAGCGCCTGGCAGGCAACGAGCAGGTGACCCGGGACCGGGCGGTGCGGAAACTCCGGAAGTACATTGTCGCCAGGTCCCAGCGGGCCACAGGTGGGCAGGGCCCCTGAGGCGCGTGGGGCCTCCGCGTGGTCTGCGGCACGGCCGCTTCGCTTCTGCCTGTGGGGGCGGTGAAGCGAGGTCGCGCTGCGGGGACACCCCGGTCGCCCAGGTCCTTCCCAGGCCCGGCCTACTCTCCTCTGGGAAGCCTTCACCATCAGTCCCTCTTCGGGCCGTCCGCGTCTCCTCTGCACCCGGCCGGCTTCTGTCTGTGTCCGGGTGGCGTTGTCGTCCGGGTGCCGCCATAAGTCCCTGAGGGCTGAGAACCTGCCTCCTGCTGACTGCTCATTGTGCCTGCTGTCCTGCGTGCGTGTACCCTCCCTCTACTCGCAGCAGCTGGATCACCTGGGTGTTTCCTAAAAAGAAATTCCGATTCTGGGGGCCTGGCCCAGTGGAATCTGAAGCCCTGGCGCCCTGTGCTTTAGGAAGCTCTGCATTTGTGCACTGCGGTCTCTGTTGTCTCAGTCCACCGCTGCAGGGACAGTGCTCCAGCTCACAGGGCCCCAGTGAATGTCGCCGGGCCTCCTTTGCTAGCCTGAATGATGAGTTAACTTCCTTCTCTTGATATTTGAGATAACACAGTTGCACGCCCCGAAATCCACTCGTGACCACCATCCAGTAAGGAAGGGGCTGGAATTCTGAGCTGTGATTCTCCCAAGTGGAGTGTGGTGGCTGATGCCTGTAGAGGCTCAGCAAGTATTTAGTGGGTGCAGGAGGTTACCTGGAGGGGACCGCTCACCCTGAAGCCAGCAGGCTCTGAGTTGGAATGGTTGCTTAGGGAGGGGGCCAGCGTGCCCCCCAGGTCCCCTACAACACACAGGAGTTTGTTTTTTTGTTGTTTTTTTTGTTTGTTTGTTTTTTGGCTTTTTGAGACAGGGTCTCACTGTGTAGTTGAGACTGACCTGGAACTTACTATGTAGCCCAGGCTGGTCTCAAACTCACAGCAATCCTCCTGCCTCAGCCTCCCAAGTGTTGGGATTACATGCGTGCACCACCACACCCGGCCCTACACACAGGAGTTTGGATGAATCCCAGTGGCCATGCTTCGTACCAGGCACTAAAGGGTCAAGCTTGTTTAGTGTGAACACTGTGGTTTGTTTCAGGGGGCTTCACACATGATGAGCTGCTGAAGATATGGAAAGGACTGTTTTACTGCATGTGGATGCAGGACAAGCTGCTCCTGCAGGTGAGCACGTGGCAAGGTGGCCTGAGAGGCTGGGGGGAGTTTGGGAGGTAGGGGGCTATTGCTGCCCATTCTAGTGGAGACAGAGGCACGTGCTTTGGTCTGTGTGGCTGGTCATGTGGAGGACGGATCTGAATGCCGTGGCAGTGCTGGCAGTGGGGCCCGGGCTGGGTGGAATGGGTCGTTTTGTGTTTATCCCCAGTATGGTAAAAAAACTAAAATGACAATTTAAGGGCAGAATGCAGATCTTCGGGGAGCAGATTTCCTCCTGCTGGCTGTTTAAAACAGTGGTTCCCAAAGTCTGAGCTGTTAGCTCTGCAGAATCACCTGAGCGTGAAGATACTTACTTAAATTTGGGCTCCAGGCTCACTTCTGTCTTCTGAATGTCTCTCAAGGAAGGCTCTGGAATCCTCTGACTGAGCAGGGGCACAGAGTGATGCTCGGTGCTGAGGCAGTCAGGGGGTGACTTATGGGTGGGGGTCTGGTTGGCCACATCTCCCACTAAGTGGCTGTGATCTGTCCCACGACCCCTGTGACTGTCACCTTCTTGCTCAAGGCACAGTCTCACTGCAGAAGTCAGCGGCCGTCACTATGGGGAGAGTGTCCACGCTGGCTGCGGAAGAGGCCTTTTGCGGCAGGGGAACTTGCAGAACCAGGGTGCACTGTGCTGGGATCCCTGGCAGCTTGTTTCCCGAGTGAGGGCATGTTTGTGTGTGTTCTCCTTACAACTGGAGAACACAGTGTTTCAGGGAAGGCTCTCTTTTCACTGTTTCATGCACAGGAGGAACTAGGAAGGACCATTTCCCAGCTCATCCATGCTTTTCAGACCATGGAAGCACGTGAGTAGCTCTGTGTGGCTGAACCTCGTCTGTGAGTCAGGCCACAGCCACAGAGGGTCATGCGGAAAGCAGCCTATAGGCCGCCTGTCACCGGAATAGACTCTGCTCAGGAGTAGGGAGGCTGAGTCCTTCCAAGTAGGACAAAGAGCAGGGTAGTGATCCCACAGAATGGCTCCCACCTGATAGTTGGGCAGCTCCCACAGTGTATTTCTCTAGCTGTTGTGTTTTATCCTGACCGTGTGAGTGATTCTCACTTTGCCTGCCCATGGGAATCATTTGGGCGGCCTTGAAGCTTCCTGATGTTTTTGCCGGATGTGGTGACACATGCCAATAATCCCAGCTACTTGAGAGGCTGAGGCAGGAGGATCACAAGTTCAGGGCCATTCTGGGTAATTTAGCAAGACCCTTTCTCAAAATAAGGGTTAGGGATGTAGCTCACTGCCAGAGTGCTTGCCCACCATGTTGAAGCCCTGGATTCCACAAAGATGATTTGAAAGAGTCCTGAGGTGCAGACCTTGGTCCACTTGGACCAGTTCTGAGGGTGTGGCCAGGGTGTCACCGCCTTAGACCCTGGGCCCTGCTGAGGGCCATGGGAGCTGATGCAGCAAGAAGCAAGGTGCTGGAGCCTGCTCAATGGTCTCTGCCCCATGCGTGCTGGCTCGCTGACCTTGGTGACGATGCCACATAGACTTGTGAGGCCCCACAGGCTCTGGCTGTGTGTGCCCTGTGTCTGTCATGTGTATCTGGGCCTCTGTGGCCTGGGCTGAGGGTCCGAGTGGGGGCTTGTGTGTCCTCAGCCCCTCTGCAGTGCTGGCATTCACACGCCCACCCTGTTCTGCAGAGCACTTGTTCCTGCGAACGTTCTGGCAGACCATGATCCGCGAGTGGGCAGGCCTGGACCGGCTGCGCCTGGACAAGTTCTACCTGGTGAGGGGCTCCCTCCCCGTCCAGCTCAGCTCCACTGTGTGTGGCCCTTGCTTGGCGGGCTGTCTCCGCTGTCCCGGACTGTGTGTGCTGGGGTGGCTTCCCCGCTGAGGGGACCTGCTGGAGTCTGGGTCCCACTTCTGCTGACTGCCCCCTTCCGTTGCACAGCTCATGCGCCTGGTCCTGAATGAGGCCCTGAAGGCTGTGAGGATGCGAGGCTGGGAAGAAAGGTCAGTCCACGCCCAGGGCCACCTCAGCTCCGGCCCGGGGCCCGGAGTCACACACTTCCCTGGAATTCTTGGTCTGCTGAGGGCATAGTTTGAAGCGGCTCTAAACCTGGCCAGTGCGATGGGGCCAGGGCTCAGAAGGAGCAGACGCTGTCTGCCGGGTTCTCAGGGGTCACTGTCCACAGCTCTAGAAGCCTTCGAGTCATCCAAACTTGTCGTGCTAGTGGCGGTGCTTGGGGGTGACCTAGTCCCTGCTCCAGGAGCTGCTTCACGTGGGCTTTGGCAGGCAGTGGCGACGCTTGTCCTGTGCACGTCTGGACAGCTTTGGGCTTTGAGGTCAGACCCCAGATGCCATGTGGTCACTGGAGGCTGCCAGGTGCAGCACATTGCCAGATTTTTTGTTGTTTTTTTTGGTACTGGGGATTGAACTCAGGTCCTTGTGCTTGTGAAGCAGGCAGCAGCACCACTGAGCTACATCCCCAGCTCCTGGTTTTTTGTTTTTTAAGAGACAGAGTCTCACTACGTAGCTCAGGTTGCCTGGACTCCTAGCGATCCTCCTGTCTCAGCCTTTTGGGTGCTGGGATTACAGGCATATGGTCACCACACCCAGTATTTCCTATTCTAAATTAATATATAGTTATAAAAATTATTTTCCAATTATAGATGACGTGTGCTCAGTATAAAGAACTCAGAAAACTGTCATGAAACATTAAAAAATGTTTTGATTTTCGTGTGCTGGACCTTAAAGCTAGGGCCTCTCACATGCTCTGCCTTTTGAGTTAATGCCCCAGCCCTGGAAAGTAATTTTAACTTCAATAGATAATTACTTTAAAAATGTTACATAGGGGAAGCTGAGGCAGGAAGCTCACAATTTGAGTCTCATCTGAACGACTTAGTAATACCTTGTTTCATAAACAGGAGGTCTGGGGATGTAGGTGAGCATAAAGGCCAGTTTCATCCTCAGTACCACAGAAAGGCTGCATGGAGCCAGCACAGGTGTGCAGGGCCACTGGTCCATCTCCGTCAGCATCCTAGTGGATTCTGCTGCTAGGTAGCGAGTAGCTTCTTTTTGTTTTCGTTGGGCCGGTTAGAGGCTTTGGAACTGATTTGTGAGTGAGAATCATGCTACAGGACAAGTGGGTGACAGTGGACCCGGCGCCCCCATGTTGGAAGAGCTGCTTTCCCATGCTGGCCTGCAAGGGTGAGGGGCAGGCGAGCCCTTGCCCAACTGCGGTTCCGTCTCCGAGGAGGAGAGTGCAGGTGGTGACGTGTGCCCTCGCAGCATCAGGGCAGCAGCAGCCCCCAGTCCTGGCTCGGGTCTGTGCCCCGTTCCCAGTGAGGACTGGAGGCTAGCATCTCTCCCTGGTGGCAGCGTGTGTGGTCGTTACCACAGAAGCTGCTTTGCCCTCGTGGCTCCTGGGGCTCTCCCCTGCCGGGTGACTGTGTGGGCTGGGCCCGAGCCCTTCTGGCCCCGTCCAGCATGTGGAGCTGCTCTCTCGTCTGGTCCACTGGCCTGGCAGCAGGCGCTACCTCGTTTTTCTCTTGGGTTTGCACCTCATGTTGCATCTGTCTCCTTTTCCTGAGCCTGCTGGAACTGCGCTGTTCCTGTAATGGGATTCCGTGCATTGGCGTTCTCCGAGGGGCGCCTGATGCTTCTGTGTTTTCTTTTGTTTTTTTGGTACTGGGAATCGAACTTGGGTCCTTGCACTTGCGAGGCAGGCAGTGGAACCACTTGAGCCAACCCCCTGCCTGTGTTTTGTTGTGTGTGTGTGTGTGTGTTTTCATTTTTTGACACAGGATCTTGCTGGGTGGCTCAGGCTGGCAGGAGGCCCCTTAAAGGGTGTGTTTTGTAGTTGCAGGTGTGGAGGTCTGCAGTCCACCTTGAGTGTTGGGTGTACCTGACTGCTGCCACCGCTAACTCTTGGGGGCTGAGTCCTCAGGTGCAGGGCTCTGAGATCCCACTGCATCTGAAAGAGCTGTGGTGGCACTTGTCACCTGCCCTGCCCCTGCTCCGGCCAGCCCTGGGGGGACGCAGAGGATGGAGGGGAGGCCTGCGCGGGTCCAGATCATGCTGTGTGTTCTCATGGGGGACATGGCCACTCGACCCTATGACCAGCCGCCTCCATGCGCCCAGACCCAGGGCCACTGTTGTTCGCTCCTGAGTGGAGGGGCGCCTGGCTGTGTGTTCCTGCCAGGGTCGCGGTGGGGACAGCGTGCATGTAGCTGCTGGATCACCCACACCCCGTACAGGGACATCGAGCAGCTGATGGCGCTGCTGACAACTGAGATCTTGCACGAGGACAGCCAGGCTCCCAACGGCGTGAAGAGCCACTTCCTGGAGGTCTTCCTGGAGGAGCTGGCCAAAGTGGGCGCCGCAGAGGTGAGGTGGGCTCCAGAGGCTGGCGTGGCCCAGAATGGCCGCTGCGTGCCGAGGCTGAGCTGCTGCCCTTGCTTCTGCAGCTCACGGCAGATCAGAACCTGTGGTTCGTGGAACCCTTCTGCCAGATCGCCGCGCTCACTAAGGAGTAGGTGCAGGTGGCGGTGGGCCTGCCCCGCTACCCTCCCTTCCGGGGTGGCTGCTGCAGGAGCTGCAGCACCCTGTGGCCCTGCTCCGGGCCCTGGGGTGGAAGAGTGGGCGGCACAGCCTGAGTGTCCAGCTCTGCTGCCCCTCAGCACTCTGGTTCTGCACAACATCACTCGGGGCATCTTCGAGGCCATCGTGGAGCAGGCCCCCTTTGCCATTGAGGATCTCATGAAGGAACTGGATGCGCAAGAAGGGGAGGACGAGGCGTCAGATAGCGATGGCGACTCCGGCAGTGACAAGGAGCTGCCTCACCTGAGGCTGCCTGCAGGTGGGGCCAGCTGGCTCAAGGTGCCAATCTCCCGGCACCCGTCTCTGGCTTCCTGCCGGGCTGCTCACGCTGCCTCCTGGTCGGGTTCTTGTTTCCGCCCTCTCCCAGGGGTTGGGTAACGTGGCAGCCAGGCTGACCTTGGTTCCCTGCCCTGGCTCACCCCGCGCACCTTGCCTGGCCCAGCTCCTGGGCGGCTCTAGTCCAGACTCGGGCTGCCTGCTGCTAGGTTGTCCGTCACCATCTCCCAGCTGGGGTGTTCCTCATCCCTGGGTGGCTTTCCCATGAGGGCTGGCAGCACCCTGTGGTCCCGGCTGTTCCCTGCCAACAGCATCTCAGTCCTGGGTGGGTGGGGACCCAGTGCACCACCCGCAGATGGCCCTGCACGGCCTGGGACAGCACTGCGGTGCCAGTGTCCCGCCTGGCCCATGCCCGGTCCCAGACTGGTGGTCACTGTCCACCTGCAGGGCTGAGCCCCAAGTGTCGCATGCTGCTGCCCTCCCCATGCCCTGGACCCTTTCATGGCCCAGGCTCTTCTGCCCCTGAGTTGCCTGCCATCCTGAGTCCCCTTCCTTGCCATCAGCAACCCAGAGCATCTGCTGGCGGGTTTCTGGTGCCTGCTACACACCATCCGGCTCTCTAGGCTAACTCCTGTCCTGTGCCACCCAGCCTGAGCCCCAGTGCCTCCCATGATCCCTGTCCAGGCCATCCCGTGTCTGGTCCTGCTACCCATCTCCCTCATTCGTGGAGTCCTGGCACTTCCTCTGCTCTCTCCAGTGCCCACCGCTCCAGGCACCACGTTCCCTTACCTGTGTCCCCTCCTGTCCCTACCTTGGTCTCCTGCATCCTGGGAGGCGCAGTGCTCTGGGATCCCCCTAGCCTGTTCCCTACACACACCAGGTATGGGGCTTGGGGTCATGGGATCCCTTTCCTTCTAGGCTTCCTGGAGCAGGAGGGACATGACGAGGACAGCTCTGGGCCCGTCCTCCAGGTAGGCACCTTCTTTCCCCTGCTGGCCTTTGGCTTGGAGGGGGACAGCGTCACAGGAAGGCAGCAGGTGAGGCTTAGGGGCCACCATGGAGGAGGTGCCCTGCTTGCCTGGCAGCTGGAGGGCTGGGCCGGGGCTGGGTTGCTGAGGAGCAGGCCCAGGCTGCTCTGCCTTGAGCATTGACATTTTGGGTCCCAGCTTGGAGTCAGCTCTGCAGGGGTCGGGACTAGAGTGTCGTGTGATGTTAGTGTCACCTGCCTGTCATATTGGTAAACTTTGGGGACCTGGGGTTAGATACACTGGTCGTGTTGCCTTCACATGCTTTGTCTCTGCCTGCCTGTGTGGGGAAAGCTGACATTGCTGTGAGGGAAGCCTGGGAGACAGGAACGGCAAGGGCTGTTCTCTGGCCACGCAGAGTCCCCTTGCTGGCCATGTGGGGCTCAGAGCTTTAAAGCAAGTGGGCATTGACTGACCCGGCCTCCCTGGCATCCATTCTGAGGTAGTTTGACTACGAGGCAGTTGCCAACAGGCTGTTCGAGGTGGCCAGCCAGCAGAACACCCCTTCTCAGAACAGGAAGCGCCTCTACAAGGTCGTCCGCAAGTGAGTGTCCCAGGTGCCCAGCCTCCTCCACAGGCCGCTGTCCTTCAGTGGCCCCAGCTGGCGGGGGGGTCTCCAGTGCCCACATAGGAGGGTGTCTTCTTGGCCCCGCTGAGGACCCCAGGGGTGCGCGAGCCGTCACAGTGATTCTGTGTCTTGCTCTTGCAGGTTGCAGGACCTCGCTGGAGGTGAGGCTGGGGCAGCACCCAGTGGCCCAGCTCAGGAGCATGGTGTCTGTGTGTGCGGTGTGGTTCTGGGGGAACAGGGGTTCAGGGTGCTCGCTGAATGGGCCTCAGCCTGGAGCGTCCGTGCACCCGTGTGAGCAGGCAGCACTGTTCCTTGGGTGCCCGGGCAGGCCGTGACAAGAGCCGGCCCACGGGCTCCCTCTGGGACGGCGTGCCTGGGCCGGCACCTCTGTGGGAGTCGGGCCTTTGCTGTTCTGACGGCCCTGCCCTGCAGGTCACTTCCCTGAGGACGAAGTCCCCGAGAGGGCCTGCAAGCGGCTGCTGCAGGGGAGGCGCGTGCGAAAGGCCAAGCGGCGCTGGCTGCAGCAGCAGGCACGGGGCCAGAGAGGTGGGGCCCGGGCACCGGGGTGGTGGCACTGGCCTGGGGCCGGCTGTGGCCCGCCCGGCGCCCACGGG
>NW_022900936.1:1845826-1863607 GCF_012274545.1 Fukomys damarensis
GTGGGGCCCGGGCGCCGGGGTGGTGGCACTGGCCTGGGGCTGTCTGTGCCCAGCCTGCTCCCATGGGCTCAGTGAGCTGGGGTGGACAGCCCCAGAGGGCAGGGATGAGGCCAAATAAGGAAGGGTGGGCAGAGGCAGCCAGGCCTGGGCAGTCACTGCTGTCGGAGAGCCACGGGGGCTGGGGAGCGGTGCCCAAGACGTAGGAGCAGTGGGCACCGGGCCAGGCACGTGGAGCCTGGTGGCCGCCAGGGTCGTCTGCTGTGGCCTGCTCCCTCATCTGCTTCACTGCACTGGGCACCATGGGGCTTGCTGTCCTGTGGACCGGCTCCCTGGTGTCACTCATGGCTCTGTCATCCCCACGCTGGCATCTTTGGTCACTGTGGCAGCCGGTGACCTGTTCACATAACGTGACCGCGCTGCTTTGGCAGGGGAGGCTGAGCAGGAAGAGGACGGGGCCCTGAGCCCTGGAGGGGAGAGGAAGAAGAGCAGGAGGGGGCCCAGGAGGGCCGGCCCTATGCCACACACAGGAGCTGCCGGCCGGAAGGGGACCCACAGGAGGAAGAGGCGGCCTGGGCAGCCACGTGGGGCCCGAGGAAAGGCGGCTGGGACCCAGGAGTCAGCGAGGAAGAAGAAACGGCCGCCGGAGAGTGGGTAGAGATGTGACTGGCGGGGACAGGTGGAGGCTGTGCGCCGAGCTGACGTGAGGCGGGGTACCCATGGTCCCCACCTCAGCCGGGCTCGTGAAGAGGGCGGGCCCCGGAGACGGTGTTGCCCTTGGCTCAGATTCAAGCCCTGGAGACTGAAAGCCCCACCTGTGTGGTGCCCTGGGCCACCAGGGAATAAAACGCTCTGGTGTGTGCTTGTGCTGTTGTGTCCTGCCACCCTCGTTCTCAGACTTGGGGCTGAAGCACGTGGCTGACAGCCCTGCGGGGACTCAGGGTGGGGAGCACCCGGCCTTTGGTGTCAGTCCGGAGGCCGAGCTGAAGCCGGGTTGGGTCCCTGCCTGGAGGAACAGTCACCCGGGAGCCAGCCACAGCCCCTCTGGTCCTGCCCGGCCAGCTGTGGGGCTGGGGTGCTGAGAGGCCCTGTGGAGGGAGGGGCGGAGGCACAGCCACCTGATGCTGGGGTTTAGATGGGTCCTGGAGGCCTCCTCGAGGCCCTGCCTCCTGGGTCGGGCCACAGCTTTGATCCCTAGCGCTTCAAGGAAGGAAAGCCGGATGTGGTGGTACTGCCCACCTGTGACCCCAGCGTTCTTTGAGGCCAAAGCAGGAGGATCATAAGTTTGAACCCACCCTGGGCAACCTAATGATGACTTAGATCCTGTTTCAAGGGGAAAAGGCTAGGACTGTGGCTCAGTGTGAAGACCTCAGGTTCAACCCCTGGTACCACCACCACCACCAAAAAAAAAAAAAAAAGGGGAACAACCCATACACCCGTAGTACAGAGGTTTCTGAATAGGGCCAGGGGTGCAGCTCAGGGGCACAGCGCCTGCCTGGCAAGTGGGAGGTCCTCAGTTTGATCCCCAGTACCAAAGAAAAATTCCTGAATAGGCAACCAGTCTTAACCCAATTGCGTAGTTACATTGTGAGCCGGGAGCTTTGTCTTTCTCGAGGTCTGTCCCCACGGGGAGGGTCAGCGTGGCCCGTCGCACTGTCCTCCAGCTCCTGTCCCACTGTCCCGGTCTGGGCCTTGCTACCCACTGAATGTGGGCGCCCCTCACCACCTCCACAGGGCCTGAGTGCTCGTGGGGCTCTGGCACCTGCCAGGACCTCTGCTCCCCGGACACCCTCAGCGCGGCTCCCCCGTCTCACGTTTCTCATTGTGGAGACAAAACATCCGACACTTCAAAGAGGACAAGTTTATTTAGCTCAGTTTTTCGAGGTTTCAGTCCACAGTCAGCTGGCTCCAAGGCAGAGTGGCTCACGGCAGAGGAGAAAGTTCATGATGGACAGAAGGTAGCAAAGCAACAAGGAACTTTAACAGCATCTCCCTGCCCCTTTCGTGCGGACCACTTAGGGCAGGCAGCGCTCACACCCTTCATCCTGTTGCCCTTGAGCCCAGTACTGCACCACAGATCAGTCACACGCTAGATGCAGCCACCTCTGGAGAAGCCCCATTGATGACTGCATGAGGCCTTGGGGGCATTGGGCACAGCCGTGACACCCCTCCTGGCCTAGTCTGAGGTGCCTGCTGAGTTGCATGGGGTGTGTAAGTGCTGGGGCCTCTGACATGCCCTTTGTCCTTGTGGCAGAGCTAGGAGGACTGGGGAACTGGGGAGGTGGCTCCCCCTTTAAGGCCATTGAGGCAGTGCACGTGTGTGAGCTCCCTGGTGGGCTCAGGCCAGTGGCCTCGAGGTGACCAGTCCCTTTGTGCCAGCTGTGACCACTCCTGCCCTGGAGTGCATGTGTCCTCAAGGCCCAGCCGGACATCAGCAATGCGCTGAGAGTTAGGGCCCGCGATCACTTCTCAGTCTTTCTAAGAAACGGCTGCCCTGAGCGTACTGCCTCCCTCGAGACACTGGTCAGGCTGTCACACATTCGCAGGGTGGTATGGCAGTCATCTTGCCGGAACATCTTCGTTACCAGGAAGAATCTCAGCACCCCATTTGTTTCAAGCATTCGCCAGGAGCAGGCTGACCAGCAGAGGTCCAGGTCAGCCACAAGAAGCCAAGCCCTGGACTGGGGAAATCACTGGACAGACCCCTCACGTGTGAAGGCAGCCTGGTCCATCCTCACCAACTGCTGGCTCCCTGGCTAAGGCTGGGTCCATGTGGCCCTTGCCTTGTCCCGGGGACCTGCACAGATGCAGTACCACAACCTGCCTGTGGAGGGTGCCATTGGCCCCAGAAAGGCTCTGAAGCCAGGGCCTCATGGTGTCTCTGGTCCCTGGGGTGGGGTGGGGTTCATTCTGGTTTCCAGGAAAAGGGGCGCCCAGAGGCTCCTAACAGCTGTGCAGAGCTGCTGCCTGTGTCCCTGTCTGGCTGCATGAGGTCAGTGTCCAGTGCCTCGAGCTCAGGACCCACCCCTACCTGTGCCCCGTGCTGGGAGGTGCTGGCTGCTCAGAATTCTGAGAGGAAAGTCTGCCTGAGACAGGTGGAGGCTGTGCCAGAGGAAGAGCGGGCATCTCGGGCAGGCCTGCTTGCTTCCCCACGGGATGAGTGATAACACTGGGCCTAATAAAGCCTAGAGAGACATCAGCCACCCTGTGGGTGACCCAGACTTCCAAGCCCATCCTTTCCTCAAAAAGTCCTTTGTTCTTTCCATGTACCCTTGTGTGATGTGTTTCCCCATTAGGTCAAGATTACCTAGCCCGCTACACTGGTACTCTTACCGTCTGATCGTAATCCTGTACCACGTATGCACCTTGTGAGTTTGCTCTGTAGAGCTTCCTGTATAAAGTCAGGTCCCTGGCAACCCGTTTGGGTCCCCCACTGTCCCCTCTTGTCTCTCAGGAGCTAAAATCTTTCCCTCTTGATAAATATTTGCTACTCTTAACCTCTGTTCCTTAAAAATCATTCCTTGATTTTAGAGAGCGTGACTCCTGCATGACACCTGATGGGGACTTGTATTTCTCCTCTCTGTCATTTAGAAGTCCTCTATTGCCAGCAGGGGACTGCAGTCCCAGAGGCATCTGTGCCTTGTTGAGGAGCCTGCTGTGGTCCCTGGGTGCTCCTTGTGCTTGCCCCACGCTGTTTGCAAAGCTACGGTGGCCTTTGTCCCTGTGGGCGTCTGCGGGAGGGTGGAGGGGCCTCCTGGGGACGCTGTTCTTGCAATCCCTGCCCTGTGCCAGCGGCCGTGGCCCTTCAGCCATCCCCATGGGCCCAGACCCCGAGTTCCAGGCCCTCTCGCTGGGCCCCTGACATCTGCATAGGTGCCCGGAGCATTGTCTGGGGAGGACTCTATGCCTCCCCCAGGTGAAGAAGCTGTGGGCTCTCAGCCTAAAGGATTTCCCGGTGTGGGCACTCAGGCGGGGGGGAGCCAGGGCAGACCCGTCGTCCCGTCTGCCAGGCGGAGGTGGAAACAGACCCACCCCTGGGCTGGCTGAGGGTTCACCACATGCGCGTGAGAAGCGTGTCAGGCACAGTGGCCATCGGCGTGTGTCACAAGTAGGGACAAGTCCCTCTGCTCATGGGGCGTGGAGCGCTCCACGCCTGGAGGACTTCAGGAGGGGGACAGGGAGACCCAGAGCCCAGGGAGTCCTGGGCCACTTCCCAAGGCAGAGCGTCAGGGTCGGTCTCCCAGCGGCAGGCAGGGAGCAGCCTCCGGCAGCACGGAAACTCATTCATAGCGGGAGGAGGCAGTAGAGCCCCTGCCAGCCTGCCAGGGACGCGCCTCAGTCAACGGCTCAGTGAACTGTCCCTCGTGCTCTTGAAACCTGAGGGCTGCGGGACAGTAGTAATTTGCGTCTCCTAAATAGTCACCTATAAATAGTGGGAGAGATCTCTGCAGCCAGCAAGGGAGGCCCTCAGAACAGCAGTGAACTCAGGAGCAAGGCACAGCGACCGTGAGCTCACCGCATGCCCTTGTGCCCCAAAACGCAGCAGGTCCCAAGGTGGCTATGCAGGATGGGACGGCAGAGCAGCTTCCCGGTGTCCATCCTGGGCGCAGCGTTCACTCGGCAGACCTCCCCTCAGCCCCGCTGCGGGAATGCAGTCTCGTGACCCTGGGAAGGTGAAGCTGCCCAGGGCAGGGGCTGCTGGAGCGGATCCCACGGTCAGCTCGGCCCCACCCACCGAGGTAGGAGCCCTGGCTTTCCTACTCCCCCCAGGCTGCTAGGGAGGGAGCCCACTTGTCCCCTGCCTGGACGGAGCGCCTCCTGTCTGGGATGGAGGTGTCGGAGCTGGGCCCTGGCTCCCTCTTCCTGCCGGTGGCCAGCAGCGCCCCTTCCCACCAGTCCTTCCCTCCCATGGAGCTCGAGCTCCCGTCCTCCCGGCTTCCTCCCACCGCCAGGTCAGGGCTGTCACCCCTCCAGTGTCCTCTGTCCCTCCCCGGGGTCCTGGGCCCTCTGTGCCCAAGTGTCTCTCGGACGGCATTGGGTGGCTCCCTCTCACGCTGATGGAGCAGTAGAAGGCAGCAGGGCCAGCCTCTGCCCCCCACCCCTGTCTGTTCCAGAAACGTATTCTGCAACTGTTCGAGCTGCAGTGATCCCACCAGATGTTTCGGGAATGTCCTGCACTAGAGCTGTAGCGTTTGCTGGGGCACCAAGCTGCTCTGCTTTGCTACGATAGGAGAGGGTGATAGGCCTGGCTGTGAGGAGTCTCCGAGCCCCTCAGCTGGCCCCAGGGACAGGCTGACACCACTGGGCAGAGAAGGGGTGCAGCAGGAGGCTGAGGCCTCCCCGGGTGCACACAGGATCCTTCACACTCGCTGCCCACAGGGCTCTGTCCTCTGACAACTCCCCATGAGTTCTGGGGGTCCCCATGAGTCTGCATCTCATGATGCCAGCTGTGCCTGGGGGCACCCATCAGCCCCTGTCTCCTGGGACCCTGAAGACCTCTGCCCTTGCAGAGAAGTGACCCACACAGAGATGCCCAGAAGGGATGCGAGGCGCACGGGCGGGCAGGGAGCCAACTGGGGTGTGAAGAACTGCACAGGCGAAGCAGGGGCATGGGCAGGGTCTGGGCTGGGGTAGAGCTTGCCCTGCGGGGACCTGGGCTCTGATTCTGGGCCCTGGGGGAGGCACTGGAGTTGCAGCCCAGCTGCCATCTTCCTGTGCCAGTGCCTTCGAGTGTTCTGGTCAGGCGCCACCCTTTTCCCACACAAGCAGACCAGGGACAACGTTGGAGAGACCAGGGTCATGCAGCTGCTGTGGCCCTTGGCTGCCTTTTCTGCCATCCCAAGAGCATCTGGGTGTGGTGCTGGCCACAGGGCCCTGTGCCTGACTGTCAGCCAAGGATCAGCCACCTGAGTTGTCCCTTGCCTGCCGCAGGCTGACCCAGTCCCCCAAGGCCAGGCCTGGTAAGACCAGGACCTTGAGGAGCCCCTGGCTGGCAGCGGGATGCCCCTCCATGCTCAGCGGTGATGAGCAAGTGGGTGGCCATGTCCCTGCCCAGGGACCAGCATTGTCCTCACAAGAGGGGCCTCACTCCTCCGCTCCAGGCCCGTGACTTGGGGTGCCGTGGCCTCCCCCAAGGGGCGATCACGGGTGGTAAGTCCGTGTGCACACGTGTCTGCTGTGGTCACACGGATGGCCATGTCCCCAGTGGGGTCATCTCAGTTGTGTCTCATGGCTCAGCCAGCCCTGGTCAGGTCCCCATGGCCTGAGTGACCCTGACCTGGACCCCAGTGACGGGTGTAGACACCAAACCCTGTTGGAGAAGCCTATCCTGGGACCCGCAGAGACTGAGGCCAGCCCTGCTCAGCCCTACCCAGACCAGACTCGCCTCCTCTGGCCAGCATACCTGGCTCTGCGGGGAGGGACTCGGACACTGCAGGAGCCCCTCCATCAGGGCTCCACCCTCCCTTTCCCTAGCAGACACCTGCCCCAGCTGCAGTGCAGAGCTGAGCAGTCTTGCCTCCTGAGAATTAAAACTGAAAACAACCAATGAGGCAGCAAGGGAAGCAGCAAGCAGCGTCAGCCCACCTTCTCCGGGGCTCCTGCCTGGACCGCTGAGTATCAGGTCACAGTGGGCTCGCACGGGACGCAAGTGTGTGGGGTGAGAGCGTGAGCGTGTGCAGCAGGTGACTGCCCACGAGTTTGTCTGGAGCTGTGTCTGTACGCAGGCATGTGTCTGAGTGTATGCGTCTGGGTAATCGTGTGCGTCCATGTGTGTGTGTGTGTGTGTGTGTAAGCCCATGTGTGCATGGAGGCTGCACCTGTGTAACTTTTGTGTCTGTGTCTCAGGACTATGTGGGAAGAGAGCAAGGAAACAACGCTGGCTGGGCACTAGGATCCTGTGTGCCTGAGGAGGGGGCTCCGGACCTGCGGGTCTCCATGCAGAGTCCACAGTGGCCATGGCCCCCCTTTCCCACACAGGGCACTGCCACCGGAAGCCGGGTCCCAGAAGTGGGGAGCGCTGGCCCGGAGGAGCAGCTGAGGCTGCAGACGTCTGGGGGTGCGCCGAGGGCCGGCCTGGTGCCTCTGTGCACCCACACTCACTCTTGGGGTCCCACAAGGCTCATCTCCATTTTCTCAGAGGAGTCACTTGGGGTGGTGCGGTGTCTTCCTGTCCTTGTGGATGGCCAGCGGCTCCTGGGCTTTGGCCGTGGGAGAACCTCACAGATGAGTTCTTCTCAGCCCGAGGCTGGGTCTCCACAGAGCGCTTCCTCCCTGATGTCTGGGGCTGTAGGCCGTGGCAGGCAGAGCGGGGGGGCCTTGCTCTGGGGTGGAGCCAAGCAGCCGGTGTCAGCAGGGCTGGGCACCAGTGTCCGACTGTGCGGTGTCACTGCTGTGTGGGGTCACTTTGGCTCCGAGACCTAACAAACGAATTGACACCTTTCCTTACTCCCTGGAGGTGCCCCGTTTTGGATCTGCACCTCTGTCCCTTGGGCTGACAACACCGTCACCACCACAGCTGAGGTAGCTGGGCTGGGCCAAGCTCGCTCCAGAAGCCCCTTCCCCACTGGCCTGAAAAGGCCTCTGCCAGCTCCTTTCCAATCTGCTCTCGGGAAGAGCCGGCTCTGTTGTCCCAGGAAACAACACATCCTTCCCAATCAGAGGCTTTTGCTGGGCTGGGACCAGAGAGACCCCAGCCCAGCCCCAGGCAGCTCCTGCCACATTCGCCGCGCCCTCTCTGCCTTCAGGTTCCTGGGTCCTCAGGGCTGTCCCTGAAGTCCCAGAGCTCACATTTGGCTGCCTCCATGCAATAGGAAGTTCGCCCACAGAGCAATTTGGAGCTGTCCCGTGGCCTGGGGTCACCAGGGCCATCTGGCTGCAGGGCAGTGTCATAGGCTGATTCTGGGCATCGCCCCAGGCCACAAGAGGCCGCTCCCCCATCTCTGTACCCTGCTGCACCTCAGGTGAACTGAGGCTGGTCACTGTGGGCTCCGTGGGCGGATTCTGAGCCGCTATCTGTCCAAGGCTGGAGGGCTGCAGCAGGTTGAGGCCCAGCTCTTCCCTGGTCCAACTCTGGACACTTCCCTCCTCACCTGCAGGGCCTCTGCCCGGGTCCTAAGCCCACACTTGCCTTGCCCTGTGGGGCTGGAGTACCTCTCCACACCCCTGGGGTAGTGGGTGGCAGAGCCCCTTCCCGCTTTCCCCTCCAGGTTCTCAAAGAGCTGCCTTCCGTGAGAGCCTGAAACA
The DNA here is from genome assembly GCF_012274545.1 of Fukomys damarensis. Classification (NCBI taxonomy): domain Eukaryota; kingdom Metazoa; phylum Chordata; class Mammalia; order Rodentia; family Bathyergidae; genus Fukomys; species Fukomys damarensis. The sequence continues at coordinate 1,854,068 of NW_022900936.1, forward strand.
CCCACCTCTAGAAGCTCTGGCAGGGAGCATCCACAATCTGACTCACGTCTCCGTGCGTGTCCCGCATCTGCGCCCACGCTGCAGGGCTATTTCCAGCACCCGGGAACCCAGCACCGCCCCCTTGCCCTGAAGGTCCTGGGCCATGTGTCCAAGTGGAAGGGGGCTGCTCAGATGAGCTCCTTGAGGTGAAGGGCGCGTGGGCTCAGAGGCAGCCCTGTCAGGCACCTTCACCCTCACAGGTCGGTTTTGATGGTGTCTCCGCTGGGGACGGGACCCAGCTGCAGCTGCTGGGCAAGGTCTCCATACCCAGCCCCCTTTATCCTTCATCTGGAGACAGGCTCTCCCTAAATCATGAAGGCTGGTCTCGAATGCACAATCCTCCTGCTTCAGCCTTCCAAGTAGCTGGGATTACAGGCACGAGTCCCCATTCTGCTTTCTCTGAAGCAGAAAACGTGGAGGTGGTGAGCAGGGATGCATCTCCTGTGTGCCCTTCCCGGTGGGCAGTCGCAGTGGCCATGGGGTTAGTAGCCATCCTGTGTCACTGACAAGGAAACCATGGACCACGCTGGCTGCCAGGCCTGTGGGCGGGGAGGGATTTTCAGTGCCTACGTTCCCTCCGTTCCAGTTTTCTCCACAGTGCAGTGAGGGTCATCTACCCTAAATAGCCGTGCTTCTTTTTCAGGATTGTTTTGGACAAGTTCTTACTGGAGGGGGAGGAAGATGGAACTCAGAGCTCACGTGGACCTCTGAGGAGGGTCAGGGCCCAGCTTGAGCAGGGAGCATAGTCCTGAGGAAGGCTGTGGACACACACCACGTCCTGGGCTCCTTGTGGGGTCAGCTGTGCACTCAGGAGCTGTCCGGCTCCTGTTCTGTGTGTGATTTCCCACCCTGCGGCTTCCTGCAGAAGGAAAAGTGCAATACATAGAAATGTAAGAGCAGCTGATGGCCAGGGATTCCTTGGGTGCCACATAGCCGAGTTTCACTCATTAGTCACTATTTCCAAGTAGTCCTCTTTAGTAGCAGCTGTTAGTTGGGTAGAACACAGCTGGGTGTGTGCTGCACTCCTGGGATCCCAGAACTTGGGTGGCTGAGGCAGGAGGATCACCATGAGTTCGAGACCTGCCTGGGCTCCATAGTGGATTCAAGGACAGCCTGAACTATGGAGCAAGACCTTGTCTCAAAAGACCCCCAAAAGACCAGGGATTTAGCTCAGTGGTGCTGTGCCTGCCTGGCAAGTGCAAGGTCCTGAGTTTAATTCCCAGGACTGAGCCCCACCCCCCAAAGACTGGGGTTGTAGGTTAGTGCAAAGGCCCTGGGTTCAATACTTACTACTAAAAAGAAAGATGGAAGAAAGAAAGAAAGAAAAGGAGAGGGGAGGGGAGGGGAAGGAAAGGGAAGAAGGGAGAAAGAAAGAATGGAAGGCAGCTGGAGAGTTTCTGGTACCAGATTCCAAGGCTGTGATGCTGCCGAGGCTGGCGGCGCAGTGAGGAGAGAGTCCCATCTCCCGTCTCCTGCCGTCTGCCATCTGCCGTCTGCCGTCTCCCGTCTCCCTGAGGGGTGAGCACCTCTGGCACCTGCAGGGCTGACCCTCCGCGCCCTCCCCTCCAGGCCCCTGCAGTGCCAAGGCCCCTTCGGGGTGCGGCATCGGATGTTCAGGGAGCCTCGCGTGTCCCTCAGGCTTGAAGTCACCTCTGGGACCCCTGCCCGGGGAGCGATGACATGGGAAATGCATGTTTTGCTCTGCAGTTGGCCGGATCCAAGGACCCACGACCCCAGGATGCAGAGGCCAGGGACAGATGGATGCCCCGCTGTGTCACACACGCCCGTCTGGGGGCACTCCCCGCCCCTCTGCTGACTTGGCACGGGTGGGCTGCTGGGATCACAAGTTCTAGCCAGCTTGGGAAGGGCCTGTCAGCCACTTGCCCAGCATGCTCCAGGCCCTGGGGTCCATCCTCGGTGCTGAAGAGAAAGAAAAAAGGAAGGAAGGGAGGGGATGAAAACAGAAGGTCCTGATCTGTGACTGCTGAGCCCCCAGTAACCACTGCTCTGCCCCACGACCCATTTCTGGAGGCTGAAAAACTCAGACAAAATGTGAAAGACTCCCCTGGGAAAGAGGTGGGCTGTGCACAGGGTCAGAGGGACAGAGGGGACACCCTCACCAGACCTGGGTGTACAGCTCCAAAATGCATGGAGTGGCGCCAGGCGGAGAGGGACTCACCATGAGGAATGTCAGCAACGAGGAGCGGATGAGACGGAGGGGCAGTGGCAGGACGGAGGGGCAGTGGCAGGACAGCGGTGGTCTGCACCCACTGTGGAGAAACGCACGGCATGTGCCGAAAATGGCCGCCTCGCTGCAGAGGTGAAGCGGGAGAATACAGGTGGCCGGAGGCTCCGGGAAACCATGATGAGGGACAGCTTTGCTCAGAGCTTCTCCTCTGTGCAGGGTCCAGAAACAGCAGAGCTCCTGGACCAGCAGAAAGACCTGCACACATCCTGTCTGACAGCCGAGCGCTTGACCCTATGGCCTGGCCAGCCGCATGTTTCTGGGCAGGCTTGTCACCAGGCTGGGGACAGAAGGCACCAAGAAGCATCCTTGGGGCCTTGCCTGAAACACTGAAAGCTCAAACATGTTTGGAAGCCCACAGCACCAGCCCCAGTGCGGAGCCGCCCCGTTGGACTCTCAGCTAAGCTCTGCAGCCTGGGCCCTCACCATGGACGCCCCGGGTCCACGGGCCTCACCGCACCCCTGGAACAGGGGTCTTGTACTCAGAGCAGTGCGTTCCCAAGGAGCAGACACGGGCCCCAGCATTTGTCGGGTGGATTGCTGGGGACACGGGGCGAGGGGCAGCCTGCAAGGGGGAGAAGGGAGCAGTGAGGGACGAGGCCCAATGACTCCAGATCCAGGTGGGAGAGCACCCCCAAAAGCCAGCATTATTCCACAGGGAATCGTTTCTTCCCCCCGAAGCTGCCGGAGAAGTAGTTCACAGTCTCTGGAAGGGATGCATCCAACTACTCGCTGTGCTGAGCTCCTTTGTTTTGGAATAATTAATCACACAGCCATACAGCAGGGAAATGCAAACCTGGAGCCACACAACTACTGTACAGGCATTGAACACCCCTCAACATCGAAGGTGGACACAGAGGTCAGAACCCACAGAGGAAGCAAAGGTGCTCCAAAGGGGATGGCCAGCAGGAGGGGGGATCGGTCCTCAGCTCGGGAGGTTTCCCAGGGGAGGTCTTCAGCCTAGATTCTGAAGGTGGTGAGACGTGGAGGGCAAGGGGAAGGCAGCTCCAAGGCCAAGGTCATAGTCAGCCAAGGCAGCCAGGCAGAGCTTGGAAGCATTCTGAAGAGGGGCTGTTGAAGGTGTGTGGTAACCACAGGGTGAAGAGGCCTGAGGGCCCTGCAAAGACACACCCCTTTCCCTAAAGCTAGTTTTCTCAGGCTTTATTTCTTTACCATTTAAAAAATTTCTTACCCAATTAGCCTATGTATCATAATTTACTTTTAAAATTTAGATTGATTAGAAAAATGTTAGTTTTCCCTCTACAGAATGATAGCCATAGCACCATGGGTTTGGTAGGCTATTTATATCTGTTCTAATAAACATAAAGATGAACAGATGGGTCCCGGAGGCATGGGGCCCTTGCTGTGTGTTCCTGTTTGGTCTGTTCCCTGTGTATTCCTGTGAGGCTGTGGGCTCTGAGGACCAGAGCGGCGCTGAAGTCCAGGAGGTTTCTTTGGCTCAGAGAAACTTTTGCTCCTAACAAGCTGCAGATCGACAGTGCTCTCCAAGGGTCTGTGCTGCTGGGCCCAAGACCACCTGCTCGCCACTCAAAAGCCAATACTTGGGTGACAGAGTGGACGGGAAGGACAGCAGGTTACTTAAAGAGAAAAGCAGGGAGTCACCGTCCTCAGACAAACCATGTTAGGGGACCCAGGTAGCAGAAAATGAAAGAAAGCTCCAAAGCTGAGCTCAGGGCAGGCAGACTTCTCCCTGAGCTCCTCAGGTCATCCAGCACCTGAGTTTTCCTCTCTCTCCTGCCAGAATACCCTGGAGATAACAGCAGACTTTCCTCTCTTAGGCCAGTCCCTGTAATTCTTTAGAAAACACTTTATCTCCTTGAACAATAAACATTACTTCACTTTAAAGAACTGGACTGGTGAGTCCCTGCCCACACTTTGGTGTTATCTGCTCAGATGCTGCAGGCTGTGGGAGGCTAGAGGATTGCTGATCAGGGCTCGAGGGTGCTTATCCATCCGCCTGTTCTTCTTGCAGTAGCTGACCCCAGCAGTTCGTGTCTTAGCTGGACAAAGTTGATTTTCTTTGGCACTCACAACCTGGGCAAAGGGAGACACAAATGTAATTGTACAAGGAGCAATTTGCACAAAGAGAGCTAACCTAGAGGAGGGTGGTTAAGACACAGTGGTGTTGCCATTATTCATACACAGCTGTATCTCCAGGGAAGCCTCCTTCTTCCAGGCCCAGCCCCAGGGCTTGTCCTTGCTGCGACCCGAGAGTCCTGTGCCACACAAGTGGCTGTGTCTGATGGGGGCAGGCTGGGCCCGACATGGCACATTGAGGACCACAGCTAGAGGAGGACCAGGAGTGGGGTGGGAGCAAACGTGGAGACCAGGCACAGGCATGGGGCAGAAGTGGACAGGATGGAAGTGGATGGGAAGCAGACAGGAAGTAGGCAGGAAGCACAAGGAAGTAGGCAGGAAGTGGGTGGGAAGCAGGCAGGAAGTGGGCAGGAAGCGGGCAGAGGACCTCTCCCCCAAGGAAATCAACTGAGTCCCCTAGTTGTGGGGGAGTGGGCTGGGGTGGAAGAGTCTGGAACCCATGTGGAAACCTTTTAGGAAGTGTAATGAAGAGTGTCAGTGTTTAGACAGCTACTGGTGGCTGGTGGGCCTGGTTGTTGGTGGGATAGAGGTACAGTTTTGTCTCCCCAAGGCTGAGCCTTTGCTTCAGACCCTTGGTGCTATGGGTTGCATGTGTCTCCCAAGGGTTCACTTTTGGAACAGAGTACCCTAATTCATAGGTTTTTATTTTTTTGTATTTGCTTTTTGAGACAGGGTCTTGCTGTGTAGTTCAAGCTAGCCTTGAACTTGAGGTGATCCTCCTGCTTCAGCCTCCCAAGTGTCAGGCCTGCAGGTGTGCACTGGCATGCCGCCATGCCTGAGTCCTAATTTGTATGCTGATGGTATCTGAGAGGTAATTAGGATTTGGGGTGGTCCCGAGGCATCCATGATGATGTTGGGTTTGGGTGACTTTTAAGAAAAGGAAGAGATGCCATGAGCCAGGTTTCGGCTCCAGACCTGGGGTGAGTTTCATTTGACCAGTGGCACTTGGTCCCAGCAGCCACAGGACCCTGTTTGGGGTGTGATTAGGGGCTTAGGGGCATGGCAGGGATGAGGGGGATGTGTAGGGTGATATTTAAAAATCATAGCAGAGGGCTGGGGATTTGGCTCAGTGATTACACCAGCCTGTTCTTATACTGCCCCTCAGGGCAGGTTTCTGCATTTATTCATGCTTGTGTGGAAAGACAGAACCTCTGTCACCTTGGTTCTCAGCCAGGAGCATTCTAACCCTGGGGGTTAGAATCCCTTGCTAGGCCCCTTCCCCAGCTCTGGGGTGGGGCTGCTACCTTGTGAAAGAAAATGAGGCAAAACAGGAGCTCCAGAGGCCCAGGCTTTATTGGGGTTGGGGGAAAGAGCTTCCCAGGGCAACAATGGAAGAGAGAGCTCCAGGTTGGGAAGGCGGAGTTTATATAGGGTTTTATAGTTGGTAGAGCACTGTGGAGGGCTAGAGATGGGCTGTACTGTGGGACTAGCAATAGGTGGTGGGTGTTTGGAAGGAGACGGTCATGTGGGTATAAGGGTGGAGCAACAAGTTAGGATTTTCTTTTCCAGAGAGGGTAGGTTTTATTTTCCCCGAAGTGGCTCATTTCCTGTGAGCGGGAACCATTTTAGGGACAGGAGCCATTTTAGAATGTAGGACCATTGGGGCCATTTTCTTAGTGGGGGGACTCTATCGTTCCAGACTCTTGTTATGGAATAGGAGCGAAGGTCTCTTCTATAGCTGCTTCCTGCTGGCAAGGGGCATTGGACAGGGAGAGTCTTACGTGGTGGAGACGTGGTCTCCATGAGAATGGCCGTCCCCATCAGTGAGGGGCCTGTAACCGGCCATGATGGGTTTGCTGACTGTGTGGTTGGTAAAGGCCTGCATGAGTTCCTGTAGAAAATTTTGAAAACAGTGAAACAGGCAAGGTACAAAAGCAAAATTATGCAGAGGATGGTGAGGGGTTCCAGAAAAGGAAGACACCAAGGAGGCTACTGGTGGAAGTGTCCTGGTAGACAGTGTAGCCTTGCCTCTACCTCGGCTCCCACTCCTGCCGAGGAGCAGGCCTGGTTCCCTCCCTTTCTGCTGCTATTACATCCAAAGTTTGGCTGTTCTGGAGAACCACAGCTGTCAGCCAGTCAATGTGGGACTGCAGTGTAACCAGAGAGTCAGCTACCGTTTCCATCTTCATTTAGCTCTTGGGATAAGGAGCAATAGAAGTGTGCTGACGTTGATATTCGAGGGGGTGCTGGGGAAGCCTAGGTAACATAAAGAGGATGGGGTTGTTAAGATAGCGAAAGACTTGGGAGTCACAGATATAAAACAAACCCTTAGGCTCACAGATTATGCCTGATGTAGAAATATGGGTGACTTTAGTACAAGGAATGGAATTTTTTTGCTACCAGGGATCCAACTTGGGACCTTGTGCTTGCAAGGCAGGTGGTGGCACCACTGAGCTAAATCCCCAGCCCTAGAATTGTATTGTTGTATGATGAATTTATGCAGGTCCAATTATCCTGTGTGGAGGGTTTTAATTGAGTTGCAAAGGGGCCTAGTACTGTGATATTTTCAGGTGTAGGGAGAGCCCAACTAAGGGGGACACATGGCTGAAATCGGGGTGACAGGCACAGCCAGTACTCAGTTTGGTTGCCTGGCAGGCTAAGCAGGGTGGTGTTGAAGAGATGCGGGAGCCTTTTATATGTCTCAGCAGCTACGTTTTGGGGGGGAAGACAGATCAGTGCTCTTCTATGGGGCAGGTGTTTCAGACGGATTTGGATTGGGGCATGATGGGTGGCAAAGTGTGCTGAGTGACGTCCCAGACCCTGGGGTCAACCAAACAAGGAGGCAGGGGGAGAGGAGAGGTCAGAGGATAGTCTGGCACAACTTGAAATCAGAGTAAATGAGCGGGGCAGAGAGTGATGGCGGCCTTAAATTTACTTAAAATGTCTCGCAGGAGGGGAAGCATAGGGCATGTTGGGAGGACCAGGAAGGGGTGCGTAAAGAGAGCAGGCCAGAGGGCCAGTCAGAACCGGCCTGTGGGAGCCCATCAACACCTACCATGACAGTGTGCCAGGGAAGAGTCTGACTGGAGAATTGAATAAAGTGGAGTATGTGGCCCCCGTGTCCAGTAGGAACGAGATAGGCTAACCTGAGATGTGGATCATTACCCTGGGTGTACGATGGGTGGTCTGCGTGGGGGGCGGCGTCCCTGGGCACTGTCAGTCTCTAGCGGCCAATCCTAAGCACTCTGGCAGAGTAGGTCTTTGCTGTGGAAGTGGGGAAAAGAGTTGTCCTCTTTCCTGGCTGGTAAGGGTGCAGTCGATCTTCCAATGGCCCTTCTGTTTGCAGGCTGGGCAGGGGCCAGGGGGCAGTTTTTTGTCCAGTGGCCGACTTGGTTGCATTTAAAGCAGGGCCCAGGATGCACCTTGGCAGAAGGCTTGTTTGAGGCTTGCTTGGGCTTTGAGCCTTGTAGGGCATTTGCCAGTCTGGTATCTAGCCTGATCTCTGAGAGCCTTTTCTTGTTTTTCTTGTTCTTTTCTGTTATAGACCTAGGGCCCTATTGAAGAGGTCACTCTGACTCGCCTGAGGGCCTTCCTCAATCTTTTTGAGCTTTTTTCTAATGTCTGGGGCTGACTGAGTGGGTGTTAATGACAGGTGTGCCGGCCTGGGAGGTTGGATCACTTTTGGTGTATTTCTTAAGGGCCTCAGTAATTTGGGACAGAAACTGTGCTGGGTTTTCTTGAGTCTGGGTAATTTCCTTGATTTTTATCAAAGTTAACTGACTTGTGAGCTGTCTTTTTTAGTCCTTCAAGGAGGCAGAGAATCATGTGATCTCTGTGACCTCAATCTACCTGACCTAACTGGTAGTCCCACTGGGGGTCTTCCCAGGGAACAGCCTGTGTTCCGACTGGCTTCGTATTATCTGCAGCATGGAACACATCTGCTGCTAGCTGGGCCGCCATCCAGACTCCTTATCCCTGGGAGGAAGAGTAGAAGTTAGTATAATATAGATATTGTGCCAAGTGAGATAATAGGATTGGGTTGGGTACCGAAATTCCTTGATGTTTGAGTCAGAATTAGAAGAGAAAGACCTGAGACGCTTTTCGACCTGAGAGAGATGGGCATGAACTCTGACAACCCCCTCCATACCCGCAGCCTCGGGCAGCTCTGGGTGTGGCACGTGAGATTGTTGTGGGGAGGGAGCGGGAGCGGAAGGAACTGATGGTGCGAAGGAAGAGGAGGCAGAGGGGTTGTGGGGTGGAGGTGAAGTGAGAAGTGGACGATCTGCTCTGCCGGGTCGAAGGCAGACATGTTGGGCCCTGCGCAGGGATCGGGTCATGGGTGATGCAGCGTGGGCAAGGAGAATCTGAGCGGTGGCACAAGATTGACAGAGGGAAGGGTGGGTGCGAAGTAGAGAAGCCTGCACGTTGGGGACTTCAGATCACCTGCTGGTGCACTGACAAAAGTTACAAAGATCCCCTAGAATGTTTGGGTTAAATGTCTGGCCGTTTTCTGGCCAGTGGGAATCATCGTCTAATTTATACTGGGGCCAAGCCTGATAGCAGTAAAAGATAAGGTGTTTAGGCTTGAGATCACCTTCGAGCCTGAGAGTTTTGAGATTAGGTAGCAAATATGATGGTGTTGACTGGGGATGTTTGGCCTGTGTAGCTCCCGTGTGGAGGGAGAGCCAGAGATGGAGGGTGAGTATCAGAAAGCTCCCAAGGAGACGGTCAAGAGGGAGGAGCGTCCTCGTCCCCTTTGATGATCCCTGGAGAGAGAGAATGAGAGGAGCCAGGCCACTGAGGCATCCCCCAGGGGCGGCAGTCCCGGCCATGGGCTGAGAGGCGTCTGTTTGACCCAGTGCTAGGCTTTTCTGGAGAGGGACAGAAGACCTGAGAGAGGCTAATCTGAGTACTCACCCAGGAACTGGGGAATGGTGTGGATGTGAGGTGTCAGCAACGTAAAGGTGAAAGCCCCTATTGGGTGCTCATCTGGCAGGGTCCGGGAGGTATGGCCAGGAGGCCAATCAACCCCAACCAGCAGGGGATTGTTGTGAAATCTGGGCTGTAGCCTTCCTGGGTTTCAGCATCCAGAGGAAAGAAATTGAGCCAAAACAGGAGCACCTGAGGCAAAGTTTTATTGGGGGAAAGAGCTTCAGGCTATCTTGAACAATGGTGGGGGGGGGAGAGGGAGAGGGAGA
>NW_022900936.1:1863754-1871169 GCF_012274545.1 Fukomys damarensis
GGAGAGGGAGAGGGCACCGAGGCTGGTGAGGCGGAGCTTATATAGTGTTTTGTAGTTGGGAGCACATCATGGAGGGCTGGAGATTGGTTGTACCGTGGGACTAGGGACAGGGTGCTGAGTGATTGGAAGGGGAGGATCAGGTGGATAGCAGGGTGGAGCAACAAGTTTTTCTTCTCCAGAGGAGGCAGGTTTTCCTTTCCTGAAGTGGGTTGTTGTTTCCCAAAAGTGGGAAGCATTTTAGGGACAGGAGCCATTTTATTTTTTATTTACTTGGTTTTGTTTGTTTGTTTGTTTGTTTGAGACAGGGTCTCACTATGTAGTTGAGACTGACTTAAAACTCACTATGTAGCCCAGGCTGGTTTTGAACTCACAGTGATTCTCCTGCCTCAGCCTCCCAAGCGCTGAGATTACAGGCACGTACCACCATGCCCAGCTCTCAGGAGCCAGTTTAGAAGGTAAGACCATCAGGGACATTTTCTTACTGAGGGAACTGTCACCTTGTGCCCATCAGTCTGGGGCCTCACTGGAGTGGCTAGTCTGGGGCAGCTCTTAGAGCCACCACACTATGGAGTTGGACAGGGAAAATGCTTAACTCGATGAGCAGATCCTGAGCCTCTGTATGGGAGGGGAGGAGCAGCAGCCACCCAGGCTCGCTCCCTCCTGAGCAAAGTCCCCCTACTATGGATAACTAAGTTCATTAGGTGTTTTGTAGGTGGTTAGACAGGGTCAACCCGGGGAAGCCAACACGGAGAGAGTCAAGACACATTCACTGAAGGCCAGGCCAGAATTGTAAAAGGAGAAACTACCACACCCATGTAGGATAACTAGCAGGGACTGGTATTCTAAATATGCATCATTCACCTGGGTGGGGGTCAAAGATCTTCTGGGCAAGATCCCTGACCCACCCCTTACCACCCAAAATCCTTGCTCATTCCTTGTAGGCTTACTATGTGACTTGTTTCCCCACTGGATCCCCGTTTAATCAATATTACCTAAGCGACTATACTTGTCTTAATCTCATTGGTTGTTCCACCTTGTGATTTCTCATTGGACCAATGTTACCTAAGTGACCATACTTGCAATCTCACTAGTTGACTACAGTTTCGTCCCATTTTGAATCTACATCACCTCACCTTTTATAGGGCTTTGCCCTATAAAACACCTTTGAGAAGTTGGGTGGGTGGGCAGCCTGCTTTCTGGTCCCCCTTCTGTCTTACATCAAAGCTTTCTTCCTCTTAATAATTTTTCCCTACTCTTAACCCCCGTTGTTCTTAGAATTCATTCTTTGATTTTAGAGAACACAAACTTGCACTTTGGACGTCTAGCAGGGTGGGGAGTTTTCCCCCTCTCTCACCCTGGCCAGGAGGACACCACACGAGGAGGGGAGGAGCCAAGGCTCGGGATGCAGTCAGTTGGCATTCAGACCCGGGGTGCCCAGCCCGCAGGGTGGTGGCATGGCGGCTCAGGGGCTCCTGTGCACACTTGCTGGGGTGGGTTGGACAGAGGGCCAGGCCCTGCGCCAGGGCCCAGGACGGCGGGGGAGGCTGAGGTCCGCCCAGCTTCCTCAAGCAGACACCCAGAGAATCTCACACCCACCTATGGTCCATTATCTCAGCAAGTAGTTAATTATTCATAATTAGCATCGCAGTCTCCATGTGAAGATGGCTTTAAAACTGCTCGAAAGGGGTCCTGGAGTATTCGGAGCTTTCCCACTGCAGTTTCACCAATTCTCTTAATTTGCGGTAAATTGGGACTCCAGGCTCACAGAAAGCACGTGCAACAAGTAAACCAGCCAGGCAGGCAGGAGCGCTGCTCCTCGCCGGTTGGTTGCTGGCATCTGGCTGTGACTTCAGCGGGTGAAGGCTGCATCCAGGTGGGGAGAGAACTCTGGGGATCAGCGTGAGGCTGATGTGGAATCCCCGCCAACCCCACAGGACCTGGGGAGTCGGCCCTGGGGCCAGCTCAGCAGGTACCAGGGAAGAAAGGACAAGGCTGGCCAGGCACAGTGGTGAATCCCAGCACTCTGGAAGCTGAGGCAGGAGGATAGAAAGTTGAAGCCCAGCCTGTGCAATTTAGCAAGTAAATTTTTAAATTTATAAAATATAAAAAGGACTAGTGATGTAGCTCCGTCTAAAGGCCCTGGGTTCAGTCCTAGGTACTGGGCAGATGTCGGCAGTACCTGCAGTCCGGGTGTTCCGCCCAATCCCCCCAGGTCGCCGCGGCCTCTCACTGGTCCTGTGTCCCTGCCAGGCCCCTCTGCCCGTTTCCGGCTCCTGTGTCTGCAGATCTCCACGAAGACAGCGGTGGCCGGGGCTGCACACCCGGCCTGAGGACCTCATCTCCCCAGTGCGCAGGTGCAGGGCTGCAGTCTCTGCAGAGGGCAGATGCACAGGTGGAGAGAATGGAGCGGAGCTGCTGTGCCCGTCACCCGGGCAGAGTTCCCATGTATCTGCCTGCTGCCGTGGCTGTCAGAGAAGTGGTCACATACAGTGTCTCACGGGCGCCTGGGCTGAACTATTGTCTCTCTCCCTGTGCTACTGGTGATTGAACCCAGGGCCTTTACACTGAGCTACATCCCCACCCTTCATTTTTATTCTGAGATAGGGCCTCACTAAGTCGCCTGGGCTGAGCTAAACTTGCAATCCTCCTGCCTCAGCCTCCCAGTTTGAAAACCTGTCTTTAGATAAAGTTCAGAGATGCTAAACTGCATACGGTGACCATCTTCTACGCCGATGCCCAGCTGTAGTGCCGGCCCCATTGGCACTGGCAGGGTGCTCTGGGTGCTCAGAAAAGCCTGTCCTCCGGCCTCCACTGTCCCACGGCCGTGCCTTTCTCCCCAGGATACCTGCTGTGGCTGCCTGGGCTAGGGGTCACTCAAGCCCAAGGGAAGCAGGGGGCAGAGAGTGGCCATGGCTCCAGGTGGGGAGCACCATCCCCCCAGGCAGGGTGAGAGTGAGCCCCAGAGAAGGCAAATGCAGGCAGCAGGAGGCTGCACGACCTGAGGCCAAGATGAGGGTTCCCAGCAAGTACGGCCAGGGTGCTGGCGAGACCTCCAGGAGCAGGTCCGTTGGGATGGAGGGTAGGGGCCACCCGGGGGTGGGTGTGCCTCACAGTGAGATCTTCCCAAGCGAGCAGTTACGAAAAACTTCTGTGCTGGGCCCCGTGAGGGACCCTCGGGTGTGGACCTCCACACAGAAGCGGTGGGCGCTGGGCCACCTGCGCCCAGCCAGGCCTGCAAATTTCCTGCAAACGTCTGTGCACGGAGGTCCCCAGAGCCACAGCCGGCGGGGCTGAGCACACACCTGTCCCTCGCCACCCTGTGGGTCCATGCCAGGGTCGTGCACATGGTATCCGGTCTCGGGAACTGGAAGTGAGACGTTCCTAGCCACAGGCCCCCTGGCCTCTGTGTCTCCTGCGTCCACTGCCAGAGCCCCCGCTGCCATCAAACCTTGTGGCTTCAAGCAATGGCTCTGCTGCTCAGACTGGGGTGGACTCGGGCCGGCCCGGCCAGTGGTTCTGCTGCTGTGGGCTGGGCTCACCCATCCAGAGTCCCCAGGTCATGAGGGGGTGACAGGGGCTTGTGAGAGGTGGGACCTCAGAGTGCCTGAGAGGCCAGCGTCCCCCAAAGTCACCTCTCCCCCGGGCTCATCCCTCTATGTGGAAAGGTGGAGAACGTGGGGATGAGGCTGTCTCTCTTCCGTGTTGACATTGCCTGTGCAGCCACCCTGCTTGCTGGACCCTCGGAGGCTTTCTCTGAAGGGGCGCAGCTTGGCAGAGCCCATGGGGATGAGGGTGGTGTTGCAGGCCCTGGGTGGCGACACCCTCTCTCCCTGCTCACCAGCTGTGACCTCAGGCAGCTGCTCCAAGCCTCAGTCTCCTCACCCAGGGATCAGGATGGCAGGAGCCCACCCCATGGCACTGGGAGATTACGTGAGAGCCACTGGGCCAGGGCTATGCGTGTCGGCTGTGGTCACCGTGCCCATCACAGCCCGCTCTGATCCCGGTCCCGAGTGAGTCTGAGGCCTGGGTGGGGAGCATCACCGCTGTGCGCCTGCCTGCTCTTCGTGGAAGACCCCAGCTCCCTTCGTGGTCCTCCCAGGAGGTGGTGGGAGCAGGGAGCCCCGGACACAGCAGTCTCCAGTAGACCCCGGAATTAATGGCTCCCTGTCCCGGGGCGCAGCCCCACAGCCCTTCCTGCCCTGCTGCTCAGCACCTTAGGTACCTTTCAGCGTGTGACTTCTGAGCGGTGGGGACCACGTCCAGGTGGACCCCACATCCCAGCCCCAGGACCTGAGAACTCATTGTGCTCGGAGCCCGGCCCTCAGTTGGGGCCAAAGGTAATGCAGTAAAAGTGAGGCCACCAGAGGTCCCTAATCCGGGGAGACCGTGTCCTCGGAAAGGGGCGGGCAGGACACAGACGCACAGGGCGACCCCAAGGACACAGGGAGGAGGCACCACTTGCGACTCCACCCGTCTCCACCCTTGACAGTGGGAGCCCTGGTCCCGCATCTGGCTGTGCAGCCCTAATAGAACACAAAACACAAACAAATTAAGAAAATGCCTGTCCCTGGGGCCCTCCCTCCAGCAGCCTTTGTGGAGTGCGAGGTACAGAGACTTCTGGGAGCCGAGCGCTGTCCATGGCTGATACTCCAGTCCTGAATTGCAGGGTCAGAGAAGTGTGCAGGCGCTGGGCCCTCAGCTCTGACCTCCAGGCGGGTGGCCAGGCAGCCGGCCGGGCAGTATCTCCATCTTCCACAGGCCCTGCAAGGTGGGGCGCTCAGGGGGGCTATGGTGCTCTGTGAGTGGAAGGAGAAGCCAGGAGCAGCCTCAGATCCAGCCCCACCCCATGCTGTCCTCGGCCACCCGGCCCCTGGGATTACAGCCTGCACTCAGCCCAGCCCTCAGCTCCACCTGGCTGCACTCTGAGGCGGGGTCTAGCTTCTGGCTTTGCCCAGGCTCTTTCCCGCTGTCCCCTGTGGATCCCCTGGTGGCCGTATTCCCATAGGCCAGGTCTTGGTGGGTCCTGGGGTGCCAGTGTTTTTGCTGTGAAAATTCCTGTGTGTAATGTCTGCCTCTGCAGATTCTAAATTTAAAGTAATCCATATCCTGACAAAATCATGCTTGTCATCATTGTTTCCCTAGGATGTATTAATCAAAAACACCTAGCTGGGTCTGGTGGCACATGCCTGTGATCCTGGCAGAGGCTGAGGCAGGAGGATCACTAAATTCAAAGCCAGCCTGAACTAATAGCGGAAACCCTGTCTCAAAAACCAAAACAACAAATAACGAGAAGAAGCTCAGCACCTTTTCATTCGTGGTGCATGTCCATGATGCTTTCTAGCACAATTATCTTAAGTTTGGTAAATGTTTACACCCGGGGTAGAGCCTGCCTGAGTTACTCTGGCCTGGGGGTCACTGGGCACACTCCTGGGGACTGGAGGCCAGGGTGGGTCCCCCTCTTATTTATTTATTTATTTATTGGTAACAGGGATTGAACTCAGGTCCTTGGGCTCGCAAGGCAGGCAGCGGAACCACTGAGCTAAATCCCCAGCCCATGGGTCCTCCTCTTTCACAAAAAAGAAACCAAGACCCCGGGGACCTTGTCTCAGGCTCACAGGCGGGCACGGAGGCTTGGTGCTTTGTTCCCCTGCTGCCCCAGTCCAGTTGCTACCTTCCCTCCTGCCCCAAGCCTGGACCCTGCCCCTGGGTCGGCGTGGGGCTTGTCTGGAAGGTCTTCCAACAGGGGCGGCTCAGACCGGGAAGCCCTTTAGCCTTGGAGGCAGGGGTGGGCACCACTGGGCTCAGTGAGCTGCTCTGTGAAGCAAGACAACAGAAGTTTATCCTGGGTTACAGTCAGCACCAACAGGCCTGGGGTGTGTGCCACAGGTACTCGCGGACTTCCTCCCCTTCCGGGCAGGGGTCCCACGCTGTAGAATACTGCAGGTCAGCGTTTTCCTCTTTTTTCCCATTTTAAACTTAGCAGGCTGTGGAATCCCAGTTTCTCTCAGGAAAACAGCAGCATTGCTGGGTCATGAGAAACGCTGTGGCTGGGGGCAGCACGGGAGCAGAGCCCCCTGCCCCTAAATGCAGTGGGTGCCAGCCGTCCACACCTCAGGGCCTCCTGGGGGTCTGGGCAGAACTGCTGGCCCTGCACAGCCCTGGGACAGCGGGGAGGAGGTAGGCTGGTGGCTGCCATCCAAGTGCCCTGCCCATGTTTGCTCAACTGTTTATGCACTCCCGGGCAGATCCTGCCTGCAGATCCTAATCAAACAGAGATTACATTGTCTCCAGGAGGTTCACACCAACCAGACCAAGTAATGAATGAGCAAGATGCCATCAAAGTCTGAATAAGGAGGTGCATTTTTATCAGTTTTAAAAATTGAGCGCAAAAGCCTGGCGTGGTGGCACAGGCCTGTAATCCTAGCACTCCGGAGGCTGAGGCAGGAGAATTGCTGTGAGTTCGAGGCCAGCCTGGGCTACTCAGTGAGTCTAAATGGCTGCTCTACAGAGGGAGACCCTGACTCAAAAAAGGGAGTGTGAGATGTGCACTTAGGATCAGTCTGACTGATCCTAACCACCCACTCCAAGTCTCCCTGCTCTTCCCATCCTGTCTCAGCTTCACCCTTCCAGACCTTTTCTGGCCTCAACTGCAGAGATGGCTTTTAATGCAGGAAGTGGGTCAGTGGTGTTTATTGCTCTTTCAACAGCTCTTAGAGGTTGTGTGGCGCCCGTGTACGCAGATCACCGCCGTGACATGTTTGAAAAGTATCACTAAATGAACGAGCTGGAGTTATGGGGACAGGACTCTCACTGTTTTCGGGTCCTCTGTGATCGCAGAGAGCACCCGGCACCCTCGTACCCTGGGCCTGTCTGCGGGTTGGTGACCAAACACCCCGGTGCAGGGTGAAGGCTTGAGGAAGACTCAATTTCGTGAACACTGCAAAACACAGCTTCTTTTTCAGGAGTCAAGGAAGTCCGAGCACAGAATGTGGTCTTTTATTTTATCCTAGGGTTTTTCAGCTTGAAGGAGGCTCAGCAGCCACTGCCAGGCTGGGGACTCCAAATAGTTTCCGAATGAAAGCTATCGGGCTCCGAAGTCCGGCCTGCACCTGAGGACAGAGCAGGCACCCAGCCCGGAGGTACCACTGCAGGAAGGGGATGGGGTGGCCCGATCCTGCAGCCCCAGCCCTGGCGCCTCTGCTGCCTCTGGGATCAGCCGCCAGCCGGGCGGTGGTGGGCGAACAGTGGTTGCTGCCCCCGGCTGGACTTGGATCCCTGTGACTCAGTGTGGTCGGCAGGGGCCTGGGGACAGGTCAAAGGGCACCTGTGGGTCTGGAGCTCCGCCTACAACGACCCCGTAGGTAGGCGGGGAGGGAGGTCACGTGGAGACCGGGATGGGGGTGGGGGAGGGGTCC
>NW_022900936.1:1871778-1885317 GCF_012274545.1 Fukomys damarensis
TGTAATGAGTATCCCAGCCAGGGCCTCCGCGGGTTTGACCCGGCGGGTGCTGGCCCTGGCGGGCAGCCAGCAGAGGCGAAGGGACTGGCGGCCAGGGTGGGGGGCGACCCTGGGGAGCCCTCCCGCTGCACTTGTCCGGCCTCGCCAGGCTCCAAGGCCTACAAGTCACCCCGCTTGATGTGGGGGCGCTGGGGACTGGAACAGGCAGCATGTTCCTGGGGCAGTTCCACTTTCTGCTTGCTCAGCCCCAGGGAGGGACAGAGGGATGGAGGGACAGAGGGATGGAGGGACAGAGGGAGGGCTGCAGGTGGCACTGCTCTGGTGGGTCGGGGATGGTGCCAGTTGTTTGGGTGTGACTTTGGCATGCAGACCAGTGGCCAGGAGGACAGCCACACTTGGGTCAGGTGACAGGCCAGCCGGTAACCAGACACCTCCTGCCCAGCTGGGACCTGGGCAGCACAACCTGGGTGCTTAGGAGAAGCTGAACAGCAGTGAAACCACAGTCCAGAAGCGTGCAGATTACATTTTGTAAACTTCGGGGGAAGTTGCCCAGAATAGGGTTTTACAAATGGCTTCTGCGACCTTTAATGCACCATGTTAAAAGTCTTGTCTATGGATTCTTCTGCCTGGCGAATGCTAAGATCTTAGGTGAAAGACCACTGTGGCTGCCGCCTAGGAGAGGGGCCAGAGGGAGACGTGGCCACTGCTAGAGCCTGCTGATCAGCATCCGGTCACAAGCTTCACGGAGTCTCTGTGGGTGCTGGACACTCTCGAAGTTGACCCATCCCACTGTCCTCTCCCTTTCTTGAATGGTCACGGCCGCTCGCCCATGCCACTGGGGTACGGAGCTGGCCTGTGATACCCGGCAGTGTTCATGCCAGCCACCGTAGCAGTCTTCTGGGTGGCACTGTCTCAGGAAGCAGCGGTGTGATCGACAGTCGCGTTTCATGGCGAGGCTGTGCTGGGGGACCCACCTGTGTGTGCCTCTGCCCAGCTCCTCTGCAGGCTGGACGGCCAGGCCGGCAGGGCAGGAGTGGGTTACGGACAGGTGGCATGAGGGGGTGGTGCCAGGGGGGCAGGGCTGTGGAGGGTCCTGTCCTGCCACGGCCCCACAGGGGCCCTGCCCTGTGTGCGGTCTCTGTGCCAGGCCCGGGAAGCCGGGAGAAAAGTCGACTACTCTGATGGTAGGAAAGGGGTGTCCCAGAAGCTACTCTGTCTGAGCTTCCTTCTGCTCCAGGCTCCTGGGTGGGGAGTCAGCTGCGGGCACCCACTGGGGGTGGCGCCATCTCCGCTCCCTACTTGGGCTTTGCAGGAAAGTGCTCTGAGGAGACGGAAGGGTTGAATTACCTGTGCAGGGTAGCGTCCACACACCGCACAGTGGTTGCAAGCCAAGAGCCAGGGCTCCCTGGGAAAGGCCCTGAACCTTATCCCTCGTCCCATTCGAGGTGGGTGGGAAATAGCGAAACCCTTTCATAAACAGGGAAAAGGGGAAACCAAAGACCAAAGACTGTGGTTTGTTTGTTTGGTTTGGCTTGGCAGGGAGGATGGCATTGACTGGCCAATCCTGTTTACTTCTCAGAAAGCTCGCTAAAGGGTTCCACTCTGGTCACCCCGATCAGTTTCGTGCTGGTTATCTGGTCCAATTCGTTTGCCCCGCAGGTTAGCACCGGTCAGCCGGCCACTCACCCTGTCACTGACTGGTGGCTAACACACCGGATGTCCGCCCTGTCACCATCTAGGACCTTCTGGCTGAGCAGGGGCCCCCACTGCCAGCGCCTGGTCCTCTCGGTCTGCGGTTTCCCCGGTATTACAGAGCAGGCCATCGGCCAGGACGGCACCGTGGCCACTGCCTGGGTGCTACTGCTCTACCTCCTCAGTGAGCGCTTTTTGTAAGGCTGGGCTGAGTTTATAAGCACTGTTCAGAAACGTCGTGGGGTTTCCCTCTTGGTTAACCAAAGAATGTCGGATTTAAAGAACTGTCCCAAACTGTGAAGCAGAGCAGCACCACCAGCCTTCCTCAGAGCACCTCCCTGGGGCTTTGGGATTCTTTCTAAATTACTCCGAAATGCTGCGTGTTGACTCACCCCGGGGCAGTGCTTCCCTTGGTTACTTAGAGATAATCTCTGTCAAGCCCAGGGTGGCGTTTGGGCTGGAAACCCGGGCACTCTGGGTTTAGCTTGAGGTCAGGGAAGGAGGCTGGTGGTGACCGTTGTGGTGGCTTGTCCTGCAGAGATGGGGTCATGATGGGCTGTGAGTGGTGACCCCACTGCCACGGGGACTGAGAAGTGAGTGTAGTGCTTCGGGACGCGACGGTGGACGTCTGCCTCCCGGCCAGGGCGCTTCATGGCACTTTGGACTCAGAGCTGAGGCTGGGTGTTCCTGGGGGACCCATGTGTCATGAGTGGAATCGTGTGGATCCCTTCTTTTCTTTTTTTTCTTTTTGTGTTTGTTTTTCTGAGACAGGGTCTCGCCGTGCAGTTCAGGCTGGCTTTGAATTCATTCTATGGAGTGCAGCTGGCCTCAAACTCTCAGCGATCCTCCTGTTTCAGCCTCCCACACTGGATTCCTTTTTGAAAGCAGGTGAAGAAGGAAATCCATGTTGAATGACAACAGTCGATGGTTGTAGTTGTAGTGATGGCCATGGTGGGCAGTGCTTTTGCCCTGCTCTGTGCCCAGGTGCAGCCTCCCTGCTGTGACCAGCTGCAGGGTGCTGGGCCCTGGGCAGGAACCATAAGGGCTCTGTGTGGGTCACGGGCGGGGCTGTCCTGCTCTTCCTGGAGGCCCTTTGCTGACCTGATCATTTTCCAGGCCTTGGCTTCGCTGTTACTTTACGATGGTGGCTGTGGTGATGCAGCTCTGTGGTGTTTTATGCTCACGGCTCTGTCTCCAAGCAGCCACATGTGAGTCTGCAGAGGAGGCAGGAGGGCTCAGCAGGGCCGCCCAGCTCAGTGGGTCCCTTTGGTGTGTAGGAATTGGGGGTTGAGCTGAGGGCCTTCCCGCCGAGATCCAGCCCTAGCCCTGTTTTAGTTTTTATTTTGAGACAGGGTGCCCGTAAGCTGCTAAGTTGCCCAGGCTGGGCTCAAACTTGTGATCCTCCTGCCTCAGCCTCCCAGAGCACTGGGACAACAGGTGTGTGCCACCACACTGGCCTTTCTGTGGACTCTTTGTACAAAGCTTGTGTGGATGCAGGGAGGTTTCCCATAGACTGATTGTTTTTTTTTTTTTTGGGTACTGGGGATCGAACTTGGGACTTTGCGCCTTTGAGGCAGGCGGTGGCAGAACCACTGAGCTAAATCCCAGGCCTTCCCATAGACTGATTTCTAACTGGGCCATTGTCCTCGCTGAAGGGAAGGGACTGACTGAGTGACAAGTGTTCCTTTTGCCAGGGAGACGCACACAGTGTGCACCTTGCAGAGTGCAGTGGTACAGGCCTGACTTTTCCTGGAATGGATGGAAATCAGATTCAGAAGTGGGGGCTGCCTTAGTGTGGGGTGTGGGAAGCAGGGGCAGGAGGAGGGATGGGGACAGATAGGGGCCTCGGGGTGGGGCGCAGAGGTCTGGGAGGAGGGACTCGGCTGCAGCCCTGAGGGGCCCTGGGGCCGTGTGCCCCTGCGGACTGCCCTGTGCGGGGTCCCCTGAGCTGCTCCACAGGGCGCACAGCCTGCTGCTCCGGGCAGGGTCCTGATCTCCTGCTCCCCATCACCTCAGCCGGCCTCCTGGCAGGGGTTGGAGTGCCTGGCCCCATAGCTGGCCCAGGCCACACCGTATGCACACCCTGCTGTCAGTCTCAGTGGCACTAGTGGCATTTGGGTTTTGTTCATGGGAATCTGACCTTGGGACTTGCAAGGAGGGAAGAGGGCTTATGTTGGGCAGCTCACGTAGCTTCCAACATCGTTAACGTAGACAGGTCTCGCTATGGAGCCCAGGCTGGCCTTGGACTCACAGTGATCCTCCTGTCTCAGCCTCCAGATGTGCACCTCTATACACCTGGTAAAAGGTTCTTTAAAAAACGTTATTATAGCATTAGAAAAAGAGGACGTGGCCCATGGGTTGGACACCTGCAGAGTTTTAGCCTCTAGCCCTGAGCCATGTGCGGCCACAGCTGGTGCCCAGCAGAGCCAAGGGTCCGGATGGCACTGGTAGCCAGGCGGGTTCTGGCAGGCAGGGCTTGTCTTGTAAGCTCCGGCTGGGGACTGCGGCGCTCTGTGCAAGGCCCCACAGCCCCCACGGCTCCCACTGTGCTGCGGGCCCAGCTGGCCAAGCCTCTCTTCTGCCTGAAGGTCACCGGGTAATTGCTGAAAAAGTGTCCTTCTTGGGGACAGAGTCGTAAGTGGAGCTGATGGAGAAGCGAGGGCCGTGCGGGCTGGGGACTTGGGGCAGCGGGGCCTCCTCAGGGGCCGGGTCTACCTGGCCGCCACCCCCACCTCTGCCGGCCGGGCACAGGGCCAGGTGCTCTTCTCACAGAAGCTAGCGGCTGGATTCTTTTTGCACATTTTATTCTTTTTCTTTTTTCTGTTTTTTACAGCAAAACATTTCCTATTGGTGCATTTTAGATACACATTATTAACGATCACACTCGTCATAGGGAATTTCTACCTGAACACGGCATATCTTGCTGCCTCTTTTTTTTCTTTCCGCTCCCCTCCCCTCCCTTCGACCCCTCTTTCCGTCCTTATTTACAAAAGCTTGGTTTCCACTTTTCCTCTAGTCTCTTTTTTTCCTATCCCTTCTTTCTTCTCCCCCTCCCCCCTCCTTGTTCTCATTTGAACGTTTTCTTCCCATGTCCCAATATCTGTTACACATTTTGGTCCTTATTTCCTTTTTCAGTTTCTCATACCAGAGAAACAACGTGGTATTTAAACACACGTGTCTAATTTATTTCACTTCAGAGTGGTCTCAAGGTCCATCCATCTAACTAGATGTCTCAAGGTCATCCTTCTTTATGGCATAGTAGTACTCCATTTATGGGGGGAAAACCCTATATCTTCTTTCTCCATTCATTGGTTGATGAGCATTTGGATTGTTTCCAAGATTTAGCTATTGCAAACTGTGCTGCTATAAACACAGGTTTGCATATATCATTGTGGTATGATGCTTTTATTTTATTTTATTTATTTTTTGTTTTTGTTTTTGTTTTGAAACAGGATCTCACTATGTAGTTGAGACTGACCTGGAACTCACTATGTAGCCCAGGCTGGTGTTGAACTCACAGCGATCCTCCCGCCTCAGCCTCCCGAGTGCTGGGATGACAGGCGTGTGCCACCGTGCCAGGCTTGATGCTTTTACTTCTTTCAAGAAGATACCAAGAAGGGGAATAGCTGGGTCAAAGGGAACCTCTTGTTTTAGTTTTTTGAGGAACCTCCACACTGATTTCCACAGTGGTTGCACCAGTCTGCACTCCCACCAACAGTGGAGCAAGGTTCCTTTTCCACGCAGCCCTGCCAACATTTGTTATTGGTTGATTTCTTGATAACAATCATGGTTTCTGGAGTGAGATGGAATCTCAGTGTTTCTCAAATGCATTTCTCAAATGACCAGTGATGTTAAACTTTTAAAATATATATTTACTTGCTGTTTCTATTTCTTCATCTGAGAAGTGTCTGTTCATTTTTTTTTGTTGTTGTTGTTTTTGGTACCAGGGATCGAACTCGGGTCCTTGTGCTTGTGAGGCAGGTGCCAGAACCACTGAGCTAAATCCCCAGCCCGAGAAGTGTCTGTTCATTTCAGATGCCCAGTTTTGGATGAGGTCTTTAAATTTGGCGGGGGGGCCTGATTTTTTTGAGTTCTTTATATATTCTAGATAGTAGTCCTTTGTCTGAGGAACAGCTGGAAAATTTTTTTCACACACTGTGGTTTGCCTCTTACTCTGTTCATGGTTTCTTTTGCTGTGCAAAAGCTTTTTAATCAGATAAGATCTGAGTTGTTGGTTCTTTGTGACAGTTCCTGTGTGATTGGGTTTTGATCATGAAGTCTTTGCCTGCACCAATGTCTTTGAGTTCTACCTCTTCTCTCTTCCAGCAGATTTAGTGTTTCTGTTTCAATATTTAGATCTTTGATCCATTTCAATTTTAGTTTTAAAGATATGGGTCCAGTGTTAATCTTTGGCACGTGGAAAGCTATTTTTTTCAGTGCCATTTATTAAAGAGGCTTTCCTTCCTCCAGTGAAGGTGTTTCACTTCTTTATGAAAGATGAGGTGGCTGAGTGTGTTTGGAGTTGTTTCTGCATCTTCTAGTCTGTTCCATTGATCCTCAGGTCTGTTTAAAAAATTTTTTTCCCAGTACCATGATGTTTTTTTTTTTAATCACAGTAGCTTTGTGCTATAATTTTAAGTCAGGGATTGTGATGCTCCCTGCCTTGTCTTTGTTGCCCAGAGTTGCTTTCGTTGTTCTAGGTCTCTTCTGCTTCCAAACGAATTTTAGGATTGTTTTCTCCAACTCTGTGAGATATGCTGCTGGTATCTTGTCTCATTCCTGATTTTATTTTATTTATTTAATTTTTTTGGTACAGGGATTGAACTCGGGAGCTTGTGCTTTCAAGGCAGGCAGTGGCACCACTGAGCTAAATTCCCGGTCCTCATTCCTGATTATAGAGTGAAAGCCTTCAGTTTTTGTCAGTTTAGTACGATATTGGCTGTTGGTTTGTCATAAATAGCTTTTATCAGGTTGAGATAAAGAAATATCCCAATTTTCTGTAAGGTTTTTATCATGAGTGGGTGTTGGACTTTTTCAACACTTTTTCTGCATCTATTGAGATGATCGTTATCCTTGGCTTTTTTTTGGGTGGGAGGAATGGGAATGAAACTCACGACCTTGCACAATGTCACTGAGCTAAATACCAGGCCCGCTTGCTTGCTCACTCTTTCGCTCTTTCTTTCTTTCTTTTTGATACAGGGTCTCACTATGTAGCCCAGGCTAGCCTCAAGCTCATGGTGATCCTCCTGCCTCAGCCTCCAGAGTACTGGAGTTACAGGTGTGTGCCACCACGCTGAGCCCTAGTCCTTGGCTCTGTTAATATGGTGTATTAAATTTATTGATTTGTGTGTGTTGAACCATCCCTGCATCCCTGGGATGAGTCCTGCTTGGTCATGGTGTATAACCTTCTTGATGATTTGCTGCATTTTGTTTGCCAGTGTCTTACTGAGGATTTTTGCATTTATGTTCATTAGGAAGATTGTCCTGTAGTATTCTTTTTGGTTGGATCTTTCTCTGGTTTTGGTGTCAGTGTAACGCTTGCTTCCTGGAATGAATACGGGAGTATTGTTTCCCTTTGAATTTCATTAAAGAGTTTGAGAAATAGCAACATTAGCTCTTCTCTGAATGTCTTGCAAAATTCAGCAGTGAATCTGTTAGGGCCTGGGTTTTCCTTTGCTGGTAGGTTTTAATTACATCTTCAATCTTCATTTGAAATGAAACTTTCAACTTTCACTGACTAATACTGGTTTATTTCTAATTTTTATATGTTGGTAATTCATATGTATCCAGGAATCTGTCCATTTCTTCTGTTTTCCATCTATAAAGGTTCTTGAAGTACTCATGATCTTCTGGATTTCTGCAGGATCTGTTATGATTTCACCCTTTTCATTCCTAATTGCATGGGTTTGATTATTTTATTTCCTTTAGTTTTTGATGTTTGGCTAAGGGTTTATGAACTTTATTTAATCTTTCAAAGAACCAACTCTTTGTACTATTTTCTTAGTCTTTCGTGTATTAATTTCTGCTTTAGTCTTTATAATTTCTTCCCTCATATGAGTTCTAGGCTTGCTTGACGTTCAACAATAGGTTGTTTATTCGCATTTGCTCTGTTTTTCTGATATAGGAATTCACCACTCTAAATTTCCCTGCCTCATTGTGTCCATGAGTTCCAGTATGTTTTATTGGCATTATCATTTAATTGTAGAAACTAATTTCTTCTTTAATTTCATCTGTGACCCATTCAGGAGAATATTATTTAATTTCCATGTGTTTATGAAGTTTTTGTTGTTTTTTTTGCCCTTGGTTTCCAATTTCATCGCACTATGGCTTGATAATATGCATGGGGCAATTTCAGTTCCTTTGCATTTACTTAAGCATGTTGTATGAGCTAGTATATGGTCTGTTTTAGAGAACATCCCATATGCAGCTGAGAAGATTGTGTATTATTATTATTTTTTATTCAGAAATATTGTGTATTCTGATGTTGTGAGGTGGAGTACTCTGTAGACATCTACTAAGTCCATTTCTTAAAAGTTTGGTTCAGTTCTGATATTTTTGTGTTGATATTTTGTCCAGTTGATCTGTCTATTGTGACAGTGGGGTATTGATGTCTCCCATTACAATTGCACTAGTGCTTTTTAAAATTTTTTTCATGTCTGTTAATATTTGTTTTATACAGTTGGGTGCACTGGTATTTGGTGCATATATATTTACGATCGTTCTCTCTTCTTCTTGTATTGTCCCCTTTATAAGAATGTAGTTACCTTTTTTGTCTCTCTTAATCAGCCTTGGCTTGAAATCTACTTTATCTGCAAATAGAATAGCTACCCTGCTTTTTTTGGGTTCCTGTCACATGGAGTATTGTTTTCCATTCTTTAACTTTCAGTTATGAATTTATTTTTGAATTACATCTGTTTCTTGTATGCAGCATATTGTTGGATCTTGCTTCTTGATCCATTCTGCCTGTCTGTTTTTTTTTTTAATTGGTGAATTGACACCATTTACATTGATGTCTATAACTGGTATGTATTGACTTACCCTTGTCATATTATTTTCCTGTTGTTGTCCCCTCCGCCCCACTTAATTACTTGCTTTGCCTCGTGGATTTATTCTGTAAGGGTTCATGGAGTTGTGGTCTTCATTATCTCTTTCTAGAATGACCTATAGAACATTTTGGAGTCCTGGTTTGGTGGTCACGAATTTCTTCATGTGTTGTCATGGAAGTATCTTATTTCTCCATCAATTTTGAAAGATAGTTTTGCAGGGCACATCAGTCTGGGTTGGAGGTTGTTTCATTTAGAGTTTAAAACACTTCACTCCAAACTTTCCTTGAGTTGAGGGTTGTGTCTAGAAGTCTGCTGTGATTCTGATGGGCTTTCCTTTATAGGTGATTTGTTTCTTTTCTTGTATTGAATTTCTGGAATCTTGAGTATTATATGCCATGATGTAGACTTTTTAAAAAATCATGGCTAATTGGAGTCCTGTATGCCTCACTTACCTGTGTATCAAAAATTCTTTTTCCCTGCTTGGGAAGTTTTCTGACATTACTTCTGTGAACAGGTTTTTTATGTCATTTGTGCTGTCTTCTGCTTTTTCATTTGCTGTGATCTATCTTATGTTATTCTTCTTTGTATCATCTAGTAGCTGATGACGTTGCGTTGATTTTTTTGTGGTCCCTTGCTATATTTTTAAGAAATCTTTCTTTTCATGTTCACTAACCACATTCCTTTCTTCTGTTCTGCCCTCATATTGGCTTCATCCCAGTATGCCTGCACCTTTAGTTCTGAAGCTCTGTATATACTTTCAATGGGATTTTTAATGTCCTGGATATCTATTTCAGTCTCTTTCATGAATTCTATTTCTTTCTGATGTTGAGTGTCTCTGGTTTCTGTAATTTTCTTAAGGTCCTCTATATTTTTATTTGTATGTGCTCTATGTAGTCACTAATCATTATGGTCACCATCTCTCTAGTCATCTGAGAAACTATTTCTGATTTGATTTTTTTCTAGAGCCTCATTCATCTGCTTTGTTACTTTTGCTGTTATCACTTTAGAGAGTCAATTGTTACAGCTCATTGCTCCCTGGGTTTGCCTTTGGTGAGCTGGAAGTTGGGGCTCCAACTTGCTCAAGTGTCTTCTCATTTCAATTTTTAATTTTTAGTTTAATTCCTGTGTTGATGCTTGTAAATTGCATATGGAAAGTGGCTTTATTGTTAGTATTTAGAATCCTTAGGAAAGGACTGCTTCTTAGAGGTGTCTTGCAGGTGTAGTTGGCTTTTGGGTTTTGAGTCTTTTGTAAGATCCTACCTCTAATTTACTGACGATGAGAAGTTGCTTCCTATTTTGCCTAGTCCCTATCAGCAGGGTCTGGTAGAGGTGCAGTGGGGCGGCCCTGTTGGGTCCTTGGTGCCAACATGGTGGTCCCTCCTCAGAACCAACATGGCAACAGCAGAAATGAAGAAAAACTGAAGCAAAGACGAGGAGTTGAGAGGTGATTCAGCTTCCCAAGACACGGACATGAAGCCGCAGCTAAGGCT
Organism: Fukomys damarensis; assembly: GCF_012274545.1. NCBI lineage: Eukaryota > Metazoa > Chordata > Mammalia > Rodentia > Bathyergidae > Fukomys > Fukomys damarensis. Next base: position 1,882,007 of record NW_022900936.1, read on the forward strand.
GGATGCCCCCACCCCGGTGGCTCCTCCATGGTGGTGACCCAGGCGTCCAGGGCTGTTGCACAGCACAGTGGAAAGAGAAGGAAGCGGCTGCCGTGCTGCAAGGGTCACGGATGGCACTGAGGCCAGGGCGGCCCCCCATGCACGTGGTACTGCACACAAGCGTTAGACGAGCTGTAGAAGGGTGTAGAAGGCAGGCAGGGTTCGAAGCCCAGCACAGCTCAGTGAGACCCCGACCACCGTGTCATGCCCAGTGTGTGTGCTGGAGGAGGCGGTGGCCGACTGTGTGCCCAGGCCTCCCGGTATAGCCCGAGGGACTCGCAGCAGGGCTTTGCAGGGCCACCGTCTCAGGGTCTGCTGTGGGTGACAGCGCATCGCTTGGCCTTCACACTTTGTGTCGGAAGAGTCGCAGGGCCCAAGCCCTCAGGAGGAGACCAGCACAGGGTAGGGACCAAGGCTGGGGCCCAGGCGCCGTCTGACAGCCGTGTGACAGCCATCAGGGTCTTGGCACAGTTGGCACAGAAGCCAGGCTGTGTTTTGGAGTTTTGGTCCCTGCCACAGCCAGGGTGTGCCCCCTTCCTTTTCCTCTGCCGCTCTGCAGGATTTCTCCAGCTTGCAGATGCCATAGCTGGTGACTGCAGTTTTCCTAGGGTTCCCTCAGGTTCTGGTTTTCCGCCCCATTCATTTCCACTCTGCTGCGTGTGTGGGTTACCTCTGCCACCCTTTCCCAGTCCCTGAGCTGGAGGCACAGCTCAGTTTTCTCCCAACTGTTTCCTGACCTGGCTCTCTCCTGTATGAAGCATTCAGGGACCCCTCTACTGCCCTGCTGTGCCATGTCCCCATTTCTGCTTTTCTCCCTCTGAGGTCCTGAGCTCTGGGCAGGGACTTCTGTTCCTGTGCCATGGACACTTCAGATTCTGCTCCTGTCCTGACCTCAGCCCCCAGCCTTGTGGGCAGGGACAGGGCACTGGGGACGCACAGCATTGGCTCTCAGCCCCAGAGGCCCTGACCCTGCCTGGCTGCTCTTCCTGTCCCACTCGGCTCCCTCACGCTCCCCCTGCCCCAAGCTGGTGTGTGTCTGCTGTGTCAGGAGGCTCTGGCCCATTGCGAGCTTGCCTCTTCCTCTTGCCCGACTCCCCCACCCCTGTCTCTGGGCCCCTCGTGTGGCTGCTTTTCCAGACATTTCTTGCTCTTTTTATGTGGCATTCTGAGTTATTTCTGCAGCTCTGTCTGAACTGCTGTCTGACTTGTTCATGACACTTCACCTCCACAATTATGTTTTTCCTGCCTGGAAGTTCTCTTCAGCTCTTCTCAAACCTTCCTCTTCTGGTTGGTGTGCTTTCCCTGTTTCTATTTCCGCTTCCTCTGTTCTCTCTAAACATAGTTATTTTATATTCTGCGTCTATTATTAAGGCATCACCATAAATAATAATGCCAAATATGACACTGAAACTATTTGTTTGTTTTGCGAGACGGGGTCTTGCTATGTATTCCAGGCTGGCCTTGAACTCACTATGTAGCTGATACTGGCCTTGCACTCGAGGTGATCCTCCTGCCTCAGCCTCCTGAGTCCTGGAATTACAGGAACATGACACCACACTTTGATTTTTAAATTTAATTTAATTTTTTGGTTCTAGGGAATGAACCCAGGGCCAGGAGAGCTAGCCTTGCACTGTCCCTCTGAACGTCACCCTCGCCCTGGAAGTGCACATTTCTCCGCCTACTCTTCTGCCTCCTGCTTGGAGCGGTTTGGTCCCAGGCTGTGCAGTGTGGGTCCTGGGCTCCCACCTGGGGAGTCTGCCTGCCTCGGTGAATCCCTGGCGCCAGCTGAAGGACCATCACGGGCTCAGAGGGAGCCTGGTGTAGGAGGATGAGTCGTGACAGCAACTGAGCTGGTGTGGGGCAGCCTGGGCCTCCAGAGTGAGGCCGGACAGCCAGGGCCCTGGGGCGGGTGCAGGTGCAGGTGCAGGTGCAGGTGCAGAGTGCGGCCCCACTTTGTTCCTCAGCTCAGCTCAGCTCTCCATGGCTTCTCCCTCACCTGTGCATCTGGAGAGCGGGTGACTAGGCCACGGTGCCCTCTAGGTGCCTGGGTGCAGCCGAGGAGCTGGCACACCACACTGTGCCTGGCACGCTGCGCCCGGCAATGGGGAGAGTATGGTGTCTCCAGGTAGAAGTCAAATGGAAAGGGAAGGGTGTGAGCGAGGGACACGGGGCCCGCAGACCCAGTCCTCCAGCTTCTCCTTCCCGGGTCTGAGCCTGGGCCCCTGGGCCTCTTTCTTCCTCCTCCCTGGCTCTGCCTCCTTGTGCTGCGTTTGCCATGGCTCGACGGCCTCTCTGCACGCCTCGAGCCTGGGAGGGGCCCCACCCGTGGCCAGAGGTGATGTCACCTCCCCCCTCCTGCCGACTCGGGTCCTGGGCCAGCTTGGTGGCCGCGTCCCTTGAGGCTCCCATCTGAGGGGCGCACCCCCTGCGAGGCTGCACCCCTGTCCCTGCACAGGGGAGGCTCCAAGGGCTTCCTGGCCAGCTGGGAGTCTCATCCCCAAGTCCCTGCAGGGCTGGGTGCGCAGCTCTGTCACTCGGACCCTGGTCTTGCTCCCAGGCCTTCCGAAAACTTACACTGCAGTCAGATCAGCGGGGACTCCTGTGTTCCCTCGAGTGTGTTGGCCAGAAATGCGAAAAGAGAGGGTGTGGGTGGGGTCTGCTGCTCCTGGCTCCCGTGTCTGTGACCCAGGGCTGGCACTCTGGGGGGCGGGGGGCGGGCCGTGTGCTAACAGCGCAGCAGGTGTCTGTCCCCAGCCAGCGGCCTCCATCCTGCCCACAAGGGGGTAGAGAGTGACAGGGAATAAGACAAGAGCCTTTCCTGGAAGGAAAACTGGGAAGGAAGTGAGAATCACTAATGGTCTTCACCCTTTGTTTGTCATTTTTGTTTTGTTTCACTTTGTTTTGTGGTGTTAGGGGTCAAACCCGGGGCCAGTGCTCACTAGACAGGTGCTCTGCCACTGAGCCGCACCCAGCCCCAGTGGGTTTGTTTCTGGATAGGGTCAGTTTCTCCTTCTAAATTTTATGGAAGAAAAGAAAAACTGGAAGAATCTAATAACTTTGTCATAATTTTTATTCTGTGACTTGTGATTATAATGTATTTTCAGGAATGGGCCAATTTTCTTTATCATTTAAAAAATACTCTGGCTGTCCATGATGGCTCACACCTGTAATTCTGCCACTCTGGGAGGCTGAGCAGGAGGATCAAAAGTTTGAGCCCAGCCTGGGCAACTTAGTGACTTGTCTCAAAAAAAAAAAAAAAAAAAAAACAAGGG
>NW_022900936.1:1885683-1892068 GCF_012274545.1 Fukomys damarensis
AAAAAAGCTAGGGATGCAGCTCAATGTGAAGGCTGTAAGTCCAGTCCTAACATCACAGTGACTGGAAGACCAGCTCCTGGCCACACAGAAAGCCATGCGCAGACTCTTGAACTGCTTTGCCTTTCAGCCGTGGGAACTGACCATTAAAGATGTGTTTGAAGCAAAAGGGTTTTTGAAGCTAAAAACATCTGAAGTTCTTCATGTGTCAGTGGGAAAGGAAGTGTTGGGCTGGATTGCTGCCTGCAGAGAAGGCACCAGACTCGGCCTGGCTGTCACCGGGATGCCTGGGCCACCTGGCCACGGGGCCATGGGAAACAGGCTCGGGTTGGAAGAGGGGATTCTGTTACGCTGATCACATTAAAATGGTAATATTTTGGATGTAATGGGTTGAATAAAATGTGCTGTTAAATTATTTCTGCCTGCTTCCTCTTTGGGCGGTGCCGGGGAGTACACCTGTCGCTAAGTGGGTCTCTGCCTCAGAGGGCAGCCCCAGCCCCTTCCACTCCCTGGGGTACCCAGGAATTTAAAGCTGTGGCTCCTGTCCTCCCCTACTGTGGCTGGCGGAGTCTGAGTCACCTCCTGTGGCTGTGGGGATCCCAGGTCTACATTCCTGTGCCCGCTGAGGTCCCCATGCCTGTGGGTGGGCTCCTGAGGGGAGCACCTCAGGCGGGTGTGCGGGCACCACCCGTGTTTTGTGATGTCCCTTGGAAGGTGCGGAGATAGGTGTCACAGGCTTCTGCACCTTGTGTCAGCATAGCGTGTTTCTGCCTGCAGATGCCTGATCACTTCTCCGCTGGGCACGGCTCTGGGGCACAGCTGCACTGGGCACCTCTCTGCCGGGCACAGTGACATGGCTGGCTTCAGCTGTGCCTCAAAGGCAGTGGTGGTGGCAGTCAGGGCAGCTCCTCCTGCTGCCTGGTAAGGGTTGTGGCTGTGATGTTGGAAACTTGTGTTTGAAATCAGACCTGGTGCTGCTGTCTGGGGTGAGCCAGGGTGGGGACCTGCAGGGCGCCCACTGAGTAGCAGCCCCTCCCCGGTGCCCACATGGCTTGGGGGCCCGGACCCTGTGTCTCCTGGGGCTATCAGTGCCATGGTCTGTGGTGGTGCTGGCTTTGTACCCCGCATGTCGTGCAGGAGGCGGTGCCCAGCTCTGCCGGTTGTCTGTCCCAGCTGACCACGGGCAGACCCGGCGCCACCGCCTCTCCCATGCTCACTGGTATACTTCTGTGGTGCCAGCTCCTGGTGCCCAGATCAGACCAAATGCCAGGCCACGGGGCTCTGTGGGACTGCCCTGGGCCAACACCACCTGTGCTTCCACAGCCAGCTTCCTCACACTGTATTGTGAATTTCCTGGCTCACAGAGGTGTAAGGGACAGGTGTTGACCTTGGTGGCTGCTGTCCCTCGTCCCTTCCTGCTGGGATGCCTCTCTGACTGGGTTGCTCCCAGCTCTGGGGATGCTGTGACCTGTGCCTAGAGGACACCTTGTGGGCCGAAGGCCTTGGAGATCCCAGCTGGTGAGGCCAGGGCTGTGGCCTCCTGAGGCAGGGGCGAGAGTCTGGCCCAGGGCCAGGGAGGTGCAGGAGGGACTGTCTTGGCCCATCCTTACCGGCTTTCGGGGACCCCAGTGGTGGGGGCTGGAGCCGTAGATGAGCTGGTTTTGCTGAGCGTGCGGAGTTTGCTAAGTGGTTCTGATGACTGCCAGTGTGCACTGTGGGCTGCAGACCATGCCCAAGCTGTCCCTGGGCCCCGATCGCCTGTTCTCCCAGGCCCATGCCTGACCCGAGGGGTACTGTGGCTCCCGGTGCTGCCTGGCCTAATGCTTCCTGCCCCTCATGGCGAGTCTGGTGCTGGGGACAGCCGGCTGGCGTGGTCTGTGCTGCCCCAGTGCAGCGCTGCTGGGGACAGTATCCGTCTGTTCTGTGTGAGTGGAGGGGACGCCGCACCCAGCGCACCGCTCGGTCCTGAGCAGTGTCTCCCAGTCTCTGCTGCCAGCTCTGGGCCTCCCTGTTCAATGAGTAATCTCTGCGTGTGGTCCGGAGAACTGTGACACCCGTCCCCAGAGGGAGCCTGAGGGGATGCTGTCCCAGCACTGGCCCATCACTCGTGCCCTCAGTGCCCGTGGCTGTGAGGGTTGTGCCTGACTCCGCATGGGCTTCTCTGTTTTCCCTGCTGTGGGGCGAGGTGCCAGGTGTGAGCCTGGACCACAGTGTGGCTTGCGGACCAGCTGTGTGGGCATTCCTGGGGCACTGAGGCGATGCCATTGGTGGTGTCCGGGCCCGGCTGCCAGTTCCCACAGTGGGATTTTACTGTGGTCACAGGGAGCGACGCAGTCAGGAGGCTGCAGGGCACTGAGACGTGGAGGGGACTCACACACGCAGGCCCCTACGTGTTCATCTACATATCCACACCCAGGTTCTCGTCGTCCTATTATTTCAATTTCTTTGTGCACAGTGTTCGTTTAGAAAGTTGGAGAAGAAATTTCGACGTTTCTGAGCTTCCAGTTTACGCACAGTGTTTCTGTGGGTGGTGGATTGTTGAGCATGTCTTCTACTCCAGGGATGGTGAACCTGCTAGTGCTTTCAGGGATAATGAACAGCCTCCTGTGGCACGCGTGCACGGTTCACCACCACCTGCCGTGTCCGTGTCCGAGTAACCCATTCTGTGTGTGTGGGAGACAGGGTACGAGTCACTCCATCTGTAGGAGGCCCCTGGCCGGGTTTTGCTTTGCTTTGCAGTGCCGGGGATGGACGCAGGGCTTTGTGTGCGGGAAGCTCTACCACAGAGCTGCAGCCCTGGCCCTAAACTTCCTTCCTTCAGACGCTGGTCCTTAGGTTACTTCAGATTATTCTTCTAATTTAGGAGTTCTGAGTGTGCGTCCCTGCCATCTGTGAGGGACAGCACTGTTCCTCCTCAGTCCTGGGTGCGTAGCCCTTGTTCTCGCCTCCTGTGTGGCTGGGGTCAGCCTCCTGGCTGCAGGGAGCTTTCCCGAGTTGCTGCTGAGTGTGACGTTCGTCTGAGGGTTAGGACTGGGTGTCCCAGAGGCCGTGTGCTGGGGGCTCTGCCCAGCTTGGTGCCTGGCTCGGTGCTGTGATGAAAGCTTAGGAGGGGCTGAGGAAGACAGGACGGCACCTGCCAGGATGCTGTGTGCTTTTGCTTCCTGGCTGCGGTGGGCAGCCACACTCCGCCAGTGTGCTGCTGCTGTCAGAGACCCCGGCTGCGTGTTGAGAGTCTGGGGCCGAGAGCTGAGCGCACTGACTGAGCAGAGGCCGGCAGCTCAGTGCTCACGGCCACAGAGCCGAGCGGGTAGCTCTGGAGGATGCTCTTTCCCAAGCCAGGGGCTCTCCCTGCGCCTCCTTGCCAGGAGGGCCCAGCTCACTGCCCAGCCTGTGTGATCACAAGGGGAGCCGCCAGGCACCCATGCCCTTTCGCTCTGCGTGCACACGGTGACTCGGTTCCAGGGCAGCGCCACCAGTGCCAAGGAGGCTGCTGTGGCTGGAGAGGAAGTGGGTGGGAGTCGCACAGGTCCAGGTGGCATGTAGAGCACCAAACCAATGACAGATGAGTCCTGGGGCAAAATTCCGTCAAAATGCATCAGCTACCAAGTCCTTGAGTCCCCAGCCAGCCGAGCACCCAGGTGCAACTGTGACACTCAACTCCCTTGAGTTCCCGACCACGGTTCCTACAAAGGCCCTGCCACGTTCCTCAGCTTCATTGCTGGCGGGTGCACGGGCAGGTGGGCAGGGGCTGAGCGTCCTCCCTCCTGTCTTCTTGGTTTCTTTGAATCGGCTTGGGAGCGGCTGGAATGATCACACCTTTAATGTCCCTCTGCTAGACCTCCTGGAAATCATCTGAATGCGTTGGCTCTCTTGTCTGGCAGTGGGAGTTTGCCTCCTGCTCAGTTCTGCAGTACTTGGGGTTTCCCTTCTTCTGGAGTATTTTCGTCCGTCATTGTCCCCAGGAATTTCTCCTTTCCCTCCCTTTCAAGTTTTTCCCGGAGGATGGTTGTGATGTCCGCTTGGTGCTCACAGTGGTGTGGCCTCCCCGCCCCTGACAGGGTCTGTGCCTTCTCTGTCCTACCTCTCCCGACAGAACACTGTTGCTTTTATTTCTTTGTATTGATCCTTTCTAAGAACCAACTTTGGGGCCTTTCCATATTGTGTCTTTCATTAGTTTCTGCTTTTAAAATTATTTCGTCCTTCCGTGTTAAATTTATTTTGGGGGATTGGGGATTTAGCTTAGTGGCACAGCGCCTGCCTTGCAAGTACAAGGTCCTGAGTTTGATCCCCAGCACCAAAATAATTATTTTTGGCTTTCCTTTTTTTGACGCAGGATCTTACCCCACACCCCAGGCTGTCCTCAGACTCACGGCGGCAGTCCTTCTGTCTCAGCCTCCCAAATGCTGGGATTGCGGGCACACGCCATGATGCCTACCTAAGTTTTTGAGATATATTTTATGTCATCTTTTTAAGCCTTTTAAAAACCTCTCACGCACTCTGAGTCATTCCCTTCAAGAGCTGATTTGGCTGAAGCTGTAAGTTGTGATATGAAATATTTTTGTTACTGTTCAATTCATATATTAGATTTTGACTTAATTTTTGCTGGCTGGAGTTGACAGGCACCTTCTTGTTCTTTTTAGTCATGTGATCGGGCTGGAGACCCCCGCCCAGTCTCTGTCCCTGGAGATTTGCCAGTGGCAGATGCTCCCAGCGCTGGCCTCCCGTGCTCTGGTGGAGCAGCTTTTTGTCTTTGTGTCCTGTACTCACTGCGTGGAGCCTCTGGTGGAAGGGTTCTGGGCAGCGTCAGTTCCCTCCCCTGGGAAGAAGGCAGTCATCCGGTTTGCACTGGCAGCATTTATGATCGAGATTTGAAAGTCTTTGCTTCAAAGGACACCTGGACGGCGGGAGACCCAGGGTGGAGGTTCTGAGTACATAGTCTCCTGCACACGCGTGCTGCCAGCGACCAACACCTCTGTGCCCTGGTCTTTGGGGCCTTGGGGCAGTGAGGTGCTGGGCGGGGCCGGCCAGCTACCCGCTGTCCCCTTGATGAGCCCCGTCCTGCGTGGCTCGGTGCTGCACCCCCTGGACACTTGCATCCTCCCCTAGGGCCCCTCGGGTCTCTGCCCACAGCTGCCTTGCCCTTGGCACAGGCTTGGAGCTGAGCAGGGCGTGGAGAGCAGGTGGCTGGGAGGGGACCCTGGGGATGGAGGATGCGGGCAGGGAAGGGCCTTTGCTCATGGACTCAGGTTTGCTTTGTGGGATAACGTGGCGGGCAGGTCACTGCTGCCTCCTGGCATTCACTTCCAGAGAGATTTTGCTCAAAGCACTGAGCATTGAGCATCCGGAGCGGGACAGAGGCGGAGGCTGCTCCCTCTCGTGGGCCCTGGTCCTGGTGGGCTCCCGGTGTGGTGAGGCTTGCAGGGGACCCAGCAGGCACAGCACAGAAGCCGGCCTTGGGCAGTGACAGCTGATGTCACAGGCACGGTTCCCACTTCCCCTCCTGCCCGACCTCACTGCCCGCCTTCGGGGAGCCGCGCTCCAGGCCGCCACGCTCTATCTCAGGCCCCAGACGCCACGCACATGGTGACTGCGCAGTGTTGGCTGCGTGCAGAGACAGCCAGAGCTGTCGTTGGTAGAGAGGGATGCTCAGAGCATCCCTCCAAGAAGGTGCCCTGGGCTGGGGTCAGTGCTGAGGCCGCCGGGGAGGAAGGGGCGCAGGGGCAGGACACGGGTTTAGCAGCACAGGGCGCGGCGTCAGGGGTGCACCTGACCGCACGGCTCCCTGAAATACGGCCTGGGCTGTAGAAGCAAGCAGCCTGGGACTCGCCCTACAGAGCCCCATGGCGTCCCACTGAGGGTCTGCCACCAACCCAGCATCCAGCCCCACCACAGGGGTCCAGCAGCGACCAAAGGGAACAGACAGCTCCGAGGAGGAGAAAGACCGTTATTGCAGAAAGACCTCGGGAAGCCACGTGAATCCACATAGAGGAATTAGCAGACCACTGGGTGTTGGTGGTGCATGCCTGTCATCTAAGCACTAAGGAGGCTGGGACAGGAGGATCTCTGAATTTGAAGCCACCCAAGGCTACATAGTGAGTTCAAGGCCAGCCTGGACTATGTAGCAAGACCCTGTCTCAAAAAGAGATTAGCAGACAAGAATGAATGTTCAGCGGGTCATGCACGTATGCTCTTGTGTTCAATAGCAGAGAAAATGTGAACAAAAGGAAGAGAAATAGAAGATATAGAAAAAGACCCAAATAGGGCCGGGGATTTAGCTCAGTGGTTCTACTGCCCGCCTCACAAGCGCAAGGGCCCAAGTTCGATCCCCAGTACAAAAAAAAAAAAAAAAAAAAAAAAAAAAAAAAAAAAAAAAACAAAAAAAATCCAG
>NW_022900936.1:1892315-1932038 GCF_012274545.1 Fukomys damarensis
AAAAAAAAAAAAAAAAAAAAAAAAAGAAAAAGAAAAGAAAAAGAGCCAAATAGATCCAGAGATGGGAGATACACTGGATGGGGCTGACAGGCTGACCTCGCGGGAGAAGGCCAGTGGGTTAGTCAGCTTCCGCACTGTGACAGATACCCCAGGGCAGCAGCTGCGAGGAGGTTTGCTTTGGTTCACGGTTCCGAGGCTCCAGTCCATGGTTAACTGGCTGAGGTGGCATCACGGCAGGTGGGCATGGGAAGCAGGACAGAGAGCCCAAGGGGAAGGGGCGGGGACAGAACAGCCCTCTGGCTGGTGCCCCGTAACCCACTTAGCCAGGCCCACTCCTGCCCCATCGTGTCCTGATGCCGCTGCGACGTTAGGATTCCACCCCGGTCAGCAGCACGATGAGGTCAGAGCCCTCCTGCCCGCCGTCTTCTAGGGCCCACCTTCCTGGCCTTGCACCTGGCCGCTGGGACATTTTAGATGTGAACCAAGCCACACCACCCTGAAGTGGCACACGGAGCAGAAAGACCCAGGAAATGCAGGCCTCTGGACTGCGCCTATCGTGCTTGCTGCTGCCTGGAGCTGCTTTCCGGAGCAGCCACCCGTGAGCAAGGTGGGAACCACAGTGCTGACGTTTTTCCGGATGTGATGAAAACGCATCTCCACGAAGCTCATCGAGCCCCAACTGAGGAAGCACACACAGAAGCACCCGGTAGGAGCAGCCAGAGGCAGAAGTCTGTTAGGCCAGGAGGAGCAAAGCTGAAAGGAAAACCGGCTTCAGCCAAGAAGGCAGCTCTCAGGTGGAGGATGCATCCGAGAACTCCGCCGTACCCTGGACCGAGGGAGCTCTGGGGGTGGCTGAGGGCCCCCCCAGGATCGGGCGGGAGGCTGGTGAGGGGGCACAGGTGCCACGCTCGATGGTCGGGCTGGAGCTCTGGACTTTGCTTCTCCCGGCTGTCCGGGTGCCGGCTGCAGGGCTCCTCGTGAGGGCCCTGCCTGTGTCACCTCAAACCCCCACCTGCTCACAGTCGCGGGGGTTGGGCCTCCTCACACGAATGCGGGGCGTGCATTCAGTGCCGTGTCATTTGGCTCTCAAGGTGTGGGAAGCTGTGCTGTGTACCGGGGAGCTGTGGACAGAGAGGTTCTGCAGAAGCCGGTGCAGCTGGGGCCGAGGCAGGGGCGGGGTCTGTGGCCTGTGCCGTGCAAACCTCTGGAGGGTGCTGGTGTCTGCTACACCACAGTGCGGGCTCCACCATGTCCCGGCCGTGTGCTAAGGGTGGTTACAGGGTGAGTTTGATTGTGTTCTCAGCAGCATAAAACCCACAAGCGCGGGGCTCGGCTTTGTGCACCCTGGGTTGACTGGTGACACGAGCAGGGAGGAAGCAGGAGCCAGTGCCTTTGGGGGCTGTTGCGGGTGCAGCAGGAGCCCTGGGAGCCCTGGGAGCCCAGGGGCCGGCGGCCTCAGCTCAAGACGCGACCTCAGTCCTGGGCTCCCTGCCTTGGCCACCTTGTCCGGCATGGACGTTATGGCCCCGGGAAGGTCGGAGTGGGCTGTGAACCTGGTGTCCTCTTGAGTTTGTGGCTCGTGTCCCTGGGGAGGAAGGTGGGGCATGACTCAGTTCCCCTGGCATTTGGCCTTCTCCAGCTTCAGGGACCTGCTCCCATGGGCTTCCTGTCCTGCCACGCAGCTCATGATCACGTCTCTCCTTCCAGGCCCATCCAGCCGGACACCTCTGAGGACAACCTGTGCCCGCCCTGCTGACCAGTGCCTTGGTGAGTGAGGCACACGCATGCCTTGATGTGTGTCTGGGTTTCCTGGTGCAGACCGAGTGTGGGTGGCCCTGGAAGTCTGTCTCCTGCAGAGGTCCCAGCAGCCCCAGTGGATCTGGCACTCAACCAGGCCTGGGTCGTGCAGGCTCAGGACCGAGCCTGCCCACTGAGGACCACTGGATGTGGCGTTTCTCCATGCTCCAGTGGCCCCTCCTTTGGGCAGCAGCTTGAGCAGTGGGGTCATGCCCGGGCCTGGCATCTTCTGCCTGCCTTCTCTGAGCTGGGAGACCCTGCCCGGCCACCTGTGGGCTCAGCCTGGGTCCCTAACCCAGTGGGCCTGCCTGTGACCAGGGAATGCTGGGAACCACGGCTGGAGCAAACGGATGTGGCCAGTATTAGTGCAGCCCCAGTCCCTCGCATGTCTGGTTTGCAGTTATGACTGCTGCTTATCACCATCACGTAACCGTGGCCCAAGCAGGAGACGCCTCCTTTATTTCTGAACCGGAAGGACTTTGTGGAGTGTCACTTTGCAGTTATTCTGTTATGGCTGCTTCTTTCATGATGTTGTGACCACACTGTGGTCCCAGCCTGGCGTCCTGGGCGGCTAGCTCTCCCCCTGGTATTCAGTCAGCACCCACTTGCTGCTGTCTCTCCTGTATGATAAATTTGGTTTTCAGTTGCTTAAGCTACTGCTACTCTGTTGCAAGCGGAAACTATTCTCTGTCTTGCTGGAGGAGCAGCGCTGAGGTTCGCAGGCTCAGCTAGAGCCTGGCACTTCACACTTTCCTGGGTTCTGTGGGAGTAGAGCCCTGGGCCTCGCACCTCCTAATGTGATGCCACTGAACTGCACCCAACCCTACCCAGGACTTTCTAAAATTTTATTTTATTTGGATTTTTGAGGCAGGATCTCACTCTGTAGTCCAGGCTGGCCTCGAAATTGGGGCGATCCTCCTGCTTCAGCCCACCGAGCACTGGGATCACAGGCGTGTGCCACCACACCCAGCAGCACTTTTGAGAGGCAGGAAAGAACCAAGCACGTGGTACACGTGTACATATAACCCCAGCACTGGGAAGGCTGGGGCAGGAGGATTGCTGTGAATTCAAGGCCAGCCTGACTTATACAGTGAGACCCTCACTCAAAAAGTGAGAAATAAACGAGGCAGGAAAGGTCAGGCAGTTCCAGACAGACAGCCTGTGCCACGACCCAGCCAGCTGGTTGTCACTGATTCTGGAATTTATGGGTGCACCTTTGTTTCTGACTTGAGCCTGCGCATCCCAAAGGCCTCCTGGGTAGAAGCACTGGGAGAGGTGTGGTCATCAGGGCCCCAGGACGTCCAGCCAGGCCTTTCCGAGCCTGCATTAGGCAGAGGCAGTGCCATGTGCAGTGGGGCTCAGCGAAACCAGGGGACTCAGGGCGGAACCCCGAGCAGCGGACTCTGTTTGGGCTTTGTGTGGGTGCTCTCGAGCACCCCCTTGGTGGTCCCCGGCGGCCACCCTGCGCTGTCACGTGGCTCCACTCTGCACTTCCTGGGTTTCTTCGGTGGCAACTCAGAGCCCCTAACAGTCTCCGAGCTGTGCCTTGCAGCGTGTCCAGGTTGCCCTTGTCCCCTGCCTGTGCCCTGTCCCTCAGGAGCTGGCGCCTGGATGTCTCGAAGCCTCTGGCTCCCTGCGTCTTGGGAAGGAGGACAGGTCCCACTGCTGCGAGCCTGCGGGGACAGAGGGTCGCACGCAGCTCAACGTGCAAGCAATCGGTTCTTCCTTCATATTTAAATTTTACTCACAGAAGTAACATATGATCATCACACAGAGCCACACCATTAAAAGGGCATTGTTTATTGGATAGAGAGCCCTAAGGATGGCTGTGCTGCCCTCCAGAGCTGCTCAGGAGAACGCGCAGGTGTGCGAAGGTGTGCGCGGTCATGTGCAGCTCACCAAAGCGTGTCTGCCTTTGGTCACCTGTGCGGCTCAGCGTTTAGTTTCCTGGTGTTTTCTGGTATACACAGACCTCGTCTGAAAGCACTGTCCCTTGTACACGTGCGCCAAAGTGCGTGTGCACACATCTGTGCACACACGCATAGCTGTGCCGGGTGGGAAGTTCCTGTGTGACGGATTCGGTGGGGTTCCGTGGTCACTGGTCCATCAGAACCAGAGGGGACTGTGTGACGTGACCCCTGTGTGGGACAGCAGGTCCCCGTCCAGCCCGGGGTGGCCGGGCCAGAGGCTGCCATCCAGGTGATGCGGCAGACACAGCTCTCGCCGCATGCTGGCCACTGCCTGCCTCGGTGGAGGGCGGACTTTGCCTCCTGCGCGGTCTGGAGCCAGCTGTCCGCTCTGTCCTGCCGGCCAGTACTGTTTGCAGGCTCTGAAGGTGATGAGGAGCATCCGGGGGCACCGGCCGGGCTGAGGACTTCCTACCCAGGAGTGTCTGCTCCGCTCCTCCCAGTCAGACGTAGGTCAGGGCAGAGCGCACGCGTACTGTGGGGAGTCTCCCTGCCTGGGTGGCCGTCATGCGGCAGAGCCGCTGCCCCTGCCCTTCGGGCCAGGCTGCAGGGTCAAATGGGCCGTGGTCTCTGTGCAGCCGTCAGTGTGTTGTGTCCCCACAGTCACCTGCTCCGCCCGGTCCCTTGCTGAAGACAGCCAGGAGGAGCTCTGGGCGCTCTGGGTTCAGGGCTCGGCCACAGGGCCTGCTGTGTCCGGAGGCTTCCAGCAGCAGCGTCTCGTGCATCCTCAGCCCCAGCCCTCGCGTTCCCCTCGGCAACTCGCCGGGAGCTGGAGTCAGGAGGGAGCCCCAGGCTAGGGGCGTGCAGGCCAGCTGCAGGCCCTGGGCCTGGCCCTGAGGCAGAGGCACACACGTGTGCCCTCGGTGCTGTCCTGCCTTTCGGAGTGCGGCGGGCTGCTCCTGGCGCTGGCTCTCGCTGTCCCCGAGAACTGCTGACCTGGACGGCGTCCTGGGTTCTCTCTGACGGCGTCCGTCTGCAGGAGCTGGCCGGGCAGGGCGCCTGCGTTGCCCTCGCTGGCCTGCATCCCTGGGCTCCCGAGTGGCTGGGACGACAGGCGTGTGTCGTGGTGCCCGCTGTCCCTCGTCCGGGGGGTCCAGCACGGTGACTGCGGTGACACTCAGGATGGATGCCTCCACCCACTGCGGGGGCCTTGAACTTTGCTGCCTGCCCCCTCCCCTGTGTCTGCGCGAACGAGCGAGCTGACTCTCTCCTCCCTTCTCTTACCGTCAGCCGTTTGGCTCGTTTTCTTTTTTTAAGTAAAGGTTTACTTTTTCTGTTGTTTTTGAGAGGGGGAGTGAATCGAACTTGGGGTGAGAGGATCAAGGGGACGGCAATGTCCATGTCTTTACCGACGTGACAGGATGCAGGATGAGCCTACCAGGATGCGGATGAGCTGCGGGGCGTTTCAGAGAACAGTGGTCTTACTTCCGTTGCTTTGTCTCGAGGCTCCCCAGCCCTGCCCTGAGCTAGACCAGAAAACCCAGACATGCGCAGTCGGTTCCTGGAAGGAGTGCACCCAGGCTTCTCAGCGCCTTGAGGGGCCTGCAGGCCACACGTGCGCTGCTGCCGTGGTCATGAGTGTTTTGCACTCTTGAAGGCCTGGCCTCGCACGCGTGCAGGTTTCTGGCACGGAGCTAAGGGGAACTTCGGTTCTGTTGGGAGTTGCAGCGTCTGATCGGCACCAGGCGGACCTGGGCTCCAGGGACCGATGCCTTCAGCCTTTGTCCCCACTGCCCGCCTCAGCCCCCTCCCTGCTGGCCTCAGTGTCCTTGATCTACGGCGAGCCGGTCTGGGCCATGGACGGGACCAGCTCAGGGCACAGGTCTTGATTTGTTTGTGTACGGCTGTGGTTGGACCCTTGTGCTGCTGTCGTGAGTGCACCCTGGATTGTGCAAGGGGTGTGCACGTGGTCCCTGAGGTGGTCGGTGTCTCTCCAGGGAGCGGAAAGCTGGCGCTCGAGCAGGGACGGTAGCTCCTGACACAGCTGTAGAGCTGGTGTAACTTTGTGAAGAAGCATGTTAGGAGAGTGCTTTAAGTTCAGCCCTGTTTATTTTCTCTCTCTCTCTTTTTTTTCCTAATTCTTTTCTGTTTTTGAGACAGTGTCTCACTGTATGGTTTAGGCTAGACTCCAACTTGTGGTGAGCCTCCTGCCTCAGCCTCCCTGGTTCTGAGATGACAGGCCTGTACCACTACACCTGGCTAGGCTGACCTCTGTTTTCTTGAGTCTTTTTTATCAGGAAATGGAGGTGAAGTTTGTTCAAGTACCTGTCCTGCATTATCGTTACAGAACTGTCACGACCATGCCCGTAGATGCATGCTGTGCCATCCCGGATTCTGTGGAGCAAACTCTCGGTCACTGTGTGTTGCCTTTTTTTTTTTTTTTTTTTTTTTTTAACATGATTGATTAAAACTCTTCGGGAATATAGTTGCTTCTCAGTTTATGAACTTAATTTTTCCCATGCTTCTGGCCACAAACCAAATTGGATTCCATTCTCATGTAATTCAGTTTCCAAACAGAATCATGGAAAAAAATTGTTTGTGAACCAAGGTACCACTGATGAATAATTTAATAATTATAATAAAGTAATGCATTAACTACAATAATCATTATCAATAATTCATAATTCTATAATAACAATTTAATAATGCAGAATTTAATGCATACATTTTTTCATTCTTTGTTTTTTCTTTTTTTTTTTTTTTTTTTTTAATTTGAGACAGGGTCTCGCTAAATTACTAAGTTGCCCAGGCTGGGCTCAAAGTTTTGGCTCTCCCGGAGAGCGGGACCACAGGTGTGCACACACATCTGGTTGCGTGTTGACTTTTTATCTCACCATGACTCCGCTTATTAATTCTTTTCAAGCCAGATGTGACATTGCTCTCAGTCTGTGACAGTCCACATTCTTTAAAGCAACGGCAAACACATGGAAACAGTTTATCATTAACCAGGGTAAACCTTCAGTCCACCCAGAAAAACCATGTAACTCATCTTTAATGAGGTTAAAGGAGAAACGGCAACGACAAATAACCGCACTCCCGATGAGGAGGGAGCCGGTGCGGGCATGACACGCGGCCTGGGGCTCTGGGGTGACCCTCACTGTGACCCTCTGCTTGGGGAGGAGAGGCAGACAGATGGGAGTCACGGGGTCAGAAGTGATCCAGACACCAGCAGCGCTGAGAATGCGGAATCTTCCAGCAGACTAATGTTTACAGGGATTTTCTTCCCCACGTGGGAAACAGTGAATGTAGGAAATCAGGTTTTTGGCAGTGCTCCTAGGACCTGAGGCAGCCATGTCCAGAACTCCTAACTCTCCAAAGCCTGGACATTAGAAAGGTCTTCCCCTGATGAAATCTTAGTGTTTTAAGTTTTAAAAATGGATGCAAGTCCGATTCTCACCAGTGTGTCGGTTCATGAGAGCCGCCCGAGGGACCTGGGAGGTGCGCAGGACGCCGTCTGCACCCCAGGTGTCGGCGGGCATGGCTGCCCTCCTCACGCCAGCCCTGCAGCCTGGTCTGCGCAGTGCAGTGACCCACGGTCCGGGCTGGCACTGTCCGCCTTGGTCGCCAGGGGAACTTCTCTGGCCATCCCTGTGGCTGGCGTCTCCGTGGTGTTTGTGTCACATGCTTTGAGGTCTTCAGGTCTCTGAGCAGCGCCTCCCTCACTTCTGTGTCGCCACCTGACCTCTGATAGCAGCCCCACTGAGTCCCTGCCGTGGTCACCGCCCGAGGAGCCCTGGGCCACCTGTTCTGCCTGCTTAGTACTTTTTCAAAGAGCAATTTGCACTATTGTTTTTTGTTTGTTTGTTATTGAGAAGGGTCTCACTGTGTAGCCAACGCTGGTCTGAAACTCACGGCGATCCTCCTGCCTCAGCCTCCCCAGTGCTGGGATTACATACATGAGCCACCACACTCGGCTTGACCTTGCTGAGGATGAAGCAGTGGTTCTCAGAGTTGTTCTCTTCAAACGTCTGCACAGTACCTAAATGACAGTTTGTTTGTTTGCTCTTTTGAAACAGGATCTGCTGTGGAGCCCAGGCTGGCCTCAAACTCGTGGCGCTCCTCCTGCCTCTGTCTCCTGAGTGCTGGGATTATAGACATGTGTTATTACGCCCAGTTTAATTAGTTCTTTACTGCTCTGGATAACTTACTAGTCTCTCCCCTCAAAAAACTTTCAGTATAGCTATTCATTAAGATGTGTTTTCCTAGATAATTTTTATTTTAACCTTTATTCCTTCATTACTTTATAATTTTCCAAAACTTTGAATTGGAAACTTCATTCTCTTATTTTCCTTTCCCAGATGAAAGTAGTCCATGAGGTGAATTCTCTATGTACACGTTGCTTTAGTTTTCACTAATATATTTCTTAAAAATTCTTCAGTGTGGGGCTGGGGACTTAGCTCAGCGGTTCTGCCCCTGCCTCACAAGTGCAAGGTCCCGTTGGATCCCTGGTATTAAAAAAAGTTCTTCGGTGTTAATTTTTCTTACCCCCCCAAGACATCTGAGAGAAGCATGTTTCTGTGAACAGTGGGCACTCGTCCTGCTTTCTGATTTTGTTACTGATTTCTTATTTTTGTAAATTAATTCTTGTTTCAAATTTACGAAGAGACATGTGTTTCACTGCCCTTTGGAGTTTGTTGCGCATTCCTGTATTGCTCTGTGCCTGGGCACACTGCACAGATGTTGCTGTGGATTCAGAGGTGAGGTAGTGTTTGCTGTTTTTAGCCTGCCGTGACTCATGTTTACACCGCCCCCTGGGATTTCTGCCTTGTGAAGGTACGGTCGAGTCATCTGGTGCATGGGGAATTAACTGTGCAATCGCCATGGATGGTAGTGCACACCTGTAATCCCAGCCCCTTAGGAGGCTGAGGCAGGCGGGTTGCAAGTTGGAGGCTGGCCCGGGCAAGTTAATGAGATACTGTCTCAAAGAGGGCTGGGCTGTCACTCGTATACAGAGAAAAATAAATCAACTGTTACAGCATCCGTCTCTGAAGAAGTTACTTTCTGCCATTTATCTCACTTTCACTGTCAGGACCACGGTGCTCTGAGGTGAGCATTTGGGACTGTTTTTGTGGTTTCGGGCTCCCATGGGTTCCTTCATGTCGGCTGGTGAGGTGCTCGGTTCGGGGCCTTTGTCATCGGCAAAGCTGGGCTCTGCTGTATGAGAGGAGGCACCATGCAGTTCTGTTCTGGGTCCCAGGCGCTGGAGACTCCTCCGAGAGGTGGTTTCTAGGTCCTCTCAAGGAAAGTGCAAAAGGGAGCGAGCGAGATTTTATGCTCACTGAAAGTAGGAAAAGAAACAGGCTCTGCAGAGTGAGTTTGGGCTGATAAAAGGGGGAAAAGTACACTGCACAGTGTGCGAGCAGAGCACAGTGCAAGAGAGGCTGCAGCGGCACTGGCAGCCCCTCTGCATCTCCCACCCGCAGGCTGGGTTCGTTCCGGGCCTCCTAGGGAAACCTGCCCAGTCCTCTGAGAGGACTGGAGACTGCGCCCTCTCATTGGTGCATGGCGGGCTGTGGGAGCTCAGCGCTGTGTCCTGGGACTTTGTGCTCTGCCCTGCCCTGGTCTCCCGCCGCAGTCCTTGTCCAGGGAGTCAGATGGCTGACCTCCTCCTGGGTGGCCCCAGCACCCCCTGAGGTGCGGCACACCTCCCAGGGGCCTCTTTTCCAGGTCCTTACTGCCGTTCGGGCCCTGCAGCTTGGCTGCAGGAGCAGCTGGGAGCCACGTGCTGGGAGCTGCCACGCCGCCAGCCTGGCCGGTCTGCTTCAGAGTCCAGTTGTTCACAGGGCTCCTGAGCTCTGGGGTCACGGGTGCTCTGCAGGGACAGACTTTGGACTGGGGCTCTGGGAGGCAGGAGGCCCTGGGCGCTGGGCTGGGAACCCCACTATATAACCCCGAGTGAGAGACCATGGGCAGCTGCTGGGTGGCCTTGCAGATTTCATATGCTGCTCGCTAGCCCAAGGGCCTGCTGTGCCCGCAGTATTAGGGACAGAGGCGACACCCATGCCCATGTGTGTCCAGGGCTGGCTGGTGGGTCACAGGCAGAGGCCAGCGGGAGCAGGGACCCAGGTGTGTGGGGCAAGATGGGGCCATCGTGTGG
Organism: Fukomys damarensis; assembly: GCF_012274545.1. Lineage (NCBI taxonomy): Eukaryota > Metazoa > Chordata > Mammalia > Rodentia > Bathyergidae > Fukomys > Fukomys damarensis. The sequence goes on from NW_022900936.1 coordinate 1,902,177, forward strand.
CAGTGTCCCAGAGCGAGGCCAGCTTGCCTGGACCTCCTCAGCCACCACTGAGGGGACAGACCTCTGACGCACCCATGGGGAGCCAGGGGCCACAGCAGGGGCCAGTGCCATGGCTGGACATGGGCCCTGTGACCTGGGAGGTGCCCTGTGCTCAGATGTGAGGGTGGCCCTGGGACCTGTGTGTGCACACACGCTCACATACCCCTGCCCAACCGTGCACGCACGTACACACAGGCATCTGCACAGCCACTCACACTCACACCCAACACTAGTGTGCGAGGCACGGGTTTCTGGCCAGGGCTCCCGTGGGCTCTAGGGACTTGGGGCCTGCAGCCTGGCTTTGCTGCCCTGGTTTCTCTGATGCCTGGTGCCCTCTGCCTCCCAGGGTCCGGCTGGCCAGGGCTGGGTACTGCCTGGCAGACACCAGTGCACAACTGCCCCAGGGCAGAGCCACCACACAAGGGACTTTAGATACAGTGGGTGGTGTGTCTGCACTGGCACGAAGACAGACAGGCCAGGGGGCATCAGGCCACCGGGGGAGGCAGGCACTGGGTCTGATGTCAGCTGGGGCCCGGGGCGCTGGGTCAGAACTCAGGTGGCACAGAGGGCCAGGGTGCCAGGGGGAACAGGTGCGGCCAGGTCTGTGTCCTGAGGGCAGGGGCCTCACTGTCCTCACTGGCCCTGAGTTGAGCACTGGGCCTGCGGGTGACCGCCCAGTGGAGGCCTGCAGGAGCTGCTGTCCCTTCCAAACTTCCAAGTCTGAGGCTCTTTCCCCACACATCACCCTTACCACCGGGACCTACGGGGCCTTGGGACCAGGACCATTTCTCACCTTGCAACTGGGCCTGCAGCCTGGGGAACAGCGCCCCTCACCAGCGCTCCCCCCCTCACAGCTCTGCTCCCCTGCTGCTGAGCCGGTCACGTGACCTCCATGCCAACATCTGGCAGATGCCCAACATCTGACCTCTCTGGGGCTTTCCGAGACCCTGGCTCACCCTTCACCGTCTCATCCGCAGGCAGGAACCCCTGAGCTCGCGGGAGTTCCGCCCACGTATGCTGCTGCGGGGCTGGGCTGGCTCGGAGGGTGGGGGTCTGCAGCCCACACCTCTGCCTCTGTCCCCAACTGGGCCTGTGCAGCCTCCCCCTGGCCCCTGGCCCCCTGCTCCAGTCTCCAGCAGCTGTCCCTCCTTCGGGTGGGGGCCAGTGTGGGGGCCGTGGCCCTGTCCCCTTGCGCTGGCCCCTCAGGCCATACTTCCCTGGGCACAGAAACCCTGGTCACAGATAAGCGTCCTCTCCTTGTTCCTCCCAGCCGGGGTGGGGCAGAGGGCCTGGTAAAAGCTGGCGACCCGTCCTTGTCACTGCAGTGCCACACACATTGCTGGAGTGCTGCTGTGTCCACCGAGCCCCAGGTAAGGGAGCTGCCCCCCGGCTCTTCCCAGCCCTGAGTCAGTGGAGCACCCAGGGTGTCAGGGGAGGTGGAGCCCCGGCCATGCCCATCTGTCTGCCCCCGGACTATGAGCCTCCCAGGCTCGGTCCTGCTGCCCCCTGCCCCCTCCGGTGCTGTCCCCAGGCTGGGCAGGGCCGTGGCTGAGGTCTCGCATCTGCCTAGGTCACCAGGAGAAGCAGCTCCACACACAACTCCCAGATCTGACGTGAGGCTCTTGAGTGACCCACGCCTGCTCCGTGCCTGTCACCTACTCACCAAGGTGGCATTTTGGGTGGGAACTGTTTAATGAGGCTTCGCCCTGCACTCTCCAGCACATCTGGTGGGTCGGGCTGTAGTGGGTGCTGGCTGTCCTGAAGGTTTTGCCTGAGGCATAGCCCCGATTGCGCCCAGACTGGTCCCTGTTTCCCTGGCCTGCCAGGGGCTGGTGCCTTGGGGGGAGCCCTAGGGGTGGGGTGGCCCTTGTCCCCCAAGTGTGGGTTGTGACAGGCTCTGCTTGGCTAGGGACCGAGCCTGGGCCTATGCACCCACCCTGCAGCTGTGGCTTCCTGAGGAGCCCTTGGACCAGCTCTTGGGCCTTCTGGTGCAGAGTTCTTTTCTCCGGCTCTTATTACCTCTCCCCATGGACTCTGGTCCCTGGCCTCTTGTGTTTTCCAGGTGTTTGTAGACTGACTGCTTGTGCTTCTGTTTTGCATCAGCTCTCAGCCCCTGTCACCCTGTATGAGCAACCCACTCCACTCCAGTGCCAGTCCTGCCATACGCTGTCCCTCGCCACACTTTCTGGGGAGAGGCCTCTGGCGAGTGGCCAGCGCTGGCACTCAGTGCCGTACCCAGCCCTATGGTGCCCTGCAGTATCCGGGGCCAGGAGGCCAGGTGAGGGTTGCACAGCTGTAGAGAGCATGTAAGGCCTGTCAGAGGCCTGGTACCCAGCACAGAGCTGCTACCCACAAGGAGACACAGGAGCCAGAGGGGCACCATCCCGAAGTCCGAGTGAGAAGCAGGTGCAGCCAGGGCCTTGGGGCCCCGGGCCTGTGGACATGGACACAGACGTGTGCTGCCTGGAGCCAGGGTGACATGGCTTGCGGGGTTGGCAGGGTGGGGGCAGAGCAGGACAGGATGGGACCGATGGCTATGGAGCTGGTGCCCTGGCCACCGTCCTGCAGGAAGTGTGGGGCAGAGAGGGCAGAGGGACACTGAGCCACAGCTCCTCCAGCCCAGCCAGAGCCACGTGACCTTTGTCCTGGGTCTGACGGAGGCCCCCGCAGTGGGACAGAAAGGCAGCATTGCAGGGGACAGCGCAGCCCCTGTGGCCAGGCCAGGTTCTCTCCAGATGAGCGTTTGTGATCAGGTCCTGGAGCTAGGTCAGTGTGATGCCCTCGGGACTTGAGAGACACGGAGGCAGGAGTGGCTGTGGGGCAGGGGCGGGCGGTGGCACCACCTCCTCTCTGGAGCCAGGCACAGTGGACACTGCGAAGCTGGGGGGCTCATGTTTTCCTGGTCCCTGGAGGCCGTGACATCAGTGCCACCCTCCCCACCCGAGCTGAAAGCAGCTGTGCCAGGCGAGGCCGCCATGTGACCACTGCGCTGGAGAAGGGCTCTGCTCATGGGCACCCAGGGACACGGGCGCTGCCCAGACCCCTCCCTGGACCTCGGAGGTACAAGTGGCTGCTCAGCAGACACCGCAGGGAGGGGAGAGCACCTAGGAGCCTTCATGTGGCCAGGAGTGTGGCACACTCCTTCGGCCTCTGCGTGGGGCCCTGCTGTCCTGTGCCTTGGGAAGGGGAAGATGTGAGCCAGGCAGTGGGTGCACCCTATGGAAAAGGCCCTGAGGTCACGCTTTGGGGCCAACGGTGGAGGGTGCCCAGGGTGGACCGTGGGGTGCCTGTGGACCTGCAGGGCGGCCCTGGCCCTGTGATGAGGCATGTGCTTGTAGCCGACCTCGGCGTGCAGCTCATCGTGGGGCCTGTGGCAGAGCTGGTCCCACCAGGCACTGGGCGAGACGAGGGTCGGGCTGGCCCCAGCTGGACCGCGACACAGGCAACAGCAAGCTGGCCAGAGGGCTGGGTTAGGGCTGGAGGCGCCCAGCGGGGTGGCTGGGTCTTCTGGTGCCCACTGCAGGTGTGGCTGCCTCTCCCGAGATGGTGCACGGGCACCTCAGCGGCCCCGCGCCTCTGCTCACTGCATCTGGGGAGGTGTGCTGGGCGCTGCTGCCTCCTGCGGCCCTCTTGCCCACCTGAGCCCCGGGTTCCTGGCAGGTGACTTTGTAGAAGTAGGTGACCTGGCTCTGGCAGCGAGGCCTGAGCGATGAAGGCCATTTTTTGAGAGAGGGAGTGGGAGGGGACTTGGGAAGGGACAGACAGGTGTCCTCTGCCAAGGTCACTTTCCCTCCTGGCCCCTATCCCCTGGGCAGGGAGGCCTCCCTGCTCCGGATGTGCCTGCGCCTGTCCAGCCTGGCTCCAGCTTTTGAGCCGGATCCTCTGCGGCCACCGCGCTCCCAAAGGTGCCATGTGGCCTCAGGATGCTTTGTTCCTACTTCAGCTGTTGGGCCCCAGCCGAGGCCCCATTCCCGGTGAGGGAGTCCTGGGTCCTCGCGAGGGTGCAGTCAGCAGCCGTGTTCCCGGCACTGTGGGGACTCAGCTCAGTGGGTGCAGCTCAGGTAGGGGGTTTGACGCTCAAAAAGCACACACCGCACCCCGTGTTTTACACTCATTCTGTTCTGGAGGACCTCTTTATGCCTCCCCATGGGCAGTAGGGAATCTGTCCAGGATCCACACTGGCCACCACCGGTCCTGGGAGAGGATGGAACTCAGAGCTGGGTGGCCGCTGTCAGGGGCAAGCAGGGTTCATGCCCACGGGACACAGACCGGGAAGAGCTGGGAGTCTGACGGAAACTTCAGTTGGGAGCACATGGAAGTCACAGGAACTGTCAGTTGTCGGACAGATTTCAGGTCTTTGTTTGAGAGAACTTGATCTCAGGTAGGAGCTGCCCTGAGGTGAGCCTCAAGCTAGGCCACTGGTTACAGAAGCACACCAGCCTCCGGTCATCTCTGCTCCCTAATACCCACTGGGTTCCTGCCGGCTCTCGAGGCCATGCATCCCTGCCAGACTGTGGCTGCCTTTCTAAGGCCACAAGCCTGGGACATAGTTGCCGATCTGTCCAGACCTGCACCATCCCAGAAACAAGCACATTTCTGGCCGAGCAGGTGCTGGGTGCAGGGCCCATGCCCGTCCCTCTGCCTGCCTCCCCCATCCCCCGGGGCTCTTCCCTGCCACACACAGATTTCCCAATGCTGCTGCTACCGGAGCCAGGCCGGAGCGGCTTCTCACTCACACCTCACTGTTTACTCTTGTTTGGTTTGCTTGGTAACCTGCTCACGCCCTGGCCCCAGTGTGGGCTGGGCCATTCCGATCCTCAGCCTTCCCTGAGATCCATCTGATGGCTGTGCTCCTGAAGCCTCTGCTGCCATCCAAGTGACCCCAGCAGAGCTGTTCACGGCGGCGACCCGGGTTTGTCTGCACTTGGGCAGGTCCAGGACACCAGGGCGGGTCCGTGCTTCTGTGCCCTGCAGGGCTGCACAGAGCTGAGCCCAGGGGTGAGAAGGCTGCTGCGGTGTGTGCATCCCCAGTGGAGAGAGCTCCCGCAGCCTTCTCCAGCATCGGACTCTTCACATCGCGGTGAAGAGGTGCGTGTGGGGCGGCCTGGCCCGTGAGGACTCGCGGCGTGGCGCAGGCTGTGTCCCTCCTTCCGTGGTTCCCTCTGCCCTGGCTCATGTCTGGACCAGGGTTGAGCTGAATCGGTAAACAGGCAGCGGAGCGGCGAGTCTCTGTGGGCTCATTAGCAGGCCCGGTGCAATGACAGCTGTGTCCCCCGAGCGCCCAGAGCCACACAGGCAGCGGAACCCGATTCCCTGGGTGTGGGGTGTGGAGACCTGGCCGAGGCTGAGCACCGACTGTCCCCAGGAGGAGGGGGTGATGGACACCTGCGTCCAGGCCATCTGAGACCTGTGACCCAGGCCGGTGTGCCAGGGAGCCTCCTGTGGGGGGACCTAGACAGCTGCCAGGAAGGGGAGCAGAGATGCACACCCGGCTGGGCCAGCGTGTCCCCAGAGCTGCGTCCTTGGCCATGGGGCGGGGGGGCTGGGGAGACCGGTGCAGCCCTCTGCTTTGGCCCTGAGCTGAGTGAGAGGAGGCTGTGGGCCGGAGGCAGCGCGGGGAATTAGGACCAGGAAACCCTTAGGCAGCACCAAACGCTCAGGGCCTCCCCGGCCTCAGTGCCAGATAATGACCGTCTGCCCCGTGGCCAGTGGCTGTGTGCTGGCTCTGCCGGTGTCACCCTGTGGTCACAGCGAGCTGACCTCAGGGAGCCCGAGAGCCCGATCTGCACCTACAGAGGCCAAGACGAGCGTGAAAACCAGGAGGGGTGGAGGTCGCCACCTTCTGCCTTACTCTGCCTCCTGAGCACACAGCTCTGCCCTTGCTGCTGCTGGCTGTGTCCCCGTGGCTCTTATGTGGTCTGAGGCAGAGCGCTGGGAGGAGGAGGAAGACACCTTCCAGCTGGCGAGCGTCCCTGAGCCACCACCAGCTGCAGCCTGGACCTGGTGTCGCCCGCAGGCGGGTTTGGGACAGCGTGTTCACGATGAGGGCCAGAAGGGGCTGCCATAGCCACGGTGCTATCGCGGGTCCGTCCGTGTCTGTGTCCGTTTCCGCCTCCCACACAGAGTCCCGGGGCTGTGCCATGGGCCCCGTCGCACTGCGCTGCTCTCCCCAGAGCCGGCTCTGCTCCCCACAGCGGAGGGGAGCCCGGGACCTGGAGTCGGGCCCCACGACCTCTGCCACGGCTCTCGAAGGTCTGCTGGCGATGCCGAGGCCTGCACATGCGTGTGCCGGGGTGCGGGGCCCGCGGTGCTGCTGGCCCTGTGCCAGTGGTGGTGTGAGCCTGCCAGGTGTGAGGAGAGGCACTGGCGCGGGGACAGCTCCGAAGCTTGGGCACCGGCCTGGGCCTAGGGGGCTGGGTGCAGTCGGGTGGGAGAGGAGGCATCGGTGGCCATGTCCAGCGCCACAAAAGACGCAGAGCAAGGCCTGTCCCTCTGCAGTGCGGCCACTGACCCGGGCCGGGCTCTGTTCGCTGCCCAGTGGGTGACAGCCTTCCATCCTCACAGCAGCCCTGTCCCTGCTCTGCTCTGTCCTCCCAGTTCAGCTTCCTGCCGCTCTGCCCCTGAGCTGCTTCGGGGCCTCCTGATTTGGGCTGGGAGACGCAGGGCCACCTGGAGCCCTCGCGTGTGCCATTGGCATACCAGCCCAAGGCTTCGGGGTCGGAGGCCCCTGCGCTCGGTGCTGTGCTGCGGGTGGTGCTGAGCCAGGGCCAGAGCTGTGGGCGAGGACTCGGGCTGGGCGTGGCCTCTGGGGCCTGGAACTGCAGCATGTCCAAGTCATGTGTTTGCTGTGGGGCACCCAGGGACCACACTGGCCTCCTTGGCTGCCTCCTGCCCCGCCCAAGCCCCGCCAGTCCAGCCGGGGTCACAGTGCCCTGCCCGCTGTGCCGCCCCTGTTGACAGCAGCTCCGGGGAAAGCCACTTACTGGATTAGTGGGAGCCTGCAGGGCAGGAGAGGCTGGGTCTTTGCTGCACGCTGCTGTGGTGCGTCCTGCTGCCCCTGGAGGAGTCTCTGCAGGGTGGTGGCACCCAGTGGCTTGTCTCCCACTCGTCCCCACAGTGCCTGTCAGGTGTGGGCGGTGCAGGCCTGGCTCTGTCCCCAGCCTGAGTTTCTGCCCCTAACCCTCTGGGTGGAGCCAACCCCGCTCCCTTGCCAGCGCCTTCCCTCCGAGTTTGTGCGGTGCACGACTGACCGAGGGCAGAAGATGCTGGCCAGCTCCTCCCCCTGCCTCTTCTCGGGTGTCTGCGCCACACTGGTGGCCGCGGCCCTGGCCTACTACTTCTACTGGTGAGTGCGCGGGGGCTTCTGCTATCACACTTCCAGCCAGGACCCCATCTTTGGGGAGCCCATCCGCCCTTGGAGGCCCTTGGGGGCCCCTCTGCATGGCAGGCTTTTCCTCCCCTCCCTCCTTCCCTCCTTTCGGTCTTTCTGTGCTGGGGGTGGAACCCAGGTCCTCACACACACCCACTAAGCCCAGCCCCTCCTTTAAAAAATGTTTTGAGGCAAATTCTCACTAAGTTGTCCAGGCTGGTCCTACAGGTGCTGTCCTCCTGCCTCAGCCTCCTGAGTAGCTGGGATGGCGTGGAGGGTCGATGTGTGTCCTGGGGACGTAGGCACAGTGCTTTCCTGAGAACTCACCTGGGCACGGGGGGCCTGTGGTCCTCGGCCTGTGCCCATCTTTGACCAGATCCACGCTCGTGGGTGCCAGCATGCTGGTCCACAGTGAGCTGAACATCGGGCCGGCAGGTCCGTCATTGTGGCCCTCTGGGGTGCCGTGGGGTCTGCAGCACTGAGCTACCTGGGTCGGATAGCAGCTCCGCAGTCCCCATGGCAGCCACTAGAGTGGAGTGGTGGCAGCCCTGCCTCTGCAGGCACTGAAGGGCGTGGGGTGAGGGGGGCCGTGGTCTCAGGGCTGGGGTATCCTGGGTGAGGTCAGTGTGCTAACTGCCCTGCTCATCCCTGAGGAGGACAGTGGGCTGGGCAGAGCAGAGCTTGGGCCCTGCGGCTTCCAGTCTGGACCTGTTCATGCCTCTCCTGCTCCCAGCATCGAGGGTCTTTAGGGCCTTTGGCTTCTTCCTGCGACCCGTGGGTTAATGGAAACGTGACTAAGATGATTTATCAAAGCCGAGGGAGGAGAGCAGGAGGGCGGGGTGAGTGGGCACTGTGCTCTGTGCAGGATTTGGGGCTCTGCAGGGGGTGTGGCTAGTGAGGGATTCCAGGCTCCAGGAGCAACCTCAGGGCTGGGGCCTTGGTGGGGACACGTGTGGCAGTGGCACTGAGGGAGCCCACACAGAAACCTCCTGACGGCGTCTGCGGTCACTGCCGCAGGTCTCATGCTGACCGGAGTGCCCTACAAATGCATATTGAGCCCATAGAACAGCAGAGTGGACACTCACTACCCTGCCACACTGCCACATGCCTCTGGAGCCACCCGTGGCACTCTGCCTGTGGCCTTGAACAGTGGGGGCCCTGGGAGGGGGCCACCCTTGTCCACGGCTTGGTGTCTCCTGTTAGGAGCAAAGCAGGAGGAGCTGCATTGCGTTTCCTTGCCTTAGTTTTAAGTGCATCGACCTTATTGCTAAATCTGTTTGTGCACCACTTGGGCATCTCCCGTCGAAAAAGAAGACAAGAGAACAGCATGTCCCACCCAGGGTCTCCGCACAGACACCCCAGCAGCCTTCTGTGTGGCTTCCCGCTCCCTGGGCCGGGCCGTGCGTGCATGGGTGTCAGGGTCCACAGGCAGCCCCATCTCCTTGAGGAAAAGGAGCTGGCACTGGGAGCTGCCCCACGTGACCGCAATGGCCGGGCATCGTGTCTGTGGTCCGTGACCACAGCTGCCCCGCAGGAAGAGGTGTGCACTCACGCGTGTGCACGTATGTGAGTAGTTAAAGCCCTGGGACACAGACGCCACAGGGAGTGAGTGTGGGCCAGGGCAGCTCGATGTCAGCGGAACCAGAGCTTCCCGGGGCGCAGGGCGGGGAGCCTTTCTGGGACGCCCCGGTGGGGAGTTTCCAGGGGACCTTGGTGCACTGCGTCCTCTCTTGGAATTAGTGGCTGATTTTGTGGTTTCGCAGATACCTCACGTGGCCGGTGCCCCGTTATTGTTGGGGAAAGAGCTCCTTTGTGTGCTGCCCTGGATCCGGAGTTGGCCGACGGGGACTGGGCAGATTCTCGGCTGTGGACAAGGTGGTGGGGTGGCCAGGGGACTGCTGGGCCACCTGGTGACAGTGCCCAGGCATTCACCCTCCGCTGGTCCTCAGGGCCACCCTGAAGCACAGGTGGTAGGGGCAGCTTGCTATTCTCACCGTCAGACGAGAGGGGAAGAATCTTTCACACTTGTGCTGGGCCCGGACTCGGAGCCAGTACAGTCCGAGGGCCCAGCCTGGCCGCCAGCGACGCTGCTTGTGCTGTGTGGGGCAGACATGGGACTGGGGCCTGAGCAGTGACTCTGCTCTGGACTTGCAGAAAAGCATCTCATTAATGGGGTCTTGCTATGTTGCTAGGCTGGCCTTGAACTCCTGGGTTTGAGTAACTCTCTTACTTCAGCCTCCTGAGTAGCTCAGACTACCAGCATATGCCACCACACCCAGCTTTGCGTTTTCGTTTCTTTTTCTTTTTTTTTTTTTTTGGTACTTGATTGAACTTGGGACCTTGTGTTTGCAAGGCAGGCAGCAGCACCCCTGAGCTAACCCCCAGGCCTTTGTATTTTATTTTTGAGAAAAGAAACACATTGCACTTTTCAATATAAAAAACTTCCAGCCCTTTAATTATACTTTTATTGAACACAATCCACTTTTTCTTGATCTCCTTTCTTGAACACTTTTCTCCAACTTCCTGTTCTAATTTCAACATTTTCTTTCTAGGCCAACTATAAAGTTCTTGCACTCTTTCTTCCCACCAGAATCAAATCATTTCCTTTTTTCCCCCATATCTTCCTCTTCATTTGATTCCTTCCTGTTTTGCTGGACTATATCCTCAAAAAGGCTACATGTCCCTCACAAAAAGGACAAGAAGTTAAATTGTTTGAACCCTTGTGTGTCATTTGAGACAGCCTTAATTTTTGTCTTCATACTTTGCAGGTTCTGGGGCCTTTACCGAAAGCAGGTGGTCAGTGCATGGTCATCAGGGAGGACTAAACCCCGTGCTCTGGTTGGGTGTATGCAGGCCTGGGGACAGTAAGAGGTTTAAAAAAAGTCTGTGCGTTCATGCCGGTGAGGTGGCCTGTTTCAGCCGCACTTTGTGGGAAGGAAAGGACCCAGGCAAGAGAGGAGAATCCTGGGCTGAATCATGACTCCCCGGGACTGGGTCCAGACTCCACACAGTTCGTACAGTGGCCAGGCTTTGGACTGTGTCCTGGTCAAAAGTACCGGTGGACAGACACCGGCGTGCAGTGGCTGCATCCGGAGCTCTGAGGAGAGCCAGGCAGTTGTCCTGGAAACGCGTCTCCTGAAGCAGAGGAGTGACCTGGCTCTGGCGCAGGCCCGAACCTGGTGTGCATGGTGCAGTCCGGAAGTCAGTTTAATGTGGGGAGGAAAGAGGGTGGGCCTGCTGCCGCGGCTCCTGGTGGCCCTTAGCGCTTGTCTGTTTTCCAGGCCCCCGGGGCCCAGCTCTGTGTGCGGAGCAGGAGAGCGGGCAGCATCCGTGGGTGCCAAGTGCGGTGTCCTCGAAGCCCGCCCTTGGCTCGGCCACTGTCAGGGAGCCCAGCCCTGGCTGTCACTTGGTGCCAGCTGTGTACTCCAGAAGCGTCCTTCCTTTCCCCTTGCTCCTGCACACTTCTTTGCCCGCCTGCTGTGTGCCAGGCCCCGCCCTGGCGCCCCTCACCCTCGGCAGAGCCCAGGTTCGCGTCTCACCTCATCGTGTCTTCCTCCCTCCTGCTCACTGGGTCCCACACTCTCCCGCTGTGCCTGGAGGCCCCACCTCAGTCCTTCTGGGCAGCCTGCGGTGGGCATGGGTGTGAGGTGGTGGGCGGAGACCAGGCGAGTGCAGCAGGGGAGCGCATGGGCTGAGGGGCAGCGCCATTCTGCGCTCCGATGCCACCCAGGGGCACGGTGTCCACTGCTGGGCTGCTTGAGGCTAAACCACCAGGCCACATGGGCAAGACCTGTGCTGCAGCCTCAGCCGCTGCCCTGACCTTTCACCCACTTGGCGCACTGGCTGTGACCCTGCTCCGGGACGTGGCAGAGCAGTCACTGGCAGTCCCGTGTCCTGCTGGCTGCTGGGCAGGAGGCCACCAGTCCCTCAGCCCGGGCCCTAGCTGCCCCAAGTCCAGAGCAGGAGAGAAGGACAGAGAAGAGGGAGGTAAGGAAAGTGTGTGGCCGGGGCCCCTGCCGCAGTGGGGCAGCGCTTACCCTAGGAAGGGTGCCTGGGACAGGCCCAGGCTGCCCTGGGGGGCCTTGCTGGGTGGCACCAACTGACTGGGGAGACAGAAAGAAATTTACTCCCCAAAGCACAGAAAGCCAGGCTGCTGAGGGGGCAGTGGCCAGGCGGGCACACACAGTATTCACCCTCAGCACCCTCCCCGGTCTGAGTGGGTGGGGTCACTCGGGGAAACCATGGAGCCAAACTGCTGATGGTGTCAACGTTTTGGGCTTTGGGGAAAGAAAAGAAAAGAGGACACTAAGACAGAGAGAGCAGGGAGGTTCGGGCCCTGTTGTGTGGCTTTTCAGAGCCAGCTGCAGGACAGCTGGGGAGGGAGGCTGCCATAGCATGTGGTGGCTCTGCCCGCCCTGGGGAGCGCCCAGGTCACTGGCCCAGAACAGCCGGAGGCGGTGGGGAGTGAGGCCCTGCGGCTCCTTCTTGTTGACAGCACTTGTTGCTCGAGCCTCTGCCCCTCTGAGCCCAGTGTGCTTCCCTCCTGGCCTCATGGGGACCCTCGGGCGGGGTGGGGCAGAGTGTAGGTCTCCAGCCGGGCACCTCTCGGGCACCCAGCTCCAGCTGCCAAGGCCCAGGGCAGCCGTGTGGTTGCGATGGTGCCTCTGAATCCACACAGCCTGCTCTGCACTCCATGCCCGCCGTGCACTGTGCTGCGCGTCTTCTGCCCTGGGTCACTCTGGGCCGCGCTGTCCTTAAAGCCGCTCCCGTGAGGTCTGTGCTCTGCTCCTGTCCAGCCACCACTCTCAGGGGCTCCTGACATCCCCGCAGCACCTGGGGCACAGCAGGGGCCACCCCGGGGTGGGTCCCATCTGTCTGTCTCCACTGCACCATCTACCCTGGATTCCGGGGTGCAGGTTGTCACTGATGCGACAAGGGGTGGGGGTTATGAAGTTGTGGTTTGCCAAGCTTTATCTTTTTTCTCCCCTTTATTGCAGTACTGGGGATTGACCCCAGCAAGCTGCACAGAGCTGCATCCCAGCCCTTTTATTTTTAATTTTGAGACAGAGTCTTGCTAAGTTGCTTCAGCTGAACTGGAACTTTCAGCCCTCCTGCCTCAGCCTCCCCGAATGCTGAGGTGTCAGTGTTGTGCCACCATGCCTGGCTTGTCAGTCAGTGTTGATGTCTCTATGGTGGGAGTGACAAGCTTTCTGCATTCCAGGGTGACTGGAACCCCACTTCCCACATGGCTCTGTAGGTTGTAAAATATGTGTAGAGAGCTCCTGAGAGCCGGTGACCGTGATGGGCACCCCACAGGTGCCCACTGTGTCTCAGAGCATGTGACATCACAGCGAGGTAGCAGCGACTGTCCCGAGTGTGTGCCATGTGTGCACTCCTGCGCCTCTGTGTGGAGCACACTACCCTGTTTTCCGACAGCCCTGCCACTGCCCTGGTGTGGGAAGCACTGCCTTGCCCAGGTGGCTGTCACAGGACCATTGTGCAGTCATCAAGCCTGGGACCTGTTCATGGCCGTCCACCCACCCACCCCCAGCATGCCACTACTCAGCCAGGATTCCATCAGAGTAACCTGCAGCTTGGAGGTTGGGGTAGGTAGGGGCTGGGGTCTTCCGCCAGCTGCCTTCTTGGTGGCACCGAGGTCTGGTCTGTCCTTAGGCTTGTGGCTCCCAGCTCTCTGCTCCATCGTCCTGCCTTGCTGGGGTTCATTGGGTGGAAGTGACCCACTGCAGCCTCCTTCTCACCCCCTAGGTCCCTGGGCCCCTCCAGCAGCTGGCCATGTGGGCCTCTGTCCCGCACTATGCGTGGCGTGTCCTGAAGGTGGGGCTCCAGCAGCGCCCTACTACTGTGTGCGAGGGCCCTCTCACCAGAGCCTGCTCCTGGCGGCCTGCAGACTCATCCTTGGGGGGCAGCCCATGTGGATGGCTGGTGGTGATGGGGCAGACTTGGCCACCCAGGATCACCCCTGTGTGCTCAGGGTGTCAGTAGCCATGACACAGGTGAGAGGCTGGGGACCCAGCTTCCTCTCCCAGGAGGGCAGGTGCTGTCCGTTGCCCTGGGGCCTTCCCTGGCTGGGGCTATCTGTGGGGCTCAGCTCTGGGCGGGGCTCCAAGCGTGAAGTCCAGGGACATGCGCTGCTGTCCCCTGCCAGGGCTGCAATGGGCAGGAAACCTCCTGTGAAGGGTCAGAGGGTGGATTCGGGCTGTCCTCTGATTGTACCTGTTTGTCACGGATTGAGAAAGAGATTCTAGGAGGATCTAAGTGATGCTGAGATTCCAGGCACCGGTGAATGTTTCCAAGTTCATCCTGGGTTTTATTTCTTTCAATGGTGTCTAAGTCCAGCAGGAAGCCAAGCCCTGTGACCCACAGAAGGTGCATGTGAGCTGCATGGCCCAGGGGCTGGGACTGAGGGCAGCACCGTAGCTGCCTGACTTGGAGTCAGGGATGGATGATGTTGTCTGTGGGATGGTGCTCATTGTCTCGGAGCCCGGAACCCCGGTGTGCTGTGGGCTGTACCTGCTGAGCCCATGGTGCCTTATGGCCCCGAGGCTTGGTGGTTGTGCCGAGGACAGGCCCTTCCTGCCCTTCTGTTGTGTTGCGGCTCTTCTTGCCACTTACCTGTGGAGGGAACTGGGTTTGCTTGTCTTGTTCTGGTCCTGGGGGTTCTAACGGGCCTTGGCTATATTTGTGAATGGCTTCTGACCTTGTGCGTCTCAGAGCCTCACAGGCCCCAGGTCCTAGCCAAGTGAGACCCTGTGTCCCAGACACCCGGCTCTGCGGGCCAATGGCTTGGGCTCCTTGCCGCTCCCTGGGGTCAGCCCTGTCTGCCAGCAGCCCAGGCCCCAGCTGGGATGGCTGCCTCGTCACCCCATGGTCCCATCTTCCCAGGCCAAACCCAGGGTCCTTGACTGTCCATATTCATCACAGTGTACTTGTGTGAAAGTTAAGTGCTGAGGAGGATTTTACAAACCGGAGCTGGCAGGATTGGGCCTGAGCCAGGCCAGGGTGCGGTCCCCGGGCTGAAGGATCAGAGTGGCTGCAGCCAGTCAGGTGCCAGTGATGGCTCCAAGGTGACAGGAGCTGGTGACAGCTGGCACTGCCCGAGGTCTGCCTCCCTGGCTTGGTCGGGAGCCGGGACTCCAGGACCCAGGCCCTCTGCTGCCCCCGTGTGGTCCTCTGAGGGCCACTCAGCCAAGTGTTGCATAGGGCAGGGGAGGTTGGGAGGGGAACGTGGGACAGACCCGGAACACAGAGAGGCTCGGAAGGCTCGGATCATCCCTTTCTATTTTCTGTCCTTTGTGTTTGGAGCAATGAATTAACTTCCTGTAGCAGCTTCCCAAGTTACTGAGCTGAGTGGCGCAAAACAGTCAGCAGCTACCCCTCGTCTCTGGGCCAGGGACCGCAGCTGCAAGCTGGAGGGCGGCACCGTCTGGGGGCTGGCAGCCTGGAGGACCTGTCGGGCCCGGTGGGCGCAGCCTTCATGACGCCCCTGGACATCCCGACACATCACTCGGCCAGTCCGCCCTGGGAGCAGGTCACCGAGCGCAGGTGCCCCCACCTCGTGCAGGACACTGGCCTGCGCCTGCCAACAGCTCTGCTGCACCCCCAGCACCCACGGCCATGCCCACAGCATGCAGGGGCAGCCTCTCATGCTCAGGTCAGGGAGCCTGGGGTCCTGCCCAGGCAGGGGGCAGAGTGGTGCCCAGGGCTGGAGCTGCATTGGGTGTGTTTGGCGGGGCTCTCCTGGTGCCCTGGGCTGCCAACCCAGGGGCCAGCGCCTTCCCATCCCAGGCTGGGCTCGGCTGACAGCCTGCTGTTCCTGTTCCCCGGCGTCAGTGCCAGGCAGCACGGGGCCCACACTGGGGTGGGAGCTGCCAGCTTCCCTCGCCCTGGGGAAGCTGCCAAGGATGGGCAGGTGGCTTCCCGGTCACCCGTGCCAGAGCCAGAGGCTGTCACGTAGGCTTGCACACAGCATGGTGGGCGGTGGGTGTGGAGGGCTGCTCCTGCAGGGGCTCGGCTGCGCTTTGATCTTTCTGAGGAGATGCTGAATGGATGAAAGAAACCCATGATGCCTTCGCCCGGAGGCTCTGCCGACGCCCTTGGTGTGCCCCGTTCCTCTGTCTCGCACCCTCTCCTGATACTGAGGGGAAGAGTGTGTACACGTGTGGTGTTCCTGTGCGTGGTGTGTGTGCACGTGAGCGTGTCAGTGGTGGTTAGTGTCTCTGAGGTATGTGTGTGAGGCCATATCAGTGTGTTGTCGTGCCGTGGTGTTAGTGTGCTGGGGTGTGGCGTGGCATCAGTGAGTGTGGCCTGCGTGTGTGGCGTGCGTGTGTGTCAGGAGGGCCGCAGTCCGGGGCAGGAGCGGTGTCCTCCTTGGCATGGCCGCTGATGGTCTGGTGCTCCCACAGGACGGCTGTCCTCAGCGAGGGCCCCTGTGCCCTGCCCTGAGCGTGCGCCATGGGCCTGCTCGCCTACCTGAAGACGCAGTTCATCGTGCACCTGCTCATTGGCTTCGTCTTCGTGGTGAGCGGGCTGGTCATCAACTTCATTCAGCTGTGCACGCTGGTCCTGTGGCCCATCAACAAGCAGCTCTACCGCCACGTCAACTGCCGCCTGGCCTACTCGCTCTGGAGCCGTGAGTGTCGCAGGGTGGGCGAGGGGGTCAGGAGGGGCCCAGGGTGGCCCACACCGGGCCGTACGAGCCACGGACCTGGTGGCTTCCCGTGGTTCAGCCTGGGCCTGTGGGTGAAACCCAAAGCTGAGATAAATCATGGAGCAAACTAGCAGGAAGCAGGGTAGAGCTCCAGCACACGGGAAGGGGAGCGGCAGGTGGGGCAGAGGAGGAAGGTGTGTGCACGTGCACCGACCCAGGAATGGAGCCAAGTGCTGCAGATACAGGCTAGTAAGGGCCACAGTGGAAGTGGGCAGACAGAAGCCCGGGAGCAGCCAGCCGCGTTGCCAGCCCCGGCCTTGGGCTCCCACCCTGTCCGCTTGGGCAGTGTGTGCGACAAGCGTCCCCCACAGCGACATCGCAGCCACCAGAGACTACGAGGTGGCTTTAGATGCCGGGCAGAGCCAGGGGCACTGGGCTGCGTGGACAGAGGGGCTGCAGCAACATAGGTGGGCTGGGAGGGACCTCAGCCCGCGGAGGCAGAGTTACCACAGCCCCACGGCTGACGTGAGCAGAGTACCCTCTCAGGAGAAAGGATGAGGTAAAAGCAGTAACGAAACCCAGCAACCAAAAAGCAAGAGTGTTTGCTGTCCACAAGTCCTTGTTTTTTATTTTAAGAAAAGACTTGAGAACCAGGTATGCTGGTGCACAGCTATAATCCCAGCACTTGGGAGGCTGTAGCAGGAAGACTGCCACAAGTTCAAGGCAAGCTTGCAGTGCATAGCCAGATCCTGTCTCAAAAAAAACAAAAGAAAAAGAATGGCCTTGGGTAAAAACGAAAACCACCAAAGTAGGGACTACACTTCAAGAAAGAGTGGCAGCCGGGGAGACGCCCGCAGGGAAATCGAAACAACGCTGTCCGTGCTGGCGGTGCCCACAGGGCCGTGCTGCACCGTGTGAGACAAGCAGCCTCACAGACAGTGGTCCCGGCCGTGCCCACGTGGCAGGCCCCAGACTGTCCTCCAGCTGGGTGGGACCCTCTGGAGAGGGCCCGTGGAGAGAGCAGACAGCCCCAGCAGCCTCACCTTGCCACAGCCACGCTGTGCTCGGAGCCTGATGGAATTGGCCCCTGCTCAGTGTGGTCCGGGCAGCCCAGCCACCCCAGCACTCTTCCTGTGGGCACTTTGCCCCCAGGGCCCATGTCCTTGGGTGCTCCCTGGGGCACTGTGCCCCACATGTCGCCCCTTTTGGGGACCTGAATTGTCTGTCCGGCTGTCAGCAGGGCTGTCCCCACCTTTGGCAGTTGTGTGTGTGGGCGCAGGTTTTGGTGTGAGCACAGCCACGTTCTCCTCTCCCGGACGTGGACTCATTGGGCTGTGCACGATGGGAGTTTGCCACCCATTCCGTCCTGAAGTGGCTGCACCATAGGTGTCCCCTTCAAGAGGAGAACCCCGTCACCAGGCCGCAGGAGGTGCCATGGCTCCACTGTCTGGGAGCAGCCAGCAGCAGTCCTGGCCTCGTCCCCAGGGGGCTCTCGGCTGAGGACTGGCGGCGGTGACCTCGGGGAAGGACAGGCTGGCATCTGGCATAGAAGCATAGGCTGCCTCGTGACGTTCCTGTTCCGTCCTGGAGGTTGCCCTTCTCCGATGGCTGCTGGAGCTGGTGGCCATGCACGGCCCCTTCCCAGGGTGCACTGAATGGCGGCTCCCCTGAAAGGGACTTGGGCGCACTGAGGTCCTCGCTGGGCAGAGACCTGGCCTCTCACCTCGGAGCTCTGCAGACCAGAGTTTCTCCTGGAGAAGCTGCGTGCCCCCCTGTGCCCAGGATAGGCAGTGTGCGTCCCTGCTCTGCCCTGAAGCACGCACAGGCCTTTGAGCTCCGGCCAGGACAGCGACGGACACAGCTCTCAGCGCAGGGGCACCCAGAGGGTGGGTCGCAGCACATGAGCTGCCTGACACACACGGCCCTGTGCCTGTGCCAGCAGTGGGCAGCGTGGCAGTCTCTGCAGCAGGCTGGCCCCGGCACTGGGCTGGACTCACGCTGCTTGTTGGTTTAAATTTGCAAAACTTTTGTACTAGAACGAAGCACCCAGCAAGCATCCAGGGACCTATGCCTGAGTTTCTGGGACACGGTTTTCCAGTTTCTTCAGTCCAGGTCTGAGGTCACAGGGACCTACTCCCATCCACCCGCGCAGGCTGCCACTGTTGGTAGCCGAGTGACCTGCCCTGGGCACAGCGCCTGTGGGATAGCAGTCACCTTGGGGCCTGAGGGCCCGGCCCCTCCATCCTTTACCAAGGACGCCCAGGGAAGTTCATTAGCCATAAGCCCCTGAAGCGCGCCGTGAGTAGAGAACCCTGTGCCTCGGCCACAGCCATCGGAGCCTGGGGCCCGGGAGCTTGGCGCCCTCACCAACACCCTTCCCACTGCCCGTAGAGTTGGTGATGTTGCTGGAGTGGTGGTCCTGCACCGAGTGCACGATCTTCACCGACCTGACCACACTGAAGTACATCGGGAAGGAGCATGTGGTCATCATCCTCAACCACAACTTCGAGATCGACTTCCTGTGCGGGTGGACCATGTCCGAGAGGTTCGGCTTGCTGGGGGTGAGTGAGCAGCTGGGCTCTCCGAGCCTGGTTCCTTGGGCCGGGTGGGCAGCTGCTCAGAACGATGTGGGGCGACCCCACCCCGGCCCTTGACCTCCCCCTCTGCACCCCCAGAGCTCCAAAGTCCTGGCCAAGAGGGAGCTGCTCTACGTGCCCCTCATCGGCTGGACGTGGTACTTCCTGGAGAACGTGTTCTGCAAGCGCAGGTGGGAGGAGGACCGGAACACGGTCGTGCGAGGGCTGAAGCGCCTGGTCGACTACCCTGAGTACATGTGGGTGAGTGTGTCGCTGGGCGGCCCCCACGGTGTCCCTGTCCCCACAGCACAGCCGAGTCCTGAGGCCGAGGGAGAGCGGGTGTGGATGTCCTGGTCGGCCCGAGACCCTCGCTCCTAGCTGTCGCCCCAGCACAGGCTGTGGGGACCAGACTGGCTCTGCTGTCCCTCTGTGGTCAAAACCACAGCTCAGAGCTGCCAGCAAGTTCACCTCTTTTGCAGTGCTGGCTGGGAATTTCAGCCCTAAGATAGCATTAAAGAGCCTGCCTGCGTGGGCTCCGGGCAGCACTGAGCCCTCCAGTCGGAGCTCCGCTTCTGGCCCTCGAGCCCAGCTTGAGCCTGTGTCCCCACGCCCCCCAGTTCCTCCTGTACTGTGAAGGGACGCGCTTCACGGAGACCAAGCACCGTGTCAGCATGGAGGTGGCCGCCTCCAAGGGTCTGCCGCCGCTCAAGTACCACCTGCTGCCACGGACCAAGGGCTTCACCACCACAGTCCAGTGCCTACAGGGGACAGGTAGGGGCCACAGGCCACCGCCATCTTCCAGGCTCCCGCGTGCCGCGAGAAATAAAACTAACACCTTCGGCAATGGTGTGTGAGCTTGGAAGGACGGCAGGAGAGGGAAGCAAGGGGACGATTTTGAGAGGATTCCTGGCAATGTGTCTTCTACTGTGACAGTTAAAAAGTGTATAGGAAACTTATATCTGTTATTCATCTGAAAAGAGCCAAAAGAAAGGGGCAGCTCACAGAGGACAGGTGGGAAGTAGGGAGAGGGGCTCGCGTGTACAGCGGCCAGCGGTGTGCGGCAGCTGCGTGCCGAGGCCATGGGCCGCAGGGAGACTGCTCACCGCCCCGTCTCTCTTCCCCGCAGTGGCCGCTGTCTATGACGTGACCCTGAATTTCAGAAAAAACAAGATCCCATCTCTGCTGGGGATACTCTACGGGAAGAAGTACGAGGCGGACATGTGTGTGAGGTGAGCACCGCTCCCCTAGCTGCCATCCCGGAGGCCAGAGCCGCGTGGGACGGGGCCCCCAGGCAGCAGCTGGGACACCGGGAGGATGTGGGCTGGGCGGGGTCGAAGGCCTCAGTGCCCCCACTGTCCCCCAGCCGGCATGAGCCACCTCCTGCTGGGTGCCCTGGGTTGGTGCCCTGGGTTAGGACCCCTCTCTCCCTGGCCTGTTCAGGCTGGGCAGGGCTCAGCAGCCAAAGGACACAGGGGCCCGGGAAGGCGCTGCGCAGGCGCCATGGGGATGGCCTGCCGGGTGGTGCTGTTTCCTACCAGGCTGCAGGAATGGAGTCGGTGGCCACCGTACTCTCGGTTCCCATGCGGCCACTGACCTCCCAGGCTCAGGTTCACTTGCTCAGCTCACCTGTGGGGGGGGCACCAGTGCCCCGGGCTGCAGTCTGTGAGCTCAAGCCCAAGCACGCTCACACAGCAGACAGTGAGCAGGCAGCTGTGTCCCTGCTGCACTCTGGGCCCAGCGTCCCCCCTTCCCTTCCGTCCTGGGCCCAGCAGGGAGTGAGCTCAGGCCTCTCCCTGATCTCTCCAGACCTCTGACTGGGGCTGGCCCCGCCATCACTGTGACAAATGTATGAGACAGTGGATGTAGGAGAGAAAGGTTCGATCTGACTCACGGATTTGGAGCTTTTGATCCATGAGCACTTGTATGCGCTGGGCCTCAGGGAGGCGCACACCATGGCAGGGCATGTGGCAGAGGAAGCAGGAAAGAGAGGGATGCCCCCCACGGGCCTGGGCAGGGACCCTGCACCCTCTACTGGGCCCCAACCTCTCCATTGGCCCCTTGGACCAACCCTCTGTCCCGTCCGCTGTCCCTGGAGCCATTTGAAATCCAGGCTGCAGCACTGGCTGCAGCACCAAGTCGGGTCCACCCTGCTGTGGCCGGTGCTGGTCATGTTTGGGTCTGGCTGTCATCCCGAGCAGGAAGCAGTTCAGATATCTGACAGCTGCCCAAGGTGGCCCAACTTACTTCACGTTTTAGTCACTTTTCTCCTCACTGAAACACAATACCCAGCAAGGCCCACAACTCCAAGGAGGAGAGGATCACTTGGGCTCACAGTGTGTGGAGGCTTCAGTCCATGGTCGGCTAGCTCCAGGTAGGGCGGCACAGCATAGGGCCCTGGCGGAGGAGAGCTGCTCACCTCATGGCAGACAGGAAACTGAGAGATAAGGAGCCGGGGGTGAACCCTCCCAGGCCACGCCCCCAGGGACCGCCTCTTCCAACCAGGCCCAGCCTCCCAACAAGTCCGCTGTGAGCCCCATGATCCAGTGGCCCCCCCCGCAGAGGTCCCACATCTGAGTGCGTGAGGCTTTGGGGGAAGTCAGGGCGAGTCAGTGAGGGCAGAGCCAGCGGAGTGCCTGTGTGCATTCAGTTATCTGGTCCTTCTTAATTTTGGCGCCATACATACTGCATGTGCATTAGACCTGAGTGCGGGGGTGGTACGCATGTGATGTGTTTGTGGTATGCAATGTGTGCGGGTGTGTCTGGTGTGCACCACGCATGTGTGGTGTGTATGAGGTGTGTGTGATGTGTGGCATGTGTTGGTGTGTGGGGGCCATACTGCGTGTACGTGTCTGTGTGGTGTCTTCGTGTGACTTACCACACACGTGAGGGGACAGCAGTACTGCAGGCCTGAGCTTTGCAGCCGGACTCAGCAGGGAGAGAGCTATGGTGCCGCTGCAGCTCCCCGTGCACCCGCGCCCCCTCCTGGGCATTTTGGGTACTGCCACTGCTGGTGGAGAGGCATCTTCTCACCGGCCTTTGTTTTTTGTTTTGTTCTTAAGTCTACAATACAGAGACTTCTTTGTTCTTCATAAAAGTCCACTGTGAGCCAGAGGGCTCTGGGCAGCTGCGCTGTCCCTGAAGGTGGCCCCAGGCTGCTCTTCTGCAGCGATGACTCTGCATAGCCACGGCACAGTCTAGGCCACGGAGCCGAGGAGCACTAGCTGTTGAGTCCCTTGCATGGTCCAGGAGCCACAGAGCTTGGTGGGAGTGGGGACACGTGGGTTCCCATCACACTGGGAGGAGGGGGCTGGGAGGGGTGGGCAGAAGCCACACCTGCGACGCCTGCTCTCTTCCTGGGTTCTGCCGCTGCCTTCCCGGTGTTGGGAAGTTCAGAGGCCTGCACCTCCTGCTCCTTCAGGCCCGGCTGCAGCAGGTTACAGGGTCCCTGCCAGCATACGCTTCCTCCCAGACGTGTCTCTCAGGCCTCCCTCGGGGATCTGGACCTGCCCGCTGGGCCCCAGTGTGCTGGGAGGGAGCACTGAGTGGGGAATCACTGCACTCCTTGTCTGCTTCAAAGGCAGAGAGCGAGGCCGAGCAGAGCACACAACCCTTGCCACTTGTGCCCGTGCCTTGGCGGCACACAGGCTCACCTTGCCCTGTCCCCCGTCACAGGAGGTTCCCTCTGGAGGAGATCCCACAAGACGAGCAGGGCGCGGCGCAGTGGCTGCACAAGCTGTACCAGGAGAAGGTAACTGGCAGCGTCCCCGGGTCCCCGCCCCACACAGGTTTGGGGAGGCAGCGCCCGGGTCTCCCAGACATGACCCCAAGCACCGCGAGGGCCTCACGCACTTCTGATCCTCCTCCTCTTTTCTTCCCTTTTTCTTAATGTTGGAGAAATCAACAGTGGGGGAAAGTGTGAGGGTGACGTAATGCACACACTGTGTCTTGGTTACAGACAGAAATGATAGTTGTGGAGCAGACATTGCCTGATGTGGGGAGGGTGCTGGCCCCATGGGTATGATGCAGACAGTGCTGGACGTTCTCACCCAGCCACGGCCTGCTCCCCACACTGACTTCCAGACCACGTTACCCTGATGGCCATGAGACGTGGGCTTCCCTTTCAACACGGTTGGCTGCCAGATGACCAGAAAGTCCTAAGAGGTACCGGTGAGCTGTCAAGAGAATAAGAGAAACCTAAAAAAAAAAAAAAAGCCAAAAAGAGGCTGGAACCCAACATCCAGAGATGGACTGGTGGGGCCTTCGCTGGTCCTCATAAAGTCAGGGTTTTAATGCCTGCCTGGAAAAGCGGCTGTGCCCTTGCTCAAGACAGGAAGGTGGATGCAGAAGCCCACATGGAGCCTGCCATGTGACCCTCTGGCCGTGTGACCCTGGGGAGGCTGAGGCTTCTGCTGGGCTGCGGAGCATCTGCCCTGTGCCTCAGCAGCCACTGCCCATGCTGGCTCGGGGCCCGTGTGAACCACAGCATGGGCACGAGCAGAAGACTAGGGTGGGGCTGCGACACCAGCGTGCAGCTGAAGACTCGCAAGCACCTCGTCACCTGTGGGAGTCTGAGGACCCAGCCCTGTCCAGGCTGCTCAGGGAGGCAGCATGGGGAGATCGGGCCTCGGACAGGGCCAGGTGAGCCAGGCGAGCACACGGAGGACAGGATGCAGAAGGAAGAGGAGGGGAGGTGCTGCCCAGAGAAGTGGCCTCCAGCAGCTGCAGCACACACGGTGTCTGCCACACATCGATCCACACATTAGTTCTCTCCCACAGCTGCAGATCGGATGGATGCTCTTAGCCACACCTGCTGTGCACACCTGCATGCCCGGCAGAGCAAGTCCAGTGCAGCAGGGCTGTGCTGCCAGCTGGGCTCCTGGGACTCCCCAGCTCAGCCGCGAGTGGCTGGGGTGCAGATACACACCCTGTGGTGGAAGCTGTTTAGACTGCAGCTATAGAAAAGCAAACCAGCTGCACCAAAAGCACTTTTTTTCTAAGAATAGTAAAGTAGGAAACCTTGGACAAGATGAGTTAGTTTTAAAAAGTGGTATCATCACCAGGAAAACAATATAGGTAGGGCTCATATGACTGTAATACATGTATTTGGAAACTTGGATAAAATATGTGAGCTCCTTCTATGTCCTTTTATGATAAAGTCGGTAGGGAAGGGACTTCAGTTAAAGCGATCTGTGACACAGCTCAGCATCGTACTGAATGGGGGAAATGAACGCGTTCCCCCAAGATCTGGAACAAGAAAGGACGTTGCCCCCCGCTTACTAGACATAGCACTGGAGGCGGGAACACCTGGACGGAAGGAAACAGAGGACTTCCAAACTGGAAGGGAGGAAGTCACACTGCCCGTTTACAAACATCATCTCATGTAGAGAAAAACCTAGAAACTCTACCCCTACCCTGAGAGACGATCAGAGAAATTCACTGGCAGGACAGGAGATCAGTGAACAAAAGCCAGTCGTGGTTCTACACACCCATAATGAACTTGCTGGTCAGGAAATCAAGAAAGCAGTGCTGTTTATCATAGCTACACCACAAAGGGAGTCAAAGAACAGCCCGGAGTCAACTTAACCAAGGAGATGAAAGCTATAGAACATTGGTGAAAGAAATTGCACACACACTCACACACACACACACACACACACACACACACAGCTGAGACAGTCCCTGCTCGTGGGCTGGAGGAATTGTGATGCTTGTGGGGAGGCATCAATACCTGACTTCAAAACACACCGCGAAGCCTGCACCTCACACGGCACGGTGCTAGCATAAAACGGACATGCAGACCGAGGACACAGCACAGAATCCAGGAATAAATCCACATATTTGCAGCCAACCGATTGGTAATAAAAGTGTCAAGAACATTGCCCTGGAGAAAAGACAACCTGTCAATACTGATGCTGACAAACTGGATAAAGGGATGCAGAAGAGCAGAATTGGACCCTTACCGGACACGCGGCTCACGGAAAGAGCTCAAAGGCCTGACTGTAAGGCCTGCGATGATTAAGTGGTTTCAAGAAAACTTGAAGACATCATTGTGGGTGCAGAGTTTGAGATCTGACTATGAAACTGCGGGAAATGAAATCAAAAATCAAAAATTACATTAGATCAAATTTCAAATCTCCTGCACAGAAAGGAAACAACCCACGAGGTGGGAGAAAGCATTTCCAGGGGGGTTTTCACCTGCCAAGCCCAAGCGGTGAGTGTCCAGAGAACAGGCACTCAGATCCAGACAGTGCAGTCTCAAGTGGGCGCCGCTCGGGATAGACATTTTCCAGTTACAATTTGCACATGGCCAATGAGCAAATGAAAAAAAACGCTCAATACTACTGATCATCAGAGCGACGCAAATGAAACCACAAGATCATCTCTCTTTGTTTAGAATGCCGTTGTCAAGAAGACAGACAAAAAAATCAACACAGGAGCGCATGCAGAGAAAGGGGCTCCCTCGCTGTTCCCTGTGGGGAGTGGTGTGGGCCCCGCAGGAGCCTGGGCTCAGAGCCGGCTGGGAGCAGGGCGGGAGCTTAGCATGCTTGAGGCGGCACATGCGCACGCACCCAGAAGTGGAACTGCTGTCTGTCCGGCTGTCCCTCTCCGTCCCTCTCCCAAGAATACATCCAAAGGAAAGGCAGTCAGCATGTGGAAACTGTGACTCCCAGAGAAGTCCGAATCACCTAGGTGTTCCCCAGTGCATGCATAAGGAAGACACAGCAGTAACAGTGTAACCCTATTCAGCGATTAAAAAAATAAAATGGTGTCATTTGGAGCAAGAGGATAGAGCTGAATTACATGATGTCGAGTGAAACAAATCAGGCACAGGAAGACACTCCAGTTCTCACTGTCCTGTGTAAGCAAACAAAATCCGTGTGGGAGAAGCAGGGAGTGGAGCCGTGGCTACCAGCGGGTGGAAGGGCAAGGGAGGGAGCGGGAGTGACAGGCACAGGGCACAGGTGCGGGAGAGAAAGGGGCTTCTCGCTTCCGAAGCACAGCAGGATCGGGGCTGTGGACAACATTTATCTATGGCTTCAGCATAGCTAGTAGTGAGGATCTGGAATGTTACCAAGCAAAAGAAGTGACAAACGTGGAAGGGGACAGACGCCCCGGTCCCCGATCCGACAGGACGCATGGCCTGTGCGCCCCGAGACGCCGTCAGTGTGCGCGGTTACCGTGTGTCAGTGACCCTGGAAAGCATCCACCGCCTGCTGTGCAGAATAAGCAGACGCCAGGGCAGCGGCTACAGATTTGACGGACTGGCGTGGGTGTTTTCTTTGCATCCTGTCCTGTTTTCCTGTCTTCGGCGATTTGCATGTCCTCAATTTTAAATCTGCACCTAGGAGGTCGTGCTGCTGGGTCTCCGTCCTGCTTTCAGTCACTGCTGTCCTCCAGATGGGCGCATGGCGGCTTAGGTTTGACTCGCTGCTTTGGCGCTGTGTGGCGCCAAAGTGACTTGTCCACTTCCTGTCTGTGCGTGTGTAGTTTGTTTGCCACTGCTAACAAGACCACGGCTGTGTGACTCCCACGGCAGCCACTCCTGGCTAACAAGGCCCTCGTGACATCCAGCAACGAGCCCCCGCCCTACATTATGTGCCAGGAACCCAAGTTAGAGAACTAAATACAGAGAATGAAACATACAGCTTCCCGCTCCCCAGGCTATGACAAGCAGCCCTCGGCCTCACCTGCCTTCGAGTGTCACAGCTGCTCCTTGCCCTCTGCTGTCAGCAGCCTGACGCTGTGCCGTCTGCACCTGCTTGTTCCCATCTCCCTACACCTTGTGCAGGAGCTGGAGGGGCCGTCACGGTGCACCTGCAGGATTCCCACCTGAGCTCTCTGTGCTGAGTGTCCTCTTGCCCCACGGGAAGCTGTCAGCTGGGGTCCTGGTGCCCTGATGGTTGGGGTACAGAACTGGGGACCCAGCCCCCACGCCTGACAGGAACGGCAGGATGTGACCGGTGGTGCAGCTGTACCCGCCGGGCCTGGGCCACGCCTGTGCTCCCAGCTCTCCCCGTGTGGGTCAAGCCCGTTTTCACTGTTGACAGTGTCCCCGCCTGAAGGTGGCACATGAAGAGACCATGCGTTTCTGCTTTCCCCTGCCACAGGACGCACTGCAGGAAATGTACAACCAGAAGGGCTTCTTCCCTGGGGAGCAGTTCAAGCCAGCCCGGAGGCCATGGACCCTGCTGAACTTCCTGTGCTGGGCCACTGTTCTCCTCTCACCCCTCTTCAGCTTCGTCCTGGGCGTCTTCTCCAGTGGGTCCCCCCTCCTGATCCTCACATTTCTGGGGTTTGTGGGTGCAGGTAAGGGGCACAAGTGCTCATGGCTCATAGTTGGGGACCCTGCTGCCTGGGACCAAATGGCAGTGGCTGGTGGGCAGGGACTAGGGGCTGTCATCGCAGCTGCAGGGTGGCTAAGATCACAGGGCTGTGTCCTCTGCCCACACGAGGCCACTGGCCCCTGGGGAGGATGGTGTGGACAGGGTCCTGGTCACTGAGTCACGTTGGGCCCTCAGGGGGTTGGGCTGTTGGCCTTAGTGCTGTCCCCCGTGTGCAAGGCCCTGAGCACAAGGCCAGGCCCCTCCAGAACCCATGGTGCGTGAACAGCACCCACCACGTGTATGCCATTGCAGATGGTCCCTGCCAGGGAGGACCCTTGCTAACAGCCAGCCCTCGGCCCCGACAGGCTTGTGCCATGCCCGGGAGTGTGAGAGCTCACAGAGGCGACCAGGGCCTCAACCACAGAGGTCAGGACTCTGTGTCCTGCTCATCCATCTTGGTCACCCTGTCACCGCTTCTGACGCCCTTGTGCACAGGAGACCGGCTGGCAGGGGATGCCACGTCCTTGCCTCCACCCTGCTGGTGGCTCCAGCTCCTGTCGGCCACCTCAGGACACCTCCCTCAGGACTGACCCATCGGGCACTGAAGGAAGGGGCAAGGCAGAGGACAGGAGGCCTCATGCCCCGTACAGCCTGTGCCAGGCACTGGGCTAACCTGTTCTCTCTCTCCTGTCTTTAAAGCGTCCTTTGGAGTCCGCAGACTGATAGGAATGACTGAAATAGAAAAAGGCTCCAGCTACGGAAACCAGGAGTTTAAGAAAAAGGAATAATTGATGGCTGTGATTGAACACACATAACCTGACATGGTATCCAATTAACTCAATTAAAAACAGAGAACACACAGAGCGAGGCGGAAAAGAGACACTTAGAAACTATTTTTCTTATTAATTGGTGACTAACATTAACCAATAAAGCTTGAGCCAAGAGCCAAGAACTGAGAAGGCTGCCAGGTGAAGACGGCACCAGCGGGGTCCCCGCCCGCCTGCATGCCGTGGACAGAGGCGCCAGAGGGGCGGCAACCCGGGCTGGGGACCACAGCTCCAGGCAGGGTGTTGCTGTCTCTCCAGAGCTCTGCTTCCATGGGGCGCCTTTGGCTGCTTTCTCTTCTCAAACCTAGATGGAGGTTTTGGTTTTTATCGGTGTTTCAGGAACTTAACGCAGCCCCTCAGCTCGTCCCCTGCACCCCTCAACACTGCTCCCACGAATCTTTTGCTGTCCCCTGGGGGTGGCCAGTGGCTCCTAGTCCCCCAGAGAGCTCCTGTTCTGCCCTGCGTGGCACCTTGGCTTTCAGGCCCTGGGTGGGGCAGGAGCGGGCCCTAGTGATAAGCACACTGAATGTCGGTCTACACGCAGAGTGGTCCTGCTGTCCCTCTGTCCCCCGCAGACGGGGCTGGCAGAATCAAGCGCCCATTCTGCTTTCTGCAGCCCTGCCTGCCCACTTCCTGTTTAACTGGGTGTAGATGTCTCGCATCTCTTCTTAAAGTGCACGGACTGTGGAGAGAGAGGTCTGGCTGCTCCAGAAGCTCCCCCGTCCCTCTTCCTCTGTGTGGCCGTCGGGCTGGGGTCAGGCACAGAGAGGTCGTGGCCGGCTGGTCCCGCAGGATGCTCTTGGAGGAGCAGTGGCACCATCATATCCCGTTCTTGAGTTGAGACTGTCAATGCTGAGCCTGCTGGCGCCTGGAGATTTTACTTTTACTCATTGGCTTGAGGATGGCTCACCACTTCCTGCGGGGAACAGGAAGCAGAGGCCCCCTTCCTCCCTCGCCCTCCGTGGGCACAGTGCATTCTCAGGAAGGGCTGCCCCTGACCAGGCAGGTGTTGTTGGGGCTCTGAGGCCTGCTTCTCACCTCTGACAGCCCCGGTGTCCCTGCAGAGGACAGACTGCCTCACCCACACTCGGTGTCCTAACCGAGGTCCCTTGTCCCACCAGGAAGATGTTTCTTCCAGCATCACGAGCCCAGCCTGGTGGCTGGCGGTCGCTGTGACACCCGGGGTAGTGGGCAGGTCTGTGCCCCTCAGCCGCCTGCCCTGGGCTCCATCCTGAGCTACCGCGGCCTCCTTACAGTCACACTCCCTCCACCGGGCTCGGCAAGGGGAGGTCGGGTGTTCTCTGGGACGCAGGGCAGTGGTCTGGATGGAGACGATCCAGGGAGAAGCCAGAGTAGAGAGGCACGAAGATTAGAAAGGAAATCGAGGTGTCGATTCTGTGTCCGTGCTGAGCGTCGAGGGGAGAGAGGGCGGTGGCCTGGAGTCTGGTAGGAGTCACTGCCGCACCCCAGGCCTGTGTGAAGCGAGCGGTGTGGGCGGTCCGCGTCACAGCTGCTCCCAGGGCTGTGGCAGAGCGCAGCGCCCGGTGAGGGTGAAGGTGTCACCCAGGGACGCACTGGGCCTCTCCCTCCCTGGAGCGCAGCCCCTGCCACCAGTTTCCTTTCCTTTCCCTCCCGATGCACTGTCCTCGTCGTCCCTCGTCTTCCCTGTTCCTGGCTCCCGTAGCAGTCACGAACTCCAGGCTTGGGCATCAGTGCAGGGCGTCAGCGTGGTTCACAGCTCTGGCTCCCAGAGCCCCCCAGCAGACACGTGGGGGTAAGTGCTACCCTGAAGGGGGCACAGGCTTCACAGGCTCCGTGTGCACCAAACCTTCCAAGAGCAATAAAAACCACGCTGTGAATGTTTGGGCTTTTTTTTTTTTTTTTTTTTTTTTTTTCTTTTCTTTTCAAACTCTTGAAAATCACTCACCTATGCTCATCATCTTCACTGCCAAAGCCCCAAGCCAAGAATCACCAAGATTAGGCTCATTTTTACGTGATACACCAAGAGACCCTTATCTATTTAATATCACTTTTACACACACACACACACACACAGTAC
>NW_022900936.1:1932237-1943846 GCF_012274545.1 Fukomys damarensis
GAAGAAAGGGGGAGGACCACGCCTTTGACTTTTAAATTAAATTCATCTGTGTCAGAATAGTTCTCTCCCTCCTCCTCCTTTACCACCCCCTCTGGCGTCCTGTTGGATTCAGGCAGAGTATGGGGGTGAAGCATCCTGACACCTTCCTACACCTGTGCGAGCCACATGGGGGCAGTGCAGTCCAGGTCTGGGGTCCAAGGCCTGGGCCAAGCTGTGGGGTGGCTCTGGGGCTCATGGGAGGCTCCCAGGACCCCCGGCCCGGCCCGTGGACGCAGTGTGCTGCGTCTTCTGGTGCAGGCCCGAGCCAGGTGCCTTTGGGTCTCATCCGCTATCCTTGCCAGCCCAGCTGTGTCCCGGCCGTGCCCCACCCTGCCCTACACAGGCTCTCTGTACTGTGGAACTGGGGGCCGGGTGGTGGTTCTGTCACCCCCTGGCAGTTCCAGAGGCCTCCAAAACGTCTGCAGCATTTCCCAGTGCCTTCTCGGAGCTCCTGGCGTCTAGGGACCTGTGCTGCTCTCTCGGGGCTGTCTGTGAACGTGGTGAGCAGGGACCACCCCACAGGAAGCAGGCGGGAATCTGGGAGAGATTGGAGTGGTCAGAGAAAGGTGCTTCCTACACCAGGGACTCTACGTAAGGCTGCGAGGAGGGTCTGAAACAGCTACTTATGAGAGGGCTTTGACCCAGAGACAGGAAGCACAGCACTCTGTTGTCTGGCACTTGGTGATGGCAAAGCAAATACACAGCCCTGAGTGGCACCAGGGTCCCTGCCTCCAGCACAGAGTCCGCTCGGAGAGCTGAGCTCTGTGTATCTAAGCCACGAAATTCCACACGACACAATGTGAGCAGCACTTGTAAAAACTGATGCAGGTGTTTTCTCCAGTCTGAGCCTGCCTCTCTCCTGCTCCCTGCCCTGCACCGTGGCATGAGAATGTCCCCTCCGTTTAGCTGCTCAAGGTGTCCCCGAGGGCTGGTGTCACCCGGAAGGACAGTGACACAGCCTTGCATGTCATTGCAGCTCGCGCTGTCACAGGCCATGCACGAGCATCCGTCCCCATCTGTCAGGTTCAGGCGAGGAGCAAGTGGCTCTCTGCATGTGGCTTTGTGTCCACCCGGCACTCACAGGACAGGCCCAGTATAGCCCTTCCTGCCTGAGCTGTGCATATTCGTGCTGCCTGTCTCCCACCCCCGCGAGCCACATCGGGCCTTGGCATGCCACTCTGCAGCATAGCTGGGCTCCAGGTGAACCCAAGAGCCAGAAACACGCGCCTTTCTTCTGGAAACTGCACGCCCCTGGCCTTTCTCTAGTGTCAGCCCTGAACCAAAGACACCCTGCCCCTAGCGTCTTGGTGCTGGGGGTCATGGAAGGGCGTGGCCTGCTGACCTGGGCTCTGGCTGTGTCCCGGTGCCCTGCTGTGGGGCTGCCAGGCAGGTGCTGACCCTCGGGCTCCTGATTATCTCATACCGGGGCCTGGATGTGAAAACACAGGGACGACTTGGGGTACAATGTCACACTGTGATCCGCTTGATTCCTTGGGGTGGACCTGTGAGTTACATTTTATTTCAAGCACCTGTTGCTTGTCAGTTCAGGGGAAATGTGGCAATTCTCTCTCAGACTGTCCAGGAAAGAAATGGAACTAGTGCTTTCAGGGGTCCAGAAGTCACCATAGATGCTGGCCCCCTTCCACCCAAGCAGCACAGTGGTGTCTGCCCAGGTGGCTGAGCTATTGCAAAACTGAAGTCTTCGCACTAATGAGGTCACCTGGCGCTTTGGTTTCTAATTTTTCAGTTTCCTTACTTTCTGTTGCAAAAGTACTGGGACAGAAGTCAAATTGTGAACAAGACACTGAAATGCACTAAATTGTATTAAATTAAACTGGAGTTACTTGACCTGTGAAGAAATGCATCTGCTGTCCTTGTATTTATTGTCTCAGAATTGTATGTTGTGACAATCAAATGTTCCTTTGCCTGAGGCTGGGAGACTCAGCTGGCTTCTTAGCCCTGAAGCTCGCCTGTGACTACACGAACATCTCTGGAGGCCACACCATGGTTCTGAGCGCCGCCCGTGGCAAACCTCTGGGTTCTTTTCTGTTACTGAGCAATCTCCGTAGCTGACTGTTGGCCAGCTTTGCAAGGATGCGCTGTAGACAGGGTGCAGATGTATTATACAGCTGCTTCAGTTTTACATGTTTTGCTACTCACAAGTTTTATGGAGTTGTGGGAGCCGCTCCACTGGCGTGAGAGCTGACGGGGACCCTGGGTCTGCTAGGGGAGCTCGGATCTGGCATTTCCTGGGTAAGATGCCCCAGGCATCACACTCGTTTGTTAACAATGCTGCTGTGAAAGAGAAGGATGAAATGCCCACAGTATAAGAGAAAGTGGCCTCCTCCTGTTTTATTTCTGGTCTGTGTGGACTTTTCCCAAGGGAATGATCCTGCGTGGGGGCGGTTTTCCCTGGGGCCACCACCTCCCCGGCCCTGGCCTTCCTGAGGCTGTGTAGCTGCTGCCCTGGCTCTCGGTCCTGTGCCCCGTGCCTTCTGGAAGGGAGCCGAGGAGACCTGACAGAAAGTATGGATGCTTGGCTGGCACGAGAATGTGCCAGTCAACCCACCGTCCAAACTGGGCTTTCACCCGAAGCGGCAGGTGGAGGCCCAAAACCACTTTTGTAAGAGCAGATTTTATTGAGAAAACTAAGGAACCTACTTTTCTGCTTTATCAGAAGACAAAACAAAAGCTTTGTTAAGACCAGAGGCTATCCTAGGCTCTTGTTTGTCTGTCTTCAGGAAATAAACCAGTGAAAACTGCAGGGCCCCTCTCTGGGGAAGGACCCGGATGGCGGGGTGCTTTCTGCTCAGGGGCTGCCTCCTTCCAGGGTGGCATCAGGGCTTGGGTTCAGTCAGCATAAGCATTCACACACACACACACCACCACTGCCCCCACACAGGCACACACCCACTCCCTAGCTGGGGGCTTTTGGGTCCTACAGGAACAGCCCTGTTAGAAAGTGACCTTGGAGACTGTCTTTGTCTTCAGGTGTCTCCCAAGGGGAGAACAGAGTGACCACGTCAGGGGGTCCGCAGAGAGAACAGCTCCTCTGAGAAAGCGCTTCCCCATTCACAGAGCTTGATAGGAAACCAGAGGTCCTGTGATGGCTCTGAGGAAGCTGGCCATGTCCCTTGACCTTGGCTTTGCAGTTAGACAGGAGTGTTTCCTCTGCCCCAGGTCCTGCCTGCAGCCAGAGGGGCCTCCGAAGGTGCATGCACACACTCGTGTCAGCAGCCATGTCTCCTCAGCTGAGCCCTGGGCCAGGGGCGAGGGTGTCAGAGCGGGCCCGGAGGACGTGCTGGCCTTGCAGCACCTGCCAGGGTGGAGTTGCGCCCACATACTGGTCAGACACGGCAGACACTGTCAGGGTTGCCTGTCTAGTAGGTGTCACGTGCTTGAGTTACTCCGAGAGTGGGCTGCTTGGCCTCCCTGGACCCACCCAGGCCCGGAGCTTGCGCTTCTTCACTGACCCATTCTGTCTGCGACACAGCGGACAGACATGTTTCCGAGGACGCGAGGGTGCAGGGGAGGTCAGGGGTCTGGGGTCTGGAGGCCTCTGGATTAAAATCCAAAACATACCGCGTGCCCCCAGGAAGGCCCAGGTCAAGGTGCCAAACTCTGTGCCCTCAGAGTCCTAGGTTGTAAAGTGGGAACTATCATCAGAAGGACACTAACATGTGCCAGGAGCAGGGGACTCAGCCGGTATCACAGGAGGTCCTGCACTGCACCTGGGGACCCTGTGTCTGTCCTGGGCACCTTAGCAGGATGGGCAATGTGCCCCATCAGAAGGGCTCCCTCCTGCGTGAAGCCCACTGTCCCAGGGAGGACAGGGCACTGCGATGGAGAACACCCTGACAGCCTAGACTGCATCCTTCTCTGGAAAAGATGGATACATTTTTCCAGGAAATTGGACTATTTATTCAGCAAAATTGTCCTCATTGTGTAAATTTATAAAGGAGCACAATGATTAATGGTTTCTTTCCTAATCTGTCTTGGTGCTGTGGAGTAGTTTGCGCTCTCCCTCTCTCTCGGAACCCCTTTGGTTTTGTATTTGCACAGTCACCGTCCCAGCTCACTTGTCCCAGCACGTTCTCAGGCTGGTGCTGCCTGTGTCCTGCCACGGCATGTGGGCGCAGCTCTTGTGCAAAGCGGACTGCGCGGTGTGGTGACAGACAGTGTCCGCTGCACCATGAAGCAGGGAAGGTGGGCACTGCCCACCCCAGCGGGAGGGGGTCCCTTCCAGAGTGACACACCCAAGTGCAGGCCAGGGAGAGGACATGGTGCCTGTAGGGACGGCACACCAGGAAGCACCAGGGAGCAGCGCAGGCAAGGTCGAGCGTCCAGGTAGGCCACAGGTGCGACGGTCCCCTGGGAAATGCATGAAGTGGGGAAATGACCTCTTCAACACCCCCCTATTGCTCCTGTCCCCAAGGGTCCCCTCTGGCTTCTCCACTCAGGGCCAGAAATGCTTCTGAATTGTGATTTCCCCATAGTCTGCTTTAACCTGCATCGCCTTCTCCTAAACACTTCCGAGGGTAGCGTAACAGTGGTCGGACCACTTGGTAAGAAGCCCGGCCCACTCAGGGAGGAGGATCTGAGATCTGAGTACCACACCTCCTCTCATCCAGCCATCTTGGTGATAAACTCTCTCTTTGGTAAAACCCATCACCCCGGTGGCTGGCACACTGTGGCAGTTGGGCCTGGCTTGTAATGATCTTAGGGAGCGAAGGGTCTGTTTGTGGCTTCAGGTTGCCTCTTCCTGGTCACTACTGAAGTTAAGCCAATTGCAGCCTCAGTGGGTGTCTACACCAGGCACCCATGGCCACTCTGGGAGACCTTTGCTCTGGGTGCACTGGGCTTTAGACCCAGGCCTCTCCCAGGTGATTTCACCCTGCAGCCTCTCTGGGTGATTCTGGCTCTCATCCCTCTTCAGTCGGATCCCTGAGGAGCCCCTCCCCTGCAGTGGCCAAACAGATTATCTGACAGTGTGTGCTCAAGCTCAACTTTTCCTACATCAGCAACCTCCCCAAGCCCATAGCAGGTTCAGCCTATCCACTATTTCCCCTTATTCCATGTCATAAGTCATAAGCACGCCTCTTCCAGGTGGCATGTTTTTGCCTCTTTCTGATTTCTATCTCAAGCAGAGGGTGCTGAGCTGGTACACTAGCAGCTGCTAGCACCGAAGGCCACTGCAGGCAACCGTGAGGGTGGTAAGCAGCAGAAAAGAATGGAGAACATTGGGAAATGCTGGGAGCTGCCATCTCGGGTGCCAGAAGAGCTTTCTAGTAGCTGCTAATCCAGGCAGCAAGGAGGGCCTCTCATGCTGCAGAAGCTGACAGCCACTGGCACTGGAAGCTCTGGCTGCCAAAGGAGCTGCACTTTGCCCATTCTTGATTTCTGTATGAACTGAGCAAAGAACCTTCCACCAACTGGTAACATCTGTAAAAGCCTGTAAAGGATGCCCCCCTTCAGAGGGTTCTGAAGAAGAGGGTGGGCAAAGGTGGCAGACACCAGCAGCAGAGAAGTTGCTGGATTTCCATTGTACATGTGGCTTGAGACCCGGGGCTGGTGACACAGTTTGTGACTTCTTGAGCTTCCTCTCCCGACATCACCCCAGCTGTCCTTCCTTTCTGTTGTGTCATCTGTCTCTGTCTTTATGTCATAAGCATTTCTGGCTTGGATTCTGACTTTATTTATGGCACTGGGTGGGGTACTGGGGATCGAACTCAGGACCTTGCGCTTCTGAGGCAGGTGCGGTGCCACTGAGCTACATCCCCAGCCCTTATTTATGGCATTTTTGATGCACAGAATTCCTTGTGTGACTGGAATGGACTTTATTTTTTCCATTGAGTTTTATATCTTGCTTACAAATCCTTTCCTTGCTTGAAAACATAAAAATATTCTGTTATGTTTTCTTCTGAAAGTCGGTGTGTTTAGATGTTCACATTTGGAACTCCCATCCATCTGGAATTGAATTAGAGGTATGGCAAATGCAGGCACGTACCTCATTTTATTTTATATTTTCTCCCTGAGGAACACGCATGAGGCCCTGAATTCAATCTCCAGAAAAAAACTATATCAGAGACCTCCACAGCAGGCTCCAATCTTCTGCTTAGTGCTACAGTGCAAGGCAAGAAGAAAGACACAGGGACAGCGTTAAAGGGACAGATACGGGGAGCCAGGATGGCCAGTGCTTAGCAAGCAGCAAAAGACCCTGGCCTGCCAAAGCTGCTGATATTTATTGGCGAGTCATAGTTAGGTCAGGGTGAGAGGGCTGCATGTGGCTGCTAGGGATAGGTTGCTGACGCAGGCAAGGATAAGAGAAGAGACCACACATTCTGGAATTTGGGTGTGAGACACTCTGACCTCAGCTGCCACGTTATCTAATCATGTAGGCTTTGGTCGAACTCACTTCTCAAAACGAGCCAAAACTGCAGTTAATTCCACAGCCTGCGCTGCTCACAGCCTGCTCTGGGCATAATCAATGGAGTGGTCCCCCATAAAGTTAGACACCTGGCAGGAAAACTTTCACTTTTCATTCTTTAAAAATTTTTCTTGTTTAATCAAATTGTTATTCTTCCACATAGACTTTAGAATCAGTCCTAAGATTGGTCGATTTACTTTGTTTTTTGTTTTTCTGAGACAGGGTCTTGCTATATAGTCCAGGCTGGCCTCACACGGCAATCCTCCTGCCGCAGCCTCCCAAGTCCTGAAATTTATAGGTGTGCACCACCGTGCCAAGGTTCCATTTATTCTTTGATGGAATTTCTATTGGAATTGTGAAGATTTAATTGGAAAAATAGGCACTTATAATATTGATTCTTATTTGTGGACATCTTTCACTGAAGTCCCTCCTCGTGCCTTCCAATAAAGCTTATCACCCTTCCAGATTATAAGCATCTGTCATACAAAGTACCCAGCCATTAGTTCTGGACTATGGAGTTTAATGGGCACCTGCTAAATCAAGTGGCTACATTTATTTCTGAAATCTTCTATACCTTTATTTAATTGTGCCTGCTCTAATCTATCACTAAGAAAGGGATGTTAATATCTCCCACTAAGACACTGTGGACCTATCCGTTTCTCCCTGAAGTTCTGTCCATTTTTATTTTATGCTGTCAGGTGCCCAATACACTTACAGTTGTTCTCTTTCCTTGGTGGATCAGACATCTTCATTTCTAATAATGCTTTTTGCTTTAAATGTATTTAATATAATGCTCACTCACTGCCCAGACATATCCCACTGCCTTGGTTGCTTTCCTCACTGCCGAGACACAATCCCCAAAGCCCACAACTGAGTAAGCAGAGGTTTGTCTTACCTCATGTCTCAGTCCATGGCTGACTGGCTCCAAGACAGGATGGCACCGCAGAGGGCCTGGCGGAGGAGAGCTGCTCATGGCATGGCTGATGGGAAGCAGTGTGAAGGGAGGAGCTGGGGAGGGGACGAACCCTCCCAGGCTGCGCCCCAGCCACCACCTCCTGAGACCAGGCTCTACCTCTCAACCTCACATTCAGCTATAAACTTCTGATGAGCAGTGACCTCCACGGTCCAATCACCTGCC
Organism: Fukomys damarensis; assembly: GCF_012274545.1. Taxonomy (NCBI): domain Eukaryota; kingdom Metazoa; phylum Chordata; class Mammalia; order Rodentia; family Bathyergidae; genus Fukomys; species Fukomys damarensis. The sequence continues at coordinate 1,939,842 of NW_022900936.1, forward strand.
AACCCACCCCTCGTGAGCACAGGAGGCTTTGGGGGCCAGCTAGGTATGGACCACAACAGTTACCGTTTTGTGTAGTATACGGTGTCCCTTCCTCCCTCCACACCCTATCTGCACCTGACATTGTCAGCTCCCTTGTGAGCAATGCACACTGGTCAATTTTGGTTTTAACCGGTGAGCTTAGACCGTTCAAACTTACCTTTATTATTGACATTCATTTATTTCACCACTGTTATTCGGTGCTTTTTATTTGTCCTTTTCCATCCTTCGATCCCCGGCACTCCCGGCCCTCCTCAGGAGAAGGGCCCTGCACACAGTTTCTCCTATGAGGGGCACCCTGCCGGTGCTCTCTCAACGTTACGAATGCCTAGGGTCACGCCGTGGACACTGTGCTCGCGCCAACAGCCGCCCCTCCCTCTCCCGCGTTACCTGTCGTCACCCCAGCAGGTGCAGGGCCCCCCGTTTCTACAGCAGGGATCCAGCTTGCTTAGTTTTGCCCCGTTCCCTGTCTGCTCCTTTTACCTCCCCTCTTCCCTCTAGGACAATTTCCCTTCCTGAAGCAACCCATTTCTGAAGTCCATTGGTGGGATTCATTGGTGGTAAACTCCCTCAATTTTTTTTCTCCTTGAAAATATCTCTCTTTGCCCTGCTTTTGAAGTAAGAATTTAGCTGAATAATTACGACTGTCATTGCTTTCTCTCCATACTTTTAAAACATTTCCCAATATCCTTCTTGCTGAGAAGCCTGCAGATGGCATTTCACGCTCCCACGAGGGACCTGCCCTGATTGCTGTCCGACTTCCCGTCCTCCCTGCTCTCCTGGCAGCCTGACTTCAACTGCGTGTCTGACTATGGATCCCTCGTGGGCAGCTTGAGATTCGACCTGACTGCTGGTTCTGGGAATCCAGTCTTTCAGCAATTCCAACGGCTTCCCGCCGTCCTCTCTCCACATCTTGCCGCCACTGCACTGCCTCTGTTCTTCCTTCCTCACTCCGGTCATGCTGCACTGCTGTCCCAGTCTCCCACGTGCCCCGCGTTCTCTCTGCTCTACAGCCGGGATCATTCAGGGCCATTACCTGTCCGCCTTTTAGTTTACAGTTCTCCAGCACCTGCCCTGATCTACTCTTTAACCTCAGAGTCTGAATCTTAATGTTTACATCTTATCACTATGTGTATGCGTGCTTTTAAAAGCCTGTTCTTTTTATTTAGCAAGTTGGAGTATCCTTAATCCAATCACTCAAAATCTCAGTGCTCTGGAATCCAAAGCACCAACAAGTGGAGATTTCCATCCCTGACCTCCATGACAGGTCCCAGTCAAAATGCAGGTGCACCGGAAATACAAAATGGTCTTCAGGCTGTGTGTCTAAGGTGGCTGTGAGATACACTACTGCCGCTCCCAGCTCCAGGTATTTCATTATTATGGGCAAATATTCCAAAATCTGAAATCTGAAACAAGGCCCAGGAGGCACCGGGGGCTTTGTTTCAGGGCTGGGCCCCTCCTTCCAGTGCAAGCCCTGCCCTTGATGTCTGAATCCCGTACTGCAGCCAAGGCTGAAGGCTTGAGAGCACCTGTTCTGCACATGGGTTTCTGGGACTGCTTGTGGGAGGAGCTGGCTTCCAGGCTGGGAGTTCTGACTCTTGCCACTAAGCCCAGCGGCCTGCTGACCCCTCCCCTCTGGCATCCTTGAGCTCTGGACCCTGCCTGGGCGCGGGGCTGCTCTGGGTGGTATGGGTTGGGGATGGACCAGCAGGCTGTGGCCAGAGCTCTTCCACTCTCTGATGTCTGATGTAGGGCTGTGACTTGTGGACCCGTGCTGGCAAGCCGGGCACCACAGTGCCCTCCACAGCAATGCTGGCAGAGGCAGGGCAGGGAAGCCTACTGGCTACTAGAACTGGTGTGGGTCTCATGGGACCCTGTGCCCAGTGGTGGGTAGAAGTTATGCCAGGGTCAGTGTCCATCTGCTGAGGGCAGGAGGGACACTGGCTGCATCACTGAAGAGAAAGGGCAGCATTCACCTCCACGCCTGCCATCACAGCCACTGGGCCTGTGCCACGGCTGCGGTGGTGTGGCCAGCGAGGGAAAGTGGCCACCCTGCCCACCCATCTCCACAGTGGATCTCCCTAGTGGACACTGGCCAGACGCAGAGAGCCACAAACCTCTGCCACCCCCCTGAGCTGGACCTGCTGTGGCAAAAGCACCACTAAAGCTTCCTTTCCGAACTCCAGAGATGCTCGTTCCCCAGCAGCTGGCCAGCAAGCGGAGCCAGAGGACATCACCCAGAGGTGTCTACCCTGGGGTGTGTAGGTCAATGGCTCTGTTAGTCATGGGAAGATCCCAAGTTCAAGTCCAGTGTGGGGCAAGTTAGTGCCTTAGCAAGACCTTTCCTCAAAATTAAAAATAAAAAAGGGGCTAGGGATGTAGCTCAGTGCACAGCCGAGTTCAATCCCCAGTACTTGAAAAAAAGATCTTCATTCTCCCAAACCCCAGACCCTTTATCCATCACCCACTTAGTCCCCCCACTCCAGTGCTCAAGACAATCACTGGCCTCCTTTTGGTCTCCAGGGACCTCCCTGTTCTAGACGGCCTGGCTCCCCACGGAATGTGACACTGCCAGGGTGCATCCACACGGGACACGGGTCAGTCTTGCGGTGCCAAAAGGCCACACTTTCCTTATCCCTTCCTGAGCAGATGGGCATCTGTGCTCTTCCCACTGCCTAGCAACCACGAACAGTGCCACTGTCAACATCCACGGGTACATTCGCTGTGGAATGTGCTTGTGACTCTCCAGGAGTGGAGCTCCTGGTCACACTGTAACGCAAGGTTGAACTGTTTTCCACAGCAGCAGCCTCACTGACTGTCCCTGCTGTCCGTGTCGGAGTCCAGCTGCTCCACACCCTCACCCACACTGCCTCTGACCTGACCTTCAGATTCATGTGTGAGATGGCAGTGTTGCTGTGGGTTCTGTCTACACTTTTTTTTTTACTATATTGAACCTTGTCTTTTGCATCTGACCTGTTCTCCAGTCTGTGATAGAAGTCTGAACATTAGTGCCCTTCTCTCCTAGAATATATAATAAATAGTCTTTTTTTTTCACATTAAAGTAGATATTTTATTTGTTTCTTATTGTGCTGCAAAGCTGTTGCTTCACTGTATAAAAACAACCCCAGCCAATGCATCTATTGCAAAATTGAGAAAGTGTCATTCTTCATCTGACACTGTCCAAATGACACACTGAATATTTTGACCCAAACCCAGGGAGAAATGTAAGCAAGATACAAATTTGTAAGGCTTAAAACAATATTATCCTTGAATTACATTAATTTTTATAACTAGTTTTTACCATGGATAATTTTATGAATTCTGAATATCAGAACCTACAGCCTAGTCTAAAAATCATAAAGTTTATATAAAAAGACACACATTGTGTTTATCTGCAATCACTAGGGAGTTAAGGGGTAGTTCCATCCAGGAACAGTGATGAGTGGTTTCTTTCTTTTCCATCATTATAGTACAGCTAAAAGTTGTTATCTCAAGTCTTCCGTCTGCCACTAACTGCAGACACTGCTGGAAGTCATTCACGCTAGTTTATTTTGAATGCCACTTCACTCCTCAATCAATTTCACGTATTTCTCATATGCTTCTTCACTCATGAGCTCATCTAGTTCTGAAGGGTCACTCACTGTCATCTTGATCAGCCAGCCATCTTCATAACAAGATTTGTTGACAAGCCCTGGATTTTCTGCAAGTGCTTCATTAATTTCAGTTACTTCTCCTGACAGAGGAGAATAGAGTTCACTGGCAGCTTTCACGCTTTCCAAAGCACCAAACTCATCTTGCTTTTTCAGTGTTGTCCCAACTTCGGGCAGACTACAGTAGACAACATCTCCCAAAGCTTCCTGTGCAAAGTTGCTGATTCCTACTGTTCCAATACCATTTTCTGTTGTTATCCATTCGTGTTTCTCTGTGAATTTACGTGCTTTGAGCAGAGCCGTCCCAGTGCGCAGGGAC
>NW_022900936.1:1944048-1949498 GCF_012274545.1 Fukomys damarensis
CCGCGACCAGGCCACCGGGCCGGCGGGGCGGGGCGGGGCGGAGCACTCTATAATAAATAGTCTTAAGAAAATACTGAAACAAGGTAGAACTCAATGAAAAGACTTCAAAGCGCCGCTCGCTGCGCTGCTCAAGGATAGCGTCTTGGCTCCTGTGCTGCCTCTGGCTGATGTGGCCGTCAGGCCTGGCTCGGCCTCAGGGCCCCTAAGGGGCCCAGCTTCAGGGGAACACGGTTTGGCTTAGGGGCCTGCTGCTTCTCAGGCTCCCCTGTACCAGTGATCAGGGGACCCTCCCTCCAGCACACCCACCCTGGCTGAGCTCTGATTCCCCGGGAGATTGTCACATGTACATTGGTTAACACGAACCTGAAGACCCCGACAGTCAGTCGTGGGCGGCTCTACTTACTTTCAAAAGTGCAGAACTACAGATTCCACGTGTGTAGGGAGTAAGCTTGGTTTGTTCGGGGCACTGAGGCTAAGACCCTTAGGGATGCAGCCCAGTCACCCTGGCTCCTCCTCCCTGCCAATTTTGGAGGCCAGGGAAGGGAAGCCAGCTGGGATCGAGTTATTTTAGAGCAGGGATAAACAGGAAGGCCTGTTTTTGGCAGCACACTGAGTTCCTGCAAGGAGGCTGCCGTGGCTGGAGGTGGACCTGCATCCTGCGGCCACTCCACAGCCCATTTAGTGCATGGCCCCAACTAATGGTCACTTCAAAATGCATTACACAGCTCCTGCCAGCTCCTTGGCATTGGGCAGGATCGATCCAGGGTCTCCATGGAAGGTACGGGAGCCCTGGGGATGGCCCTTCCTCTGGGCCCTGCCCCCTTCCCTCCACCCTTGATATGGCTTGTATCTGAATGCACCCCAAACCCTCACGCACTCATAGAAAGAGTTTTTCAGAGCTGGCTGGATCTTGCGTATGAAAGGCTGGGATTAAGTTGTGTGATGCTGAGTTTTAAAGTGGCGGGTAGTCTGGAAGGGATAAAAGGGAAAGGCTACTTTTGATGCTTCTGCTATTTGCTACTATAGTTTGCTGCTCGCTGCCTCCTGTCTGCTCTGCCGTGGACTGTTTCTCCTCTGTGATGCCCCTCTGCCATCCCACCCTGCCTTAGATTCAGCTATTAAGAGAAACCTTTACAAACTGTAAGCTGAAACAAACCTTTCCTCCTTTAATTTGGGGGTGTTGGGTATTTTGTCTCAGCAATGAGAAAAGTAACTAAGACAGTCCTCCTGAGCTTCATCACAGCACTCCCTGACTCCAAGTCTCTTCTGCCCAGTGGGCTCTGGATCTCCACGTGTCCCTCGGAATCAAGGACCCATCCTTGGCTGACTCGGCCGAGGCTGCTGTTGGCTGCTGTCCCACACATCCCAAAGGCATGGGCACATCCGGAAGTCCACAGGTGCCTTCTACCTGCTGGCCTCGAGCTCTGATGAGAGGCCACGGCTGAAAGCGACCCCAGGGGGAGCTGTCTTTTCCCCTCTGCTCTGAGTCTGCCCTGCCTCTCTGGGTTTTCCCCGGCTGGCTGTTCACATCAGGACCTTGTATGTTCTGATCCCCAGGTGCAGAGGTGGCCGCGGGCCACTTTTCATCATAGAGCAAAGCCAGCAGCTCAACCTGGGGCTCCCCTGCCACCCACTTCACTCAGCCAGGGTCCCATGCCAGGCTATGTGGCTCTGGCATTAGAGAAACCTCCAGTGCATGTAACAGGAAACCTAGCTGGTGTTGGGACAGGGAGGACTGGTGTCTTCCCGTGACCAGGTCCCAGAGCCAGGTCTGTGCTCACGGTGGTCCAGCACCTTGCTGAGGTCAGGGCCAACATCCAGCCCCAGGGGATGCTGCCTGTGCCTCACAGGCCAGTGTGGCATCACCAGCAGTGACGGCCCATGTGCATTTGTTTCTGAGGTTGGTGGCAGAGGCCTGGGAAAGGTAGTGTGGTGGCCGCCCAGCAACATCTGCAACAGGCAGGCTGAAGCAGTACTGGAGAAACCTAAAGCCGCATCCAAACACTGCCATCAAACTCGTGGACATTGTCCAGCCTGAAGGGCCAGCCCAGAACCGATTAGGAGTCAGTTCACTGTTGTTTACCGGTCACATTCCTTGTCTTCCAGGATGGTCATTCTTGTCAAGCACACCTGAAGCAGGTCGGAAAAGTGAGCTTGCCTGACTGCAGGGGCCCTGTTCATCCTAAGGACTCCAAACCATCTGCCGGGACCCACAGCCCTGCCACTGCCCCCTGATGTCTGATGGGTAAGGGGACAGCAATAGAGGAAAGGACAGAATGATCTGCACCTGCCTGAAGCAGGAGGATGCCAAGATGGAGCCCAACCAGGGCAACTAAACGACTTAGGGAGACCCTGTTTAAAAATAGAAAATAAAAAGGGCTGGGAGCATAGCTCAGTGTAGAGGCCCTGCGTTTAATCCCCTGTAACACAAAACTTTTTTCTTGTTTTTAGAATTTGCGTATTTGTGCATGCTCCATCGCGCCACTGTGGTAGGCAGGACCCTGGAGAGGGCTTGGCTGATCACCCCCTTAGAGCTGGGTGCACGCTGGGTGGCTCAGTGCCTCCTGGCCCCTTCCCTCTCTCCACGCTCTCCTATATGTCACCCTGGAATTAGATGTGCCAGGGGCTGGCACAAGAGCCATGGGTCTGTGCTTGTGGCACAGCCATGCCACAGCCAGCTTCGGCCACCAGGGCACAGCAGCTCCCTGAGCTCTGGACACAGCCAGGAATTGTGGAGAGGCTGTGAGGACCCCACCATGTGGAAACAAGGCAGGAATAGGAGGCGTGGGCATGGACAGGCCTCTTGGGGAGTCACCTCAGCTTGGAGAGAGGGAGTGGGAACCCAGCTTGTCAGGAAGCCATGGGAAAAGGCAGCGGAGCTAAAAATAGGAGCGTCAAGCAAAGTGTCCTGTCCCTGGCGCCAGGTCTGGCTTTACTGTTGCTGCTTATTTAAACCATGTAATGCAGAAGGGATCCCAGAAGATGCAATGCGAGCTGACGTGGAGAGCCAGTGCTCTGGGAAAGGGGTGCACAGGGACAGGGATGGCAACAGTGGGCTGAATGTGCCACTGAGACCACAGAGGGAGGAGGGCTGCAGGCTAGGGCAGATGCTGCTGCAGGTCGTTTTCATGTTTGTTTCTTTTAGACAGGGTCTGGCTGTGTAGTTCAGGCTGGGCTCCAACTATGTTGTCTGTTCTGGTCCTTAAAATGATGATCCTCCTGTCTCAGCCTCCCGAGTGCTGGGATTGCAGATGTGTGCCACCACACGCGGCTCGATGCTGTGGTTTTACCCACCAGAGTCCGGGAGTCTTTTCCTCAAAGAGATCTCAGGTGGGACCGAGGACTCAGGGGCCAGACAGATGTCACTGCTTCTCAGAGAGTGATACTTCAGAGAACCTCTGCACCCTGGGGCAGCTGGGGGGCCTGCGCCCACACCCTCACCACCTCGGCTCTGCACTCCGCCCAGGACTTTGTTTTTATCAGGAAAAATTGTTTATACTGCATTTCCTTGATTATTTACAAGGTAGATTGTTTTCCTTGAAATGATCACTGCTTTGATTTCCCTCTTGTGAGCTATTTGCTCTACTGAGGGATTCATCAATGAGAGGATTGGCTGAGTATAAGCAGAAAACTACACACCAGGAAACAACAAGCCGGACGGCAGGGCTCCTGTCTACCTGCCCAGTGTGCCCAGCATGGGGGCTCCCAGAATGCTTGGGGAATGGAGGAAGGGCAATCTCAGGCAGGAGAGGTGGGGGCATTCAGCAGCTGCTCTCTGCACCACACCTCCCAGCCACTGGCAAGCCTTCATCCCTCCCCCATCTCCGACTGGACTTGAACGGTGTCCTGGGATACAAGAGCACAGTATGGAAACTTTGGGGTTGGACTTTTTTCATTCAACCTGATTCTTGGCGGTCCATCCAGGGAGCAGCACGCATCCACAGTTCACTCCTTTTCCTTGCTGGGTAGCTGTGTGAGTTACTTTTCTCTGGTTGCTGAGACAAGAAACCCAACACTCAAAGTTAAAGGGGAAGGGGCTTATTTGGCTTATGGCTCACAGAGGTTCAGTCCATAGACAGCTGGTTCTGAGGGTGGGATGGTAACAGGCATTGCAGAGGACAAACAACAAGGCAGCAAAGGTAACAGGAGAGTTTAACATCATCTTTCTGCCCCTTTTATCTTATTCAGACCACCGGGATTAGAGCGGTGCTAAATTAATCACTCACATGTAGTGGTTTAGTAATCACACGCCCTGAATCCCAGCGTCACACACTCCAGATTCAGCCACCTCTGAAAAAGAAAATCCCACCTCATCCGCAGCGTGATAAAGAAGAGTGCAGAAGCAATGAAATTCTACCTCTCCCTGTGATGGCATCAAGAGACCAGAACCTTGGCCACCCTGTAGGTGCCATAAAAGCTTTACCCTCTTGTCTTCTGGGACAGCCTGGGGTTCCTGTCCCCACAGCTTTCCCCTTTGTGATCTAGCATAAGAATGACAGCCTCGTTCCCAAGCCACTGGGCTTCTGTCCGACCCTTCTGTAGAGAGCACAGGAGCCTAGAGTCCATGGTGCACCTGTGTCTAGGAATTTTAGTATGTACTGCACATGGTAAGCGTGCATCACAGATACGCTGGGTTATCTTCCCTCCTTCCCTTCTGCTGTCGTTTGTAGCTCAGGCAGTCTTTCTGCCTGCGTTCTCCAGTGGGTTCAGTCATAGGCTCCCATGGTACTTGGGAGAGCACAGGGTCTTTCCCAAACCCTCTAACTTGCCAGAACTTGAACCCCAAACTCTTTCCCTCAAGTGCGTTGAAGCTTTCAGGGAAGTGTAGGAGAGGCCTTATTACAGGCAGGAGTTGACAGCCTTGGGCCAAGAATGGTGTTTATATTTTACAGAAATAAAAATGAAGAGTATGAGACAAAAAATGTGGCACATCAAACCTAAAAACTTCTCTGTGACTTTACAGACCAAGTTTGGGGGCCCCTGGGGCCAAGGTCCTTAACCTAGCATCTCAGCGGAAGGTCCTGGAGGCTGAAGGCTTTCACAAGGCCCATTCTAGACTAACAGCCCCTTCCTGCAAGCCTCATGAGGCGCCATCCCACACCTGCCCTGCAGGGACTTGGGCTCCCCACGGGCGGCTCCTTCTGGCTCCTTCGCTCCACCTACCTCTGCTGCCCTAGGGCCACCTCTGCTCTGTAGCCCAGCGCACCGGAGGACACCACATCCCCTGCAGCCCTGTGCACACTCAGGACCACTCCACAAGTTCTTTTTCAAAAGTTCATTTGCAAAAGTTACTTCAAACCTCTTTACTTGCACAAAACACGTACATAGGTAAAAAGATAGTTTCTTGGGGAGGCGGCTCTCCATCTATCACACGCCAGCACCACCGCCCACTCCAGGCCTACCCGAGGCCCGGGCGCCGGTAAGGTGGGAGCTGGGGGCGGGGCGGGGCG
>NW_022900936.1:1950672-1991369 GCF_012274545.1 Fukomys damarensis
GAGCCCCGACGTTCCGGGTCTGGGTGCCCCGCGGCCTTGGGCAGGCGCGGGTCTCCCCGGAGGAGAAACCGGGCTCTATCGAGGTCGGCACCTGCCCACCAGCGACCACACGGGCACAGCCGGACTGCTGCCTCTGCCTGTCGTTTCTTTCCCTGCGTGTGATGCACACATGAAGTAACCGCTTTCCTGCTCCAGAGAAAATGTTCTCAGATTTTCAAAGTGTGGCTTTCAATGACGTGCCTTTTTAAACTGAGCTTATGGGAAGTGTGGAAATGTTTGCTGACATTTTGATGACTTGCAGAGCAGTCTTTCAATCTGCAGGTATTAGGGTTTTTGCCTGTTGATAGCATCTGTGCAGGCTTTGTGCAGTTACTTTTTCAGAATTGTCTTCCGCTCTTTGAATAGAAGCGCTCTGTCTGCTGCACAGCCTGGAGCCTAAGCAGATGAGACTCTTCCGTAGGTCTCCAGCGCTGCTCTTTCTGCCGCCTTTTTCCTTCCTGCTCTCCACGTGCTCCTCCTGTAAGCTCCCTCTGGCCCAGTCCCTCATCACTTGTATATTTAAAGTTCGTCTGTTGCTTCATCTTTAAGTAATGGGCTTTTTTACAGAACCGTGCAGTCTGATTTAAAGTTGGGAGACTTGCAGGGTTCAGCGGTGGCTGTTTTTTTTCCTTCCCAAGATGTTTGTCAACTTGCCGACTCTGCACTCTCAGTTTAGAGTGGACAGATCCGGCAGATGTCCAGAGGCCCTGCCCCTCTCTGGTGCTTCCTGATTCCTCAGGGAATTCCAGGTTGGGTTTCAGTGTCTTCCAGATCTTGAAAATCTTCTCTTGCAGGCTGGGCTCACTCAATATGATGGCTGGGTTAGGGCATACGCATGTCTGAATCGTATTTCCCATTCCTTAGTTCAGGAACACACTTCTGTCCTGTAAATACCCATCTAAGAACATACTGATCTCTGTTGGACTTGGCAGTAACTGAGGGAGTAGAATTTACTGCCCCGTTTGGGAACAGTGCTCGATTCAGTCTCATGAACACATGCAGGACAGTCACAGGCTCCTTTCCTGCCGGCTTGTTGGATAGAGCATATTGGTGGAGGTTTTCTCCTGTGTTTGAAGAAGCAGAGTAAGGTGTTTGGCTGGTAGTGTCTCTGTCCTGGGAGAACCTCTTCAGTCATAGGAGTCTCAGAAAGGAGTAGCTTCAGTAAACTTTCAGAGAAAGTTCACTTGAAAAGTAAAAGGAAAAAAAAGATCGCATTAAAAGTAAAGTTTTTTTTAACACTTTGAGATTATATTTTTACGCATCTGGGGGTGCAACTCTATCGACATTCCACCTCTCTTCCACCTTTCAGCTGGGCATGTTTTGAAGAAGGAGCAGGTATAGTATTTAAACAGTGCAGACAACAGTAGGAGGAAAGTGCTGGGACAAGTCCGCCAAGAGGCCACTTTACTCTTCACAGCTTTTTAATATTTCCTTTGTTTTTCCTCTGAGTATGCAGCACTTTTGTTCTCAAAAGCTTATTTACAACTTATTTGCAGTGTTTTGCTTGAGTTCTCCATGAACAAGTATTGAATAAGCCGCTGTCCTCTTTTGAGGCCTGTATTATAAAACAAGAACAGAGTGTATACTTGTTTCCAATTTTTTCCATAGAATTAGAACATTTTACTTGTGTGAAAATGAATTGTACTTAGAAGTTTTTTATGTTAGTGAAAATGAATTGCGCTTTTTGAGAAATACATGGAATGTAACTAGGGCAGGTAAATTTAGGAAATATAGTACTAACCTAGTTAGGTAAGTATGTGGGTAGGAGAAGAATGAGAAGGAAAAGTTCTCTGAGATTAGGGATAAATCGAATGGATGATTATTACTTGAGAACTTTGCAGAGATAGTTTATATTTTTTGAGTTACTTTGAAGTTACCTAAAAGTTTCAGTATATTTTAACTCAAAATTAAAAGATTCTTAACTTCCTGTCTAATGGGTTCTAGATGAAGAGATCAGAAATTGGAGGACAAACTTTAGGTAACTGGTGAAGAAGACAGATGGGAAAGAAAAAAAGGAAAAAATAAAAATCAGAACAGAACAACAACAACAAAAAACTAGAAACTGTTCAGTCAAGAAAAAAACAAAACAAGAAATAGAAAGGAAAAAAAGATAAAACGCCTCAGAAACATCCAGTTCAAGTTGTGTGTCTCTGGTGTCAGTGCTAGGCAATGTGAGCAAACGGTCCAGTGCCAAACTGATTAATCCCAGCAAGCCAGCTGCAGCTTCATGGTGGTGTATTGGGTAATTCCAGCCTGCCTGTCCCTTTAGTTCCCCTGAAGTTCAGGCTGGTTTCTGTCTAAAAGGCTGGAACTGTATTCTTTGAGCCTACAGCAATCTATGTGTCTTGAACTCAGCACCCACACCAAGGCACCAGAAGCTGCTAGATGGAGTCCACCTACAGTTGTTCTGAGTTCTGAGCTCAGTTGGCCCTTACCCAAGATGGCTACCGGCCAGTCAGCCTCTCTTGGGTGAGGTCTGAACCTGGATAACTCACCAGCTGCTGCAGTCCACTTCATCCACTGCTCTGTTCCACCTGTGCATTTCTCTGTGGAGGCCTCTGGGGTCGTCAGTAGTCACTGTGTGTCTGTAGTTTCAGCACGCTGTTCCCTATAGGAGAGTCTGGGCTCTGGGAGAGAGTGCTGCTTGGTGCCTCCCTCTTTGTTAAAGTCTCTCTCCACTCTCCCTGTAGACTTCATTTCTTGCCTCAGATCCTTCCTGGGTCCTGGGGTCCCATTTCCTCCTTCCTTCTCTTCACGCTGCTATATTCCAGGGTCAGGACACCAAATCTCAGAGAGACTCTTTCTCTGCTGCTCACCACTGCCATCCTGTTGCCTTTGTTTTTTCCATTCTGTTTCAGAGTAAAGAGTTAGGTTTCTGACCCACAGTGTGTTCAGGAATACATGTTCCTTCTCTGGATGACTCACTTCAGGGGCAAAATTAGTGATGTTCTACTAAGTGGCTTTTCTTGTTGACTGTTGGATCTCACACTGAAGCTAGCAGTTGTACTGTCAAGTTGGAATTGTACTGTGTACTGCATTTTAAAAACCCTCTGTCCAGGTGAACTCTTTGCTAGTTACATCTTAGATTGGCTGTTCCCTTTTGCTGAGCCTCTGGACTTGGGGTTCCAGATCTGAATTTGTAAACTGAAAGGAGAGGAAAGGGCTGCAGATCTGTATACCTAGTTGGAGTTGGGGTTTTCCCCCATAGGTTAAAGTTTTCAAATTTGCGCATCATAATTTTCCACCAAGTCTGAAATCATGTTGCTTTTGACTTAAGCATTGCCAGTCTGGTCACTAGCAAGTAATTTTAAATGTGTGTGCACTTTTACACTGGTAAATCTAAATGAGCCAACAGCGATCCAGTGACTGAGAAGTGGGAGAAACCTTTTTCCTTGGAAACCTCCGTGGCTGCTGAGGTGTTTGGAGGTGGGGAGAGAGGGCGCCACCAGCTGTGCCTACCTTATTTTTAGGTGTTTCCTGGCTGTAGCATCTAGGTAGGAGCAGGTGTGTCCTGAGGTGATCTCTTTGTATCTCATCTGGGAAGTGATTGAAGGTCAGGTTGCCAGGGGGTTGGGGTGATGAGTATGTGTGAGCACTGGGGAGTGAAAGAAAGGAGCTGCTAAGAAGGATCCTTAGATTTTCCATGCTCACTCTCACCATCTTCTAGGGCCCCTCTAGGCTAAAGGAAGGCGGAACCATTCCATTCACTAAGCAGTTAGGTGCCAGTAAGTGATTAAGTCCTGAAAGTCACAGGGTTTTGTGTGGGGGAAGTGTTTGGCCGTTGACAGTGTCTTTGCCTGAGGGACATGTTTAGGGTGGGTGTGTGGCCTTGAGAGGGCCCCTCTCTCCCTCCTGTGTGTGCCTCCTGCAGGCCAGGCGTGGGTGACCACAGGTCCCTAAGTGTCACTGGACCTGTCCCTCCTGCGTGCACGCACTTCCTCAGAGTCCTTGGCCTGCCTCTCCTGTGTGCTGCCTTCCTCCATCTCTCTCCTCTACCAGTCACATTTTGTCGGTGTCTGCCTATGACTTGGATTGTAAATCTAGCCCAGCACTTTGGTGACCTCGGAGTCACTTGTGACTCCTCTTTGTTCACTTGCACCTGACATGCCCTCTATTGGCAGTGTCATTATCTAAATCTTTTAACACATCTAGGATTCCAGTGAGGGTGTTCCCTACCTTGACCACTGCTGTCCAGCTTGTGGACCCCGTCTGTCCCTGGACCCATTGCAATGGCCTCCCCGCTGGCCTCCTTCTAGAGGAGAAGGTGGGACAAGTGTGTCCTGTGCCCTGGCAGTGCTCCCCACCTTTCTCAGAAGGACCTCACACGGGCTAGTGCACTCACCTAGCAGCCACAGGGCCCCAGGCTTGATTCCCTATTCCAAAAATGCACAAACCCAATCAAGCCCCCAGGGACACTCTGATAGGCAGCCCCCTGCCCCATCACTGGCTCCTGGCTGCATCCCACACCTTTGTCCCTCTGGTTCCCTGCCTTGGGTATCTGCTGACCTCCTGGGCACAGTGCTTCCCTGCCTGCCCTCTGGTGTCTGCTTACAGTCACTGAACTCCAGACATGCCAGCTGCCTCCATGTCCCACCAATTCTTGGGATCCCTTGACTTCCTCCTTTCCTGGCTTGGCACTTCCTGACATAAGTACCTGTTGCTGTCTTTGTTTATTGTCGCTTTCTGCCTCTGACCAGAGTGTAGTGTGAGGTTGATCGTTGCAGGGATGCTGTTTGTTCAGTGCTGTGCTCCTAGGACCTTGCACCCTGCTTGGCATGTATAGGTGCCCGGTAAATATTTGCTGAGCAGAAAACAAGTGGCATTTCTTTAAATCTTGGCTTTATGTCATTTCATGCTTTCAAATGGTAGTGGCTCTTGATGCTGTAAAATTCTTTTCCTTAGCTGCATGCACTAAGCGCTGTGTGGAAGATGCATGGAAGGTTTTAATCCTGACCATTCTGACTTGGTTTTGGGTAAACTGCACACCCTTACCTTTTCAACATGGGCGCATTCTCTGCTTGCACTTTTAAATTAAGGAATGCATATCAGTCCAGTAAAGAAGCAAAGCTGACTGGGGTGTAGGGGGCATGCTTGGAAAGTCTCTGAAACTGACTTCCCTGCAAGTCAGTAGCCACTTAGCTTTACAGCCAGGGCTGGGGATTTAGCTCAGTGGTTCCGCTGTGCAAGTGTAAGGTCCTGAGTGTGATCCGCTGTACCAAAACAAAACAAAACAAAAAAACAACTTTATGACCAGGCCAAAGTGCCTGTGGGTCTTGACCAGGCTTCTGATAGGGGTACTGCAGCGAGAGGGAGGTCTGGTGTTTGCAGGCCTTGGAAGAAGATACTCTTCTAACTCTGTAATGCTGAAGTTTACACCTTAAAGGTGCACAGTAGAACAGGGATGCAATTTTGTTACAAAGTGTGGGATCTGCAGTGGAATCACTGGGTCAGAAGATGAGAGCACTTCTGTAAGCTCCTTTTAAATGACCCCACAAAAACTGGCTCCAAATGTATACAACCTCTACAGCCTCGATTTCACTTGTAGCCAACTTGTGAGTATGAGGTAGCATCTGATTTTAGCTTTAATTTGCACTTCCTGGATGGCTGGTGAGGTGAGGCGTTAGCAGATTATACGGCTTCTTCCATTCAGGTCCTGAGCCTGCCCTTTAATTGTGTAATCATCCCTGGTGTTGGAGATTGACCCAGACCCTCCCATGTTGAGCACAGTCTCTTGCTCTATGCTGGACACCCGGCCCCTACCTGTATTACTATTGAGTTGCAAAAGTTCATTACTTTTCTGGATACATGTCTTTTTATCAGATATATGATTTGAAGATACTTTCTCCCAGATTTTGATTTGCCTTTTCATTTTCTTAATGATGTTTTTTGAAATGCAAATATTTTTTATTTTGCTAAAGTATCATTACAGATTTTTTTCTCTTGTGGATTGTTTCTGGTGTCATATATAAACATTCCTTTTCCAACTTGTTTTAGTATGCTTATATCTGATATTAATGAGAGTCTTTTACATATTTATTGGTAATTTACTTGCTTCTGAATTTTGCCTATTCACTTGTGCTTACCTCAGCATTTATAAGGCATCGCCCAAAACATGTCTAAAGGGACAGTTCGATGGCATAGAGAAGACATGTGCACTCTGCTTTTAGATCGTGTACCATCTTACCAGTTTGCTAGGACCACTGAGGCAGGATCATGAACTGGGTGTGTAAAATAGCAGAGTCAGTTCTGTCACAGTGCTGTGAGGCCAGGTGCCTGTTCCCGCCCAGGCTCCGGGTAGAAGCCTTCCTTGTCTCTGTGTAGTGTGGCTGTGCCACTCCTGCCTCTGCCTGCAGCTTCTTGTGGCCTTATCTTTCCCATTGTCCTTCTCTCTTGTTGCTTGTCATAGGATTTAGGGCCTGTCCAGATGACCTGGAATGATCCCACGTCTAGTCTGAATCTAATTATACCTACAAAGACCCTTTCTCCATACTAGGCTGGCCTTGTGGACACATTCACAGGTTCTGAGTGGTGGGGCGTGGCCGTCTTTCTGGTTCCACCTTCAGCCACTACCCCTCAGTTGTCTGCATTAACCGCCGAGTGCTCCTTGGCCGGTGTTTGTCAAGGGCCTGATTTTATGTGGTTTCTTCTTTGTCCTCCCTGACCTCTTGCCCGTGGCACGTGTTCCTGGGGTCTGGGCTTCTGGGCTCTTCTAGGTGTTGACACGGAGTGTTACTATCTCTTTTCAGAAAGAAGTGAACAATCTGCACTCTTCCATTTCTCTTGCATGACTTTATTCAGCTTCTGAACACGTATTATGTGGTTTTTCATTTCTCGGTATTATTTTAAGCCCTTGTTTGCAAAAAAAAAATTTTTTTTTTAAGTTAGGGAAATGATGAAGAGACAGACAACAGGTTAGGCTATGGTTTTACCAGGGTCCATTGTACGTTTGGAAAATTTTCCTGTTTTTAATTGAGATCTGTTAACGTGCAGGTCATTATATACATTTCAGCATTGATGTTTTCAATAGTGCTGTGGAATTGGAACAACCCATGTGTATGTTAGTTTTTACCAAAACTGCAGCACACTCAATGTGGGCACTTTTAGTTCTCCTGGACTGGTCAGTAAGCGAACATTAGGGTTAGCAGTGTGACGGGCTGTCTAAGCTCCTTAGGAAGTTGAAGGGCCAAGGACCAGTGTTGCTGGGTGTGACAGTGGTCCTCGGAGTAGCACCTGAAGGGCGGGTTCCGAGGTGGTTGGCTCTTCTTTCCTATCAGCCTTTGCCACATGCTCAGGGAAGTCAGATAACACGTGCCCACAGAAAATGGGAGGGGGGGGGTTGTCCCTAAAATTATCCCTCAACAGAAGGCTTTTCCACAGTTAATAAAATTAAAAGGTCATTTTTCTTTACTTCATTCAGCTCTCTAAGAAAGTCAGCCATATGCAAGAAAAGGTCTGCATAATCTTGTTCCAGAATCTGAGAACTTGACACCCAATACTGTCATTACTTCTACTGTAGGACACCCTGTCCTGTGGGGGCCTGGGTTGTCCATTTTGTCCATGGTGACAGAGTTGGGTGTGGCCACTAGCCAGCAAATAGTACTTAGCAACTCTTCCATGCAGGGTACTACTATTTGTGCTTGTTTTCCTTTGGTTAATAAAGATCCCTGGCCCTTAGAGCTCATCCTGGCGAGAGGAAGAAAATACACATGTGTAAGTTGTGTGCCGTGTTGGTGGTCTGTGCTGAGAAAAAAACAAGACGGAAAATAAGGGAAATGGAAAAATGGTAAAATAGGATAAAGAAATTTGCCCACCTTTGCAGCTAGGTGAATTGGCCAGTCTTTTCTGTACCCCTCCCATCCCTGCCTCATCCTGTATTTTGAAACCATTCTCGGACATCCGGTCCTTTATCCATAAATACATGTGTTGTGGGCTCATTGTCTGTGTGCCCTCCAGAATCATGAGTTGAAGCCCTAGTCCCCCTTGTGATGGTATCAGGAGGTGGGGCCTTTGAGAAGTACTTAGGGGTGGTCAGGCCAGGATGGTGGGCAGGGCGCTTAGTGATGAGATTGGTGGCCTTGCAGGGAAAAGAAGCAGAGTTCCCAATCCCCAACTCCCCTCCCCTACCAACAAGGACAGTCCAGGTGAGGGAGCAAGGCACTTGTCTTCACCGGACCTACCAGATAACACAATCTCCTCCTCCTCTTCTTCCTTTTTTTTTTTTTCCTCTTCTCTTTTTTTCCAGTGCTTTCTGTGGAACCCAGGGAGTATCACCAGCCCTTGTTTGTTTATTTTTATTTTGAGGCAGGGTCTCACTAAGCTCCTCAGGCTGGGTTCAAATGTGAGCCTCCTTCCTCAGCCTCCTAAATAGTTGAGATCACTGGTGTGTTCCACCGTGTCCTGCAACACCTTGGTCTTGTACCTGTGCCCTCCAGAACTGTGAGAGATCAGTTTGAGTTGTTGAGGTCACCTGGTCTGTGGATGCTTTGTTAGGACAGCCCAAGCTAAGGCAGTATGTCTACAAGATAAGGACCTCCGAAGACACACTTACAGAGCCTTTACATATCCAGAATGATTTCTTCCTTAAATCTCCCATGTGTCTTGAATCTTTTTTTATTGTTTGAACTAGTATCTAGAGAGTTTTAAAAGAAGCTAATTCTCTTAGAAGACAAGCCCACTTGTTATCCTTGTGTTTGTGCAGAACTCGTCTTGTGTGTCCTGATCTCACTGCTGGGTCAGCATGGGCTGGGATTTTTCTGCTTTTGGTGACTATTTCATCTCTGGTGGTGGGGAGTTCTGTCTGGAAGTGCTAGTGTCTTGTCTCTGCTGAAGGTTGCAGAATGGGGCTGTTCCAGTTTTAATATTTCTTTCCATTAACTAGTAACTAGTTGGAGCATTGCTTTAAAAAGTGTGTATATCCATATATCCATGCATACTGATGATTCCTGGTTACAGGTAGTGTGGTGACACTGTGCTCGGCCTTTCTCCTTTGTGTAGCCTCTCTCCCCAGGTGCTGATGCCCTTCGTCCTTCCGATGATAGGCTAGCTGGTTTCAGTGCTATGCACAAACTTGGTGTGCGTAGGCTGTGCAGTTGCCGCCTCCCTGAGGTGCCTCTTCCAAGCTGCTTTCTGGGTCTGGATCCTCTGTCAGGTTCTTTACTGTCCGGCACCACAGGGTGTTCTGCAGCCAGCCATTTGTCCAGGGAGTTCTGGTTCCCTTTCAAAGCCTAGGTCTGCAAGCTTGGGCTTCTTGGTGCTGCTGTAAGTGGGTCTTTTCTGCATTTTAAAGATAAAATCTTTTCAAATGAAATTCAAGACTCTAGGGTTTTAATTAACTGCTCCATCTTTCCTTCTTTTTCTTCTGCACTGAAGATCCCAAGTCTCTTGGGGCTTGGCAGCAGTGGGGTTGCAGGGGTTCTCAGGCTTGAGCTGTGCTGGAATCCTGAGGAGCACTTGTTCAATGCAGAGCTGAGAGTGAGCAGGGCCAAGAGGCCTGCAGCCTGCGAGCCAGTGTTTCTGACCGAGGCCTGTGATGCTTGTGGTGGGCCAGGGAGTGCTGTGTGAGAGGCCGCGATGGCTGAGTCCTTGTGTCCCGCAGTGTTAGCTCTGCCAGCAGCAGTGGGCTTCAGGGTGTTTGGCAGTTCTCTGTGGCACCTAGATGTGTCTTGCTAGGGAGGTATAGTCAGATCTGTAGGGTGAGAGCTGCTTGCCTCCCTCTCCGTGTGCTTACACTGACAAGTGTGTATGCATTTGTTTAACTTCTTTTTTTTTTTTGTACTGGGGATTGAACTTGGGCCCTTGTGCTTGAGAGGCAGGTGGTGGAACCACTAAGCCAAATCTCCGGCTGTTTAGCTTCAGTTTTAAATTTTT
This sequence comes from Fukomys damarensis, assembly GCF_012274545.1. NCBI lineage: Eukaryota > Metazoa > Chordata > Mammalia > Rodentia > Bathyergidae > Fukomys > Fukomys damarensis. The sequence continues at coordinate 1,960,579 of NW_022900936.1, forward strand.
TCCTGGTACTTTTTTGGAAAACGTTAAACAATTTAATTTTGTTTCATAGCTATATGAAATATTTACTTCAAAAGTCAAATCTCTAAAATGAAGCATGTTTTAAAAAATCTGCTGTAAGCCAGGCATTGTGCACACCTATAATGTTAGACTAAGGAGGCTGAAGCAGGAGGATCGTCAAGAGTTCAAGACCAGCCTGGGCTACATAGTGAGTTCAAGGCCAGTGTGCCCTATGTAGTGAGGCTCTCTCTGAAAAAACAACAACAAAGAAGTCCAGCTTGTATAGGTTGCCCTCTGGGCCAGTGGGTCTGTCTCCCTGAACTTAGCCAACTGTTGACAAATTGTGTCTGTACTGAATGTGCACAGTTTGTATGGCCATCATTTCCCAAATGGTGTATTATAACAGCGATGTACCCGGCTGGCATCTACATTGTATTAGGTGTGCGTGATGTGGAGGGGATGCAGGTAGAGGGCAGGCACCGTGCCCTTCTCTGTGAAGGACCTGAGCACCCTGGGATTTGGGTGCCGCTGGGTCCTAGCACAGTCTCACGTGGCCCCAGGGAGGACTCTTCTGACCTCTGCACCCTAACCTCCTCCCTGAGCACTCCATGGCAGCTTTCATGGCTCCTTCCATGTAAGAACTCCAGATACACGCAAGCGTATGTGCATGGCCTTCTGGACGAGAGGCTGACAGCTCCCTTTCTTCTTACCTCACGTCCTTGCCCTGGCCTGTCCCGGGTGCCGGCGCAGGAGCAGCACAGGAGCAGTTCAGCTGTCCACTGTCCTGCTGGGTTAGACCCTTACAGGAGGGCTCCTGGGGCTGTGGTGCATCTTACGTAGATCTCCTAGGCTTGTTTATTGGCTGAGCTGCTTGGAAACTGCTGTTGGGTGGCATTGCCCCCGGGAAAGCAACATGGGAACCTCCAGTCCACAGCGCCCTGCAGGACACACCAGGAGCAGGCCCTTCTTCCCCAGCTCTTAACTCGATTACTACCACACTCCTGTGTTCTTTTCTTAACATATATGCACTGGCCAATACCTGTTCTGTGTTATTCTTGTCTTCAGATGCACTTGTCCTGCCTTTCTCTTTTTAAATTCAGTTTTAGCTTGAGTCTGGTCTCTGAGGTTGGAGAAGGTGACTTCTCTGAGATTAGAAGTGATCTGCAGAACCTCTGAACGTCCTTTGTGGGTGTCTCCTAAGTAGAGCAGAAAGACAGGACGTTCCGTCCTGTGCCTCATCTCTGCTCAGGTGCATTTCCTTCTCTGAGAGTTTGCACAGTGTGAATGAGCAAGGGGACCCTGCCTGGTGCTCTCCTCTGCACCCCTGCTGAGGGCAGGAAAGGTGCAGGGAGGAGGAGGTGCTAGCAGGATTTGGAGGAGTTAAAGCAGAGGCCTCAGTGAGACTGAGGAGGACGCCAGGTGGCCTGAGTGTTGTTACAGCCCTCGGCACAGGGCAGTAAAGGCAGCTTCACGGAGGGGTGACTCCACCTTGCAGCATCTTGGCAGAGTGGAGGCTGGAATTAGTGACAGCTGTCACCAGCAGAAGGTCATTTGCACCCCTCAGTGTGGCCTCTGGAGGCAGAACTGTAGAGGGCTCCTCGCTTGCTTCCCATATCCCTGCCTTCCCGGGGAGTGAGGCCAGTGTTGGGGCCCCGTGGGGAGGCGCTGCCTGGCTGTCTTGGGGCTGGGTACATTAAGTCTTGCTGTCTGCCTGCAGAATCTGAATCCTTCACCTACTGTTCCCTGCCGATCTGAAGTGCGAAGGCCTTTCGTACAGATGGAGGACCCTGGGGGCTCCCCGCACACGGCGATGCACCTGATGTTCCTCTTCCACACGAAGTGCTCTCAGTTGAAGTGTGATTAACTCTCATTATTGTATCGACCCATATACGAGTTACAGCAGAGTATGCACGGTTGAACAGGCAGGTGGCTCGCCAGTGTGGCCTTGGGTGCCTTATTGCCTATGTGGAGGTCGCCTTGCAAAGAAGAGCTGTCTGGGAAAGATGAATGGACCTGTGGTCTCTAGGCCTGCACGGCCTGCCGGGGCTCAGACGCGCCCTCTGTGAGAACGTTTCCAGACACTTTGTGCATGCTATTTTCTTTTCTTTTTTCCTTTTGAGATGCGGACTTGCTGTGTAGCCCAGGCTGGCCTTAAACTCCAGTGATCCTCCTGTCTCAGCCTTCCAAGTGCTGGGTTTCCAGGCGTGGGCTGCCACCACGCTCTGCTTCTGCATGCTGTTTTTGTAAAGTTTCCTGTATAGCAAATGTTACTTAAGTGATACATTTCCTTTGACTTTTTTTGTTCAAAAACAGAGCCCTAGGATCATGGAGGAGCCTTAATATTAGGTCATTCCGAGTCACAGCCCAGCTACCCACTATCTATAGTTTCTGTGTCCCAGCCAGGAGTGCCTTCAGGCCCTGGCAGAGGTGCCCCCGTGCAGCCCTCCCAGACCAGAGCTGAAGGCTGTCCCTGTGTTTGCCTAGCCAGTGCTGTGGAGATAGTACCCTGCTGAGCACGGTGAGCCCTTTGAAATGAGGCATGGCCGGTCAGATGTGGAGGATGGCCATCTGTCTCATTAACAGGCTGAACTGCTCCCATGCCTTAGTTGCTGTGGGTGTTTCCCTTTACTAAGAGGATACCAAGAGCAAGGAAGCCCAAGGAAAATTACAACGCATCGCAGTAATGACAAACATTTAAAATTTTTATATAAGATCTTTACCAACATCAGTCTCCAAATGCAAATGTTGATCTTGACAATCATGGTGTCAGGTGCCCTTTCGTTCAGGAAGGTCATACGCCAGCTACTCCTTGGCTGGACTCTGTTTTTCTTTGCCCCATTCCCACAGTTGCAGTTTCCCAATCCTTTTGTACTTCTGAGTCAGAGCCCTTATAGCTTTGCACGTTTAAGCCAGGCACAAGGAGAAGCAGATGTCAGAAATGTTCACTCTGTAGCAGGCTTTCGGAACCAGTCACTGTCGAGATAGCTTCTACTGGTCAATTAGTACATTTAGTAAAATAACAAAACTGAGAAGCAGTGCAGAGTCATGGCAACATACTGGGTCGCAAGTCAGTCTGCCAGTTTGAACCCCAGCTCTGCTGAGCTTTAGCTACTTGACCTTGGGCCAGTTGGAAATTCTAGGTGCTTCGGTCTCCGGACGTGCAGGGACCCTCTCTCCTTTGGTTGTGTGAAGAGTGCAGGCCACGCCAGGCCACAGCACGTTCACACACAACAGTGACAGGTGGCTTCTCTGGATGTGCACGAGCCAGTGGCTGTTCTCTGCATGGTCCACTGTGGTAAAGTTGGGGCCAGGCCTCAGGGAAGGGACTCGGCCGTGGGGATGGAGTTCCCACGAAAGCGAGTAGTGTCCTTTGGACAGAGGCCCCACAACTCCTCATCCCTGCTGTCTGGGCACAGTGAGAACGAGGCAGACTGGGAACTGGAAGCAGACCCTCGAGAGGCCACAGGCTTCTTGACCTTGGGCTTCAGCTTGCAGAGCTGTGAGAAATAAATGTCTGTTGCCTTTGAGCCGCCCAGTCTGCTGTTTGAATAGCAGCCCGAGAGAGTTGGGATGTCCTGTGCTGTGTGTCAGTTACGGCGAGGTGCTATCCTCCCACCATGTGTAATGAGCTGCTATCTGCTTTGAACATAGAGTTTTAGATGATACGATTAGGGCCTGAGTCTGAGCTCACAGCAGCCTCCTAGAATGCATAGTACCTCAGGAAGCAGGCAAATCCGTTTCCTCTGGCTGCCAAAACAGGAAGTACAATCGCACTGACCTAGTAATGAGAAAGCTGAGTGGTCATGGGGTCAAACCCAGGACCTGCCTCTGCCTGGGGTTTCCAAGGCTGGGTGCCCTACATGGCAGAGCCCAGCTGCCTCCTGGTACTTCCTTGCTGCCCTGTCACACTCAGGGGCTTGTGTGCCTGCCTGTTAGTGGGGCGTGCCAGGCAAGGTGTCCCAACCCCCACAGCTACCTGTGTGGGTGGTACACTCCCTCGGCCTGGCCGTGTGCTCTTGTCTCCGAGATGGCCTTGTTGGCTGCAAGAACTGGTAGCATAGATGGAGGTGCACATGGGGAGAGATTTGTTATAAATTATTATTTAAACTACCTTGATAGGTCTCTGCTCCCTCACCAAGAAAGGAAATTTTAGTGGTGGAAATAAATGGTCTGGGCTAGCCTATTCAGTAGCCTGTTGAGGCTGTGTGCTGTGGTCTGCCTTCACTCCTCTGTGTTTTAGCAGTGTCTCGAGAGCGTCTGGGTGCCTCAGGCCCCTGTACCTGCCCTGGGGAGGTTGCTTTAGCCACAGAGGTAGGTCACACCTGCAGGCAGGCATTGTTCAGGCCCATACGGGGCTGCCTCAGTTCCCTAACTCAGTTCTCTCCACAGTCAAACTGGAAGGGATGAGAACCAAATTAAATTTCCCCATACGGTCAACATTGAACCTAACCATTGAATTTGATTCAGTTCTTGTCTCATTCGTTTTGTGACCAGAGTCCTGGGAAGAATGAAGTTCGTGAGCTAAGTACCACTGTAACTGAGTGGCTGTCCTGGGAGCTGAGATGGAGTTCTTTTGAGCTCTTTCCTGTCCATGCACTGGAGCCAATACCCATTTTAAGAGCACCCTTTGTTTTCGTAGTACTTGATAGGAACGTTTGAGAGTAATAATAGCTGTGTGTGCTGGGAAATCAGGGCAGTGTTTCTTTACATTCTGGTTCGCTAGTCAAGTCACTGGGGAGCTCATAAGATGCCACCACCTGGGAGCTCAGCAGAAACCTGTCCTCGCTCAGCTTTGCAACCTGTGTGTCTGAGATCAGAATGTCAGTGCGCCGGGCTCTTCCTTGGAGCTTCCTTGCAGCTTCTCGTCCCCCTCTGTCATTGTCAAAACACCCGTCAGGCCGGCTTAGGGCCCCTCTCAGGACCCGTTTTAACTTACCTATCAACTTCAAAGGTCTTATCTTTACCCCAATTACATTATAAGGTGGGGGGTCAGGACTTCCACGTGAGTGTGGGGGAGCACAGTTTGGGCCCGACAGAAACTGAGGTTAAAGCTCACTGGTTAATTCCCAGCTCGGTCAGCTGACATCTTCCTTGGCAGATGTGCTGGTTGACCTTCAGCCTTTTAAATGAAGACACAAGCTACCCAGTTGTCCATAATAGAGTGTAAGAAAAGTTGTTCCTTTCTAATCTGCACATAGACAGGCCTTCCTGTCCGACAGAGCTTCCTGAGGGAGCTCAGCCTGGGAGGGTATTACACAGAGGCATTTCCTTCTCCACTGTTAGTCTTGTGCACAACTGTGAGGCTGCACAGGAAAAATGTATGTATGGTTGTATGTGTAAAACCCACTGGAAGATGAGAAAGTGTCCATATGGTTGGTTTAGTTTCCGTTTAGTGATGAATGTTGATTTTTACATGTTAATCTTGAATCAGTTTAATGAAGCAATAGAAATTGGCAAAGATCAGATACTTGAAACTAAAGTTTTTTTGTTGTTTGTTTCTTTTTCCACGCTGGGGATTGAACCCAGGACCTCAGGAATATTAGCTCTACCAGTGAGCCACCCCAATCCTGAAGATTTTCTTGCTTTATTGATTTCTAAGACAACAACCAAATAAATGAACAAGGTAGAAAGTGATAAGTTCTAAAAATTGTTCTTTCTGTAAAGATGAAAGCTTTTTTTGTTTTTTTGGTATCAGGGTTCGAACTCAGGTCCTTGCGCTTGCGAGGCAGGCAGTGGAACCACCGAGCTAAATCTCCAGCCCTAAAATTTTTTTTTTTTTTTAACAAAAATGTAGGATTCATAGCCCTCTCACCCTCTCCTCACCAGGCCTTGTTGGCAGTTACGTCCATGTACTGACCTATCTTCACTGCACCCCAGCTCCCTGCCACTCTGCCCCCCCAAGGGCAGTCAGCTGGTCTGTGATGGAGTAGACAGGGACTGGCTCTCAGGCTCCCAGTGCCACCCCAGGCCCCACCTCCCATGTGCCCAGAAATGTCATTTCTCTCTGCAGTCACTTGACATCACCAGTGATTTCCGGGAGGATTTTTTCCCTTCTAGTTTCATTATAGCAGAAGAAGCAATCATGGTAATGGTCTGCATTGATTCCCAAAGACTTGTTTGAGATCCATATAAAAATAATTAGGAAAATAGTTTTGCTCAAAGAGGAATCTCTGAGTGTGACAACCCGTCATCTGTATTAAAGGGTGCTGTGGACTTGTCTGTACTGTCGCTGTGGGACAGAGTGGACCTTTGCCTCCTTTCAGGCTAGGACGGAACGGCTGAATGGGGCGATGGCAGAGCGCTGGTTTGGGCCTGCTTCTGCCGCGTGGCGCACTCTCTTCTCCCACTTTGCTTTCCTGGCTGTGGGTTTGGTCCTGTTGGTGGTTTCCTCCCAGAGTAATGGACGCCTGGTGCTGCTTGTCACCATCTGCCCATGGGGGATGTGGGGCTCCCCAGCTCCTGCTGGCATTGTGTGAACATGAGTGTGTGTCAGGGAGGGGTTCACGTTTACCTCTCCAGGCTGCTTTTCCCACATGGCATTTTCTGGCGGAGCTGCAGTTTGAGAAAGCAGTGCCTGAATAGCAGAGGAGGACCATCTTGTCCCAGCCCAGGCTTGAGCAGGTCATTTCCCTTTAGGCCCTCCTCCTGCTCTTCCTCCTCCTCCTCCTCCTCCTCTTCCTGGGGATGCTGTGGCCACAGCATGGTGTGTTGGGAGGGCTGCCTTCTGCTGCACTGTCAAGTGCTGGTTTGTTTGGAGACTGATCATGTAAGGGAACAAACAGTCTTGTTTTGTGATGTCATTTTACTGATATAAAAGTAAGAATATCAGTTTTTATAAACTTTGAAGCATGTTTGCCTATATGTGCCTAAAAATGCCATAATGGGATTTCTGTGTTTGCATTGTAGGTGCTGGAGATCAGAATTTATTTACCTCTATTTATCCGACACTTTCTCAGCAGCTTCCGAGAGAACCGATGGAATGGAGAAGGTATGGGATCTAATGTTTGGCTGTTTCTCCCTCTTCAGGTTTTAGGCATTCAGGGGAGCAAGTGACACAATACAAGTTAAAGGCCATGTTCTAAAGTATATTCTGAGCCAGGCATGTTGGTGTACACCTGTAATCCAAGGACTTGGCAGGCTGAGTCAGGAGGTTCACCGAGATTTCTAGGCCAGCCTGGGCTACATAGTCAGTTCAAGGCCAGTCTAAACTACACAGTGAGACCTTGTCTCAGAACCTCCTTACCCCCAAAAAAGTGTGTTTTGAAGACTGGAGTGCCTTTACACAGCCCGTGGCTCTTACTCTAGAGTACAGGAGGATTTTCTTTGTGTCGCTTTGGTGCTGGGGCTTGAACTTGGGGCCGTACGTATACTAGACAAGTGCCTAGCACTGAGCTGCACCTCCAGCTCAGGATGTTGTTCTTATGAGACATGGATGCATGGATGACACTTTTTTTGCGATAAAGACCCACTTTTGCAGGAAAGACTTCTGGTTCTTCTGGGTAAGTCACAGTGTCTTAAGGCCTGGGCAGTTGGCAGAGGAGACTTGCAAGCTGAAGAGGCAGGCTGTGTGCACCAGCTTGCTCACCACCCGGGTCCCAGTGCAGAAAGATGCTCCTTAGGGATCAGGAGGCAATGGAAGAGCAGCCGGCCAGCCCTGTGCCTCCCCTGTGTGTGCGGCACAGTCGTCTGGCCAGAGGAGACGACGAAGGTGCCTGGAGCGAGATGTTCTGTGTAGAAGATGTTTGTATTTTGACTTGTCCGTATGGTCAGGTTTTAACCAGAGTGTGCACAGGCTCCTGTTGTCACTCACGTCCGGGAGTTTTGATTCTGTACCCTTCCTTCGATCGCTTGTTCTGTTCTGACGTGGAGGGTTAGTGTGGCGTCTGGTGAAGGCAGTCTAATTTCTTTGCCTGATTACAGCATCTCACAAGGTGTGCGCTTCGTCATTCCTGTTTCCTATAAGGAGGACAGAGTGAGAGAATGCTTCGCGAGAGACATTGGTCCATGTGCAGCGAGGCCCAGTGCTGTCAGGGAGAGCACAATCCAGCTGATGGAAGAGCTTGATACCTGAAGAAGTGCAGTCATCTGTAAAGGGTTTAAATAAGTAGGCATTGTTCAACATTTGGAAAGATGTCTGTTCAGAAACGAGAAGAGGGGGAAGAGACGAGTGGAGAAACTGCGGAGACCTGAGATGTACATGAATCCCCGCGCTTGCTGAAGCCCATGGAGTGACAGTAAAGGGTTAACCAGCACGGATGCGCTTGGACAGTGCCCTGGCCGGTGCTGTACTGCTGTAGAGGGGTGCCGTAGACTGGGTGTTTTCATCAACAAAAATTCATGCGGTTCGTGGTGGCAGAGGCTAGGAAATCCGAGGCTGAGGGATATTGCCCAGCGAGGACCTTCTCCCGTGCAGTCCACAGAGGAAGACATTGTGGGCTGGGGCCGGGCCCACACCTGCACATGCCACCCGTCTTGCCCCTTTGGGGGTTAAGTTTCCATCCTGAGCTCCGGACATGTTCAGACCATGGCAGACAGAGTGGGGAGAGAAGACAGCAGTTGAGAATTGAGATGCGGTGTTGGGAGGAGGACAGGTGGAGACATTGGGGGAGAAGCACCAAGAAAGTTGAACTTTAAGCTAGATTTCATGAGCAGAGGCAAGTCCTTGACACAGCGACATGCAAGGCCTGGAGGGCAGGGATGGGACCGGGCTAAGAAGGGGGTTGGCCCAGGTGTGGACGGTGTGTGCAGTTAGTGAGAGTCCCACCCTGTCTGTGCAGTGGGCTGGAAGCTTTTGCCCACCTGTCCAGCGGACTGGAGGGGCCTCCTGTGGTCACAGAAGCTCCAGACCCAAGGGTCCGAGCCCTGGAGGAGGCAGGAAGGAGGACCATGCCGAGCCCAGCAAATCTAAGCTCCGACCAGGGACAGCTTGGTCCAGTAAGTCTGCAGCCAGACCCGTGTGCCCATGCGAGAGAACTCCTCATTTCAGGACAGCTGGCAGCCCCAGGGAGAGCTGCCGTGTTCTGTACCGCAGAAGATGATACGGGGGAGAGATACATTCTCCTAAAACCTTGAAATGGGACCCATTTTGGTAGTTGCCTTGTTGTTAAGGGAATGTGCTCACGGTGAGTGTTGCAGATTAAAGGAGACCCCCAAACCCAATAGTGTCCTTAGAAGAGACATGCAGGGAGAAGATAGACACACAGGGGAGATGGTGGCAGAGTTGGAGGGATTCAGCCACAGGCCTGGTTGGACAGGGGTAAGAAACCTCCCACAGAGCTTGCAAAAGGAGCCGACCCTGCCAGCACCTTGTGAAGCGTTGTGTCCTGAAGTGGGAGCGGGAGAGCTGGTGTTTCGGGCAGCCCTTGGAGACAGGGAGGCCGAGCAGGTCGTCTGGGGGGGTGTGTGTGCACAGTGGGCCAGAAGCCTCCTAGTGCCATGTGGTGCTTTACAGTGGGTACTTACGACTTTGATAAAAAGTGAAAATTAATTGATTAAGTCTTAGAAATGAAGGAAAATGCAACCAAACAGCTGTATGGCTAAGAGCAGATGAGCACGTTGGGTTGGGAGTCTGGGTTTGGGGCTTGGAGGTGGCTGCTAAGAGCAGAGCTGGAGACAGGAGCCAGAAGCTGAGGATGCAGGCTGAAGCCCACTGCACAGAGGTGGTCGGGGCTGGCCGAAACTTACAGACCCAGAGGTTCCTGGTGGGGGCCAAGTGCCAAGGAGCCTGCTGGGTGACACTTAGATGAAGAGAAGTCACACACCGGGCCAGGAGGGCAGGGACGGGGGAAGAGCCAGGTGCACAGTCCAGCCGCGTGGCACCCATGTGCTGAGGGACAGTCCCTCTGACCAGAATTCCTCAGCAGTGGCCCCTTGGTGAGGGGAGGGAGCGGTCACAGCTCCTCCTGAGCCTCAGGGCAGGCTGCCCCTGGCTGTGGGGCTGGTGCTGTGGTAGAGGGCAGTGTCTTCAGACTCCTGAGATCACAAGCGTACCACTGCCCATAACTATAAAGAGTACGTCTGCAGACAGTGTCAGCTTCAGTCTTTGGGGGTGGGCGCATACTAGGGACATGCTGAATTACATCCCCAATACCCATTTTTTACTTTTTATTTTGGAGACAGAGTTTTGCTAAATTACTAAATTGCCCAGGGCAAGCTTGAACTTGAGATCCTCCTGCCTCGGCCTCCCAGAGTGCTGGGATTACAGGTGTGCATCATCACACCTGGCTTAACTTTAGTCTTTATGTGAAAAACTCAAGATTAACCTTAGATAAGACATAGTTTATAGCTTGCAGGGTATTTAAAGTAAAAATTTAATCAATAACAAAATAGAAATAGATGGTTAAGCTTTCAAGCCAGCAGGTCAAAAGGGTGAAAAGAGAAAACTTATGTCTCACAAGTGACAGGAAAAAATAAGAGCTTGCAAAGAGAAAATCCCTGAGTTTGTCTGGTGTAACAAGTAAGGATGTAACAGTGATGTCTCTTCAGCCACACGCTCTTAGTGGGCGTTCAGACCCCTAGCCAGGGACCCTCTGTGTGCCCAGAAATTTAGATCTGGGAAGAAACCACTGGTTTTCTGAAATGCATAGCACTTCTTATTGATTTCTCCTTTCCCATCGTTGTTTTCATACTAAATAAATTCTATAAGAAAATATATAAGTTCAAGCATACAGATAGTTGTGGTAAATGTGATTGGTCTTAACTCACTGCACAAAGAGCAGCCTTAGATTGGACTAAAATCCCACCATAGATGTTGAAAAGACAGCTGGGGGGTTGGGAAGGAAAAGGTGGGGAAGATTGCTTGTGGCTAGGTCAGTACTGTAGACACACAGGGAACAGCGCTGCCTCCTCCCTTGGCCTTGGTGAGCCGGATGTGGCTTAGGGTGGGCTTTGTAACCTATTTGAGGGCTACAGACAACAACCTGTTCTTTTTCACCAAGTAATACTGCTTCTTGGCTAGTACAGGTTGTCCTAAGAGCCTTAGTGTTATTGAAGGCTTGAGTAACTTAAGACTGCACTTTTGACTGGGGACACTCGCTTCCTGTTTGAGAGGTGAGTCTGTGGCCCCGGTTAGGCTGGACATGGACCGTGGCAGGCAGATAATTCACACTTGGAGTTGTAACGTGTGCTGAATATGTATGCTTCGGACTCTCATATTGAGTATTTATTGTTACTCCCCTTCTCTGCCGGACACCATCAGGCTGTGGTCTCCTGACTCTTACACTGTCTGTAGGTCCTATGGCCGGGCCCCCAAGATGATCCACCTCGAGTCAAACTTTGTTCAGTTCAAAGAGGAGCTGCTGCCCAAAGAAGGAAACAAAGCTCTGCTCACCTTCCCCTTCCTTCACATCTACTGGACGGAGTGCTGTGTGAGTACTCGTTCCGGGGACCGTGCTGGGGTAGGGCTGCGTGTCGTGTGTGCAGGCTGGGTTTCAGGCTGGCTTTGGGCTGTGCTCTCTCTGGGGTGCTCTTGTCCTCACTCCCAGCCCATGACGTTGTCCAAGTGTGTTTCTGCTCCCGTCCAGTGCGCGGCACCCACAGGGACCCCAATTCCCAGTCTTAGGACCCGTACAGTCTGAACTCTGTCGAGCCCTTACTTTCAGTTCTGTTTTCACAGTGAATCTCCTCCCATTCCAGCCCGGGCTGTCCTCGGTGCCCTTCTTTCTCCTTCTTGGCTGTGTGGACTGTGTCTGTGTTTCCTCGTCCAGGACCTCGGGGCTGCTAGGCTGCAGCCTCCCATGTGCTCTGCAGCTGTGTGTTCCTGAACTCAGAATTCTTTCTGTTCTCACTAATTAACACAGGGAATTGAGATGTGTTCACTGGGTATGTGGTCACTGCCCAGAGGATTGTCATCACTGTGTGCTGCAGACACGGGCCTTAGGATTTGGCCTGGTGCAGAGACACTTGCCTGCAGTCTGGCATGCGGGTGGCTGGAGGGTCAGCAGTTAGAGCCCTGTGTGGGCAGCTTGGTAACTGAGGGACACGCTGTCTCAGAGGGCAGCCTCTCACTCAGTGTGAAGGCCCGAGCTCAGGCCCCGGCATAACGAAACCAAACTAATCCAGCCTCCAGTGTGTGTTTAGTGGGTATGCGCTGCCTATGGGGACATTCGGCTAAATCTGAGGCTATGGAGACCGTTTGGGTTCACGAGCCCTGTGTCCATCCGGCTCCTCTTGCATTCGCCCTGTGCCTTTTTCTGGAGGAGTTGTGTGGGATGGGCGGTGAGTGGGCAGCAGCACAAGGCACTGCCTGCCGGGCAAACTCCTTAGACTGCATTCAGTTTTTCCTGAGGGTGGTCACAGTGGCCCCTCTGCCTGGGGCATATGAAAATTTCCAAAGGGAAGCAATGTTTAGGGTAAACCGTGTCCTGTGTGCACACAATGTGGCCTGGGAGGCCTCCCACCTTCCAACTTGTACCTGCAGCCCCGGGCCTGCTGCTCCGAATCTTCTCTCCATGACCCTGCACCCAAATCATTCAAGTGCTTGCTCAAGGAGCTGTTTCCCCATGGCAGCTTCCTGTTTCCCCTGAGGACCCCGTCCCCATCCCACGGTGGTAATTCTTTTCCCTGGACCAGTCTTTGTTTCTCCTCTCCCTGAGAAGGAGCCGTGTCCACCCCTTGCCCTGATGCCTAAGCTGCCCCGGGTCAGGTCCCCGAGGGTCCCTGCTGCTGGCCCCTAATGCCATGGGTGCATTCTGACTCTGGCCCAGCAGGCTCCTCTGGGTCCTTGGGCCGCTGCCCTCATGTTGGAATCAGCTGTGTCTCTGGCACTGACCCTCTGGCAGTGGCGAGCTTTTGCTGTCAGAGCGCGGCTGCTCCCTGGCCTCCTTAGAGCTAAGAAGAGATGCGAGGTGCAGATGCTGAGTTGGCACTGACGCCTGCGGTTGTAGCAGCCTCCGTGGGCTCGCTTTTGCTCCTCTTTTCCGCGTTTGTGTCTGCGCCCAGCAGTATGGACACAGGTAGTCATATGGGATGCAAATGCACCACACGAGGGGCTGAAAACGAATGTGAGGGCAGCGCAGGCTGAGCACAGTGTGCACTTCTGGAGAGGGTACTGGCGTGGGCTTGGCGAGTCCCCCTCGGCGCGCCTGTGTTCTGCTGGCCTGTGGGCATTGAGTGCAGAGCCTGCTGCTGGTGGGGTTGAGATGCCCAGCCCATGACAGGGGTCTTCCCTTAGGGTTTCTGCCCTTCTTCCCTCCCTTCCTTCCTTCCTTCCTTTTTATCGTTTTTCCTGTTTTTCTCTATCATGACTTATTTTTTTACTAGTTATTAACAAATGTTAATTGTACAAATGAGAGTAGCTGATATTTCCATACATGTAAACATTTCTTTTTAATTTATGTTACTTTGTTGCTGCTATTGGAAAGGAGCTTTTGTTCCATTGTATCTTCTAATTATATTTATATATGCAAAGACTATTGATTTATTTTCATATTAACCTTGCTGAATACTTTGATTGTGTGAATTAGTTTTATTATTGATTCTCTAAGCTCCAAAGTGTAGGGTTTTGCAGATACCCTGTCATATCCTCTGCAAAGAGAGGATGTTGCTTCCCCTCCCTGCCTCCCTCCTTTCCTCCCTGCCTTCTTTTCTACCTTCCTTCCTTTTTCTTGTGATACTAGGCTTCAAACCTAGGGGCACGCTGCCACTGAACGACATCTCTGCCTCCCTCCTCTTTTGAATTTGAGACAGGGTCTCACTAAACTTAAGGACTTGAACTTGAAGTCCTCCTGCCTCGACCTCCCCAAGCGCTGGGATTACAGGTATCACTCCTGTGGTGAGCTTCTTCTTTACCAGTTCTGATAGCTGGAATTGTCTTTTGTGGTCTAAGACACCGCCAGACAGTAGGGGAGGTGGTGGATGTCTCTGCTTGTTGCTGGCCTTGCTAGGAGGGCTGCAGAATGCTGGCTGTTGGACTGAGGTGTGTGCTCATGGGGAGGAAGTGTCCGTCCTTTTCCATTTGCTAGAGAGTGTTTCCTAGGAATATGAGGAGAGCTTTATCAAAGGAGTTTTCAGAGAGATAATTATGCAATTTCCCCCTCATGTCTGGTGATACGCTGAGTTGTGTTCTCTTACACAGAACCAGGCCTGTGTTCCTGCTGGAAGTCCTACCTGGTCAGTCTTGTTTTCTTAATGGCATATTGGAGTCTGGTCATGTTAGGATTTCCTGCATCTGTGCTGTCTTCAGGAGGTTCAGGTATTGGTGTTGAACTTGACGCATAAGAGGACCTTTTCACTTTCTGTCTCTGAAGCAGTTTCTGTTTCCTGATAGATGTGTGGCCTTTCAGGTCTGCTACAATTCTGTGAAACCAGCTGGCCAGGCACTTTCTTGTAGGATAATTCTGCAACAGCTTTCTGAAAATTGGTTGGTTACAGCCACTTGTTAATTTTAATACCCTGTATTTTTAGGAGAAATTATGCATTTCAGTTAAACTCTAAAATTTATTTTCATTGAAATGTGGTCTTTTTTGACTTTGAGAATGTGACCTAAATTTCCCTGTGATTATTCCTTATTTTGTGTATCTGTTCTTTCTTTTTTTTTTTTCCTTCACTAAACTAGTGGTAGCTTATTGATTTTTTTCAAAGAGGTGGGATTTTTCATTAGTCTGACTTACTGTTAGCTTGTTTTCTACTTCATTATTTTGTTTTCATTTTTTAAATTACTTTATTTTTGTTGTCCATGGCTTGCTTTGCACTTTCTGTGTTTAGTTTTTGTTTTTTAAGTTTTAACAGGCCTTTTAAAGTCATGAATTTTCCTCTGTTACTTTGAATATGTCCCAGGGTTTTATCATTATTTTTCACAAATTCTCTATTTGCTGTTTGTATTTCTCCTTCTACCCAGTTGGTTTCCAGAAAGTTTTGTTTTTTTTTAACATTTTCAATAAAAATTTCAAATTTTCTTGCGTTGTGGTCAGAAAGCTTGGTTACGGCACTTCTGCTCTTTGTATCTTGTGTTTTCTGTGACCTAATAAGTGACTGGCCTCGTCTTTGCCTCGTATGTTTGAGAATGATTTACTCCGTGTTTAGGCTGTGGTGTGAGCGCAGGTATTCGCAGGGTCTTTCTGGCTGCGTTACCGTGCAGGTTAGCTCTTGCCCACTGGCCTGTGTGCAGAGTCTTTTGTTGGTGGTGGTTCTGTTTCTCCAGCTTCTCCATAGCGGTGTAGCTGCAGCCACCTGGCATACAGACTTTCTTAACTAGCCAAATTTGAATGAACCGACATCTGTCATTTACAAATGTGGTTTTTAGATGTTATGACTTGTCTGATGAAGATAGTGACTAGTTTGTCTTTTATGTATTCTTGTAATGATTGTATTACCTGTGATATCTGATCTGGTAGTGTCAAGTTGCTTTTCTCTGGGGAGGAGCTGTGAGGTTGAGGGTGTAGAAGGTCTAACTTTCCTGTCCAAGTGGCAGTGCGTTAGCTCAGCACCGTTTCATAGCCTTCAGACTGGTTCCCCCCCTTATCAGAAATGTTATCTTTATTTAAAATCAGCATCCTGCATCTGCAGTACAGGATCTGCATGCAGTGTGCTCAGTTCTCTTGATCATTGTCTATTTCTGGCCCAAATCAGACTTTCAGTTATTACATTTGTATTATATGTGTGGATATCTGTTCCTCCAGAGCAAACCTCTGGATAGTCCCTGTCTTCTCCGAGGTCGTGTGAATTGTGTTTCCTGACCCTGGCTGGGACCCATATGTCTGGTCCCCCTGCTCTTCTCTGCGTGGTGACTTTCTCTGTTGAAGGCCAGGTCTGTGTTCCCTCCACCTGCACCTGGGGGCGCCTCTGGCTCGCAGTGACTTTCAAGCTCGGTCAGAACAGGCAGTACCATGCCTTCTGCTGGGTCCTCTTAGACTCTGCTTGCACCCCAAGCAGCCGGACACCCCAAGGGCAGCCTACCCAGCTCCTGCCAGAGTCTGCCTCAAATGTTCTCCCTCCAGCCTGCAAGTATGGTGCTGCCACCGTGGGTGCAGAGACCGCCTGTCTGCTGTGCCCTGGCTGTAGGTCCCCAAGCTAAGGGAGTACGAGAAGCCACTGCAGCGTAGGAGTCTGGCTGTGTACCAGCAGATAGCGGAGCGGCCGTGAAGGAGGTGAAAAGGTGCTTAGATTTGGTTCATTGCAGAGGAATTTTAGCAGTTGTGACTCTTAACTCTTGGAATGGTGTGATCTCCATTTTTGATGCCTTTTTTATGGCCTTTAGAAATCTTGCCTTTTTGGTTCTTTGGTTTAGTTTTTTTTTTTTACATAGATATACTAGGTTAAGTTCTTTGGTTTAGTTTTTATGACCATTATGAATGAGATTTTCCTTTTGACCTTAAAATGACATTCTAGTAGGGAGCCTTGCAAAAAGTCTTGATTTCTGCTTACATAAAGGTGTCTGCAGTAAGCTGATGGTGTTGAGGACCGAGCAGTGCTCTGTTCCACAGCCGGGGCCTCAGGGTGGAAAGTCTGCTTCTCCGGTGTGGGTGTGGGCTCTGCCGGGGCCTCCTGTCGCCCTGCTCCGAGGACCCCACTGTGCATTGGTTGCTGCAGCTGCTTCAGGCCTAGCTGAAGAGCGGGAGTGGCGCTGCTGTCTCCCCTGCCTGCTCTTTGCTCTCCCGCCTGCGCCGGAATTGGTGTGGGTTTAGGGGTTTGTATCGCAGGTCCGTCGGTGGCCAGTTCTCTCAGCTTTTGCCTTCATTTATGAAGAATATTTTCACAAGTAGGGCATTTTAGTTTGACAGTTTTTTCTCCCCAGAACTTTAAAGATGTTGCTCTCCTGGCTTTGGTTTTCATTGTTTTGCCTGAAAAAAATGTTGTCTTTGTTACTTTGTATGGAAATGTCTTTTCTTCTTTGGGTTTAAGATTTTCTTTCCTTTATCATTGGTTTTTAACAGTTTGATTTTGATTTGGAATACATTTCTTAATTTTTCTTGTGCTTGGGGCTTCGGAGCTTGTTGGAGTAAAATTCAGATCAAATTTGGAAAGTTTTTTTTTTCATCATTTCTTCAGCTAGGTTTTCCTGTGTCCTTCTTTCAGGTCCAGAGGCGGAGACTGATGGGGTGGACTGACTGCAGTCCCGCAGCTCTCTCTTGTCTCAGGTTTCCTCTCTGTTACATTTGGATGACTCCTGGTGCTTGTTTTAATGTTGACTGGTCTTTTGTTTTGCATTGTCTAGATGGCTCTTGCTTTACCTAGTCTGTTTTTCATTTTAGGTGTTGTAGTTTTAATCCCTAGGAGTGCCACATGAGTCCTTTGCTTCCTCTGTTTCACTGCAGTCCTCTGCCTCTAGCTTGTACGATATGCTTGCTACCTTGCAGTGACTGTTTAAACCCAGGGCCTTCGCACTGAGCTACCTCCCCAGTGCTTTTTGTTTTTTATTTTGAGACAGTCTCATCAAGTTTTCCAGTCTGGGCTCGAACTTATGATCCTCCTGCCTCAGCCTTTCTGAGTGCTAGGGCTGGGATTGCATGCCTGGCTTGATTTTTCTACTTGTTATGAATTGTATGTTATTTCCTTGCTTGCTTGCCATTTTTTATTAGATGGCAGGACTGTGAATTTTATCTTCAGTGCTGTATTCCTCAGTTTTTCTGAGCTTGCTCACGTTGAAGTCAGTAAGTTTGGTTCTTCTGGTTGTAGCTTTTTTTGTTGTTGCCATATTGGGAATTGAACCCAGGGCCTTAGCTATATCCCAGCCCCTTTTATTTTAAAACAAGATCTTGCTGAATTGCTCGGGCTGAACTTGACAGCCTCCCATAATGCTGGGATAGTTGCAGCTTTTTTGACATGGTAGATCAGGAGCAGGGATGAGTGCAGGAGTAACCACTCCACTGCACAGCAGGACTGTCCTGCGTTCTCTCTAAGCCCTGGTCCCATCCTGTATGTGTGCCTTGTGCTGTATCTCATGGCTTTCTGCCACCCGGTATGGTTCTCACGTGTGCTTGCTTCTGAGTCCCTGGGAACATGGGGCCACTGCAGTCCCTAGTCCGCACGGGAGCCCTGTCCCTCTGCTCTGGGTCTCGACATGGGGCCTGCTGTCTTTCACCTCTCCTCCCCTAACTGTGCCAAGGCCCCGGACATTCATGACCCTGGCTGAGGCACTTGGAGACCCTGCTTGTCCCATCTTGCTGGGCAGCTGCCCCACTGCCTAGGTCCAGGGCACTGAAAATGCTTAGTTCATGGTTTTGTTTCTGGGTCTTCCTTAGTTGTGCCAGGTGGTGGTTGCATCTAGGCTTTGTACTCCCCGTGGCTGGAAGCGCTTCCTGGTTGGCCCTGTGTAAGCTTGGGTTCCTAGTTCTCACTGCAGTGTTCTTATTTTGATACTCAGGTTGTCCTAGCTTGGCTTCTGTGACCTTTTGAAACGTCCTTCCTGTCCTGAAAGGCCATCCTGTCCTCTCCATGTCTCAACCCTCAGGTCCGCTGTTGGGGGAGAGAGTAGTGGGGGAGAGCTGGGGGCACAATTGGAAAGTGTGCATGTGTGCACATTTGCACTGATGCTCATTTCCATATGTCGCTGTCTGCATGCACACACGTGTGCACACATGGTCCATCTGCCGCCCAGCCCTGCACGTCACCTCCAGTGTTCTCCTGTCTGCATTGGCACAGCCCTTGGGAGTCAGTTTTCTCCAGCCTCTGCGGCCTGCCCCCCCATGGTGGGCCCTGTCCTGCCCTTGGCTGCCCTGCTCTGGAACAGCACAGTCCCCCATCCTGCCTCTGACAGGGACACCCTCTTTGTCCTGCTGAGTCTCTGGCCCCCAGGACATCCCCGCATTCCTTCATCACATCACCTGAGGTCCCATAGCTTATTCTGTGTGCCCCCCCCGTTGCCCCCTGGAGCTGGCACCTCCTTGGTGTGGCTGAACTCTGAACCTGGAGGCCTGCTGTGTGCCTGCCCCTTGCTCCGCTGCACATGGGGCCCTGCTCCTTAGTTCCTGTCCTGGTTGTTGCCCTCTCTGCTTACATTCTGTTACTGAGTGCCATTCACCTTGCTGGCTCAGCTGAGTCTTCTGAAGGGTCCCGTGTTGCTCCGGTGACGTCTCTGCGTCTGCTTCCTGTGGGCTGGTATTCCTGAGAGCTGTTTGGGAGTCTGTTCTCCCTCTGGCCTCTGCAGATCCCTGCACACTGGCCGTGCCTGGCCGTGGGTGTCTTCATCCTGCCCCCACCCTGCGTGGCTGTGAGGATGTGGAGGGCCTGCAGCCAGACTCACCTCCCGGGCCCCTGGTTTTGCTTCAGGTGCTTGTGCTTTGGGGGCTCTTGAGACCCCATGGCACACTAGCTTTGTGAAACCTAAACGGAACCCTAAACCTACCTTCCTAGAGAAGCTGTGCCGCCAATGGATAGCTTCCTGTGCGAATTAGAACCCTGAGTTTGGCAAGATGGTGTTCCTCTCCAGGTGCAACTAAGAGCTTTTGGGGCCTGTTTCTAGTTTAACCAGGATATATAGTTTTAAAAATTGGGTTAAAAAAATGTATGCACTGCCTTTTGGAACTTTGAAGTGATTTAAGTCAAAAGAGGGACTGGGTAGTGTAAGGTTTCACCCACTTGGGGGATGGTCACATCGGCACACGCGGCGTGAGCGTTGTTCAGGGACTGGAAATCTAGTGTGTGGGGTGGACACCAAGGGGGAACCAGGGAAGAGGGAAAGATGCTCGCGTTTAAGTGAGTGAAGTATCTTGGCTTTAGGTTTTCTAAATATAATTGGCGTTAGAGTCTGCAGAGTGGATTTATAGTGCATAGGGATAATTAGTTACAGGGCTGAAAATGTAGCTCAGCAGTGCAGTGCTTGCCCAGTAGGCAAAAGGCCCTGGGTTTGATTCCCAGCACCAAAAAAGAAAAGAGGAGAACAGTAAAGTTACAGTTAATAGCACCTGCTCCCAGTCCTCACCGGAGACCTGAGTGGCCCCTTGCTCTAGTGCACAGTGGCACTTTCTCCAGCAGGCCAGCGCTGGGGACTGAATGAGGGCTCTGGCTGGAGTGGCGGTGTGAGCTGCAGTGTGGAAGTAGCTGAGGCTGCCACACGGACGGTGCTGCCTTGGAGACCTTCCCAGCGCCCAGAGCCCCCGTGCTGCTCTGGGGTGAGCTGCCTGCTGTGGCCACCGACTGACATCGCACACATTGTGTGGTGTGATCTGCAGAGCGCTGAGGAATCACTCACAGTGACTTCTTTATTTTTAGGACACAGAGGTGTACAAGGCTACAGTAAAAGATGACCTCACCAAGTGGCAGAATGTTTTGAAAGCGCACAGCTCTGTGGACTGGTTAATAGTGGTAGTTGAAAATGATGCCAAGAAGAAAAACAAAACCAACATCCTTCCCCGAACTTCCATAGTGGACAAAATAAGAAATGACTTCTGTAATAAGCAGAGCGACAGGTAAGTGCACATTTCTTTTACCTCCTTTGGTTGCTGTGGGGCTGATGGCAGGTCTCTGACTTCTGGACCTGTGGAGAGGCTGGGCCCTGTCCCCCAAGGGTGTGGCTGGCTGGAGAGGACCTGGGCCAGTGACCCGGGGAGACCACATGGTGGCCTGCCTCTGAAGCCTGACCCTGAGGTGCCCTGCAGTGCTGGCACGGAATGGGTTCCCTAGATTTGCTGTGTGCTGGGGCTGCTGTAGGTAGGAGTGCCTGTGTGCCGACCCAGGGGCTGGCTTTCCTCCTGTCCTGCTTTCTCCCTCTTTGCTGACCCCAGCCAGCCGCACTGCTGAGGTCAAGCACCAGCTCGGAGAGTGTGTGTCCCTTCTATCCTCAGGCGCCCTGCCTGCCAGGGAAGAACCTGTATCTGAGTAGAGTGACTGTGTGGCTGGTTTTCAGTTTTCTTCTCGGGTCTGATGACTGTCACAGTGGACTGTGGACTGTGTCACTTTTTTTTTTTTTTTTTTTTTTTTTTTTTTTTTTTTTTTTTTTTTTTTTTTTTTTAGACAAGGTCTCACTGTGTAGTTTAAGCTGGCCTTGAACTCGGGAACCTTCTGCCTCAGCCTCCTGAGTGCCAGAATTACAGGCTGTGTCGCTTTTTGCCTGTGGAGATATGATTGCTTGGATGTAGGCAGCTCTCCTAGAGGGTGTGCTGGGGTGAACATAGAACTCATTTTCTTATCTCTTGGTAGTGCAGGTAAAATATCACTAGGGACAGGTGTGGAAGCTCATAGTATCAAGATTTCAAACTAGTTCAGATTTATTCCTTTTCCTTCTCCATTACTATTTGCAAGGCTGAAGAAAGGCACCATTTCCATCTAGTAGACAAATACAGCTCCAATCACTGGGAGCTTTCTTGTAATGTGATGACTTGGTGCCTTTATACTGTGTGGTGAAGCCTGTCTGAGAGGCTTTGGACCGCACATTTGGTAGCTGCCTGGCAAAACAGCAGATCTATTGGGAGGGAGATGGGGTCCTCCAGGGCCCTCTGGGCAGCGGCATGGTCCCAGAGTGAGCAGGTGTGTGTGCCCAATGATGTGGGAAGGCAAAAGGCGGGGGCAGCCCGGCTGCAGCAAGAGTTGAAGCCACATCCAAGCTTGGACCAGTCCTGCAGAGCCAGGTTGAGCTCTGCCTTTCATCTGGCTGGGTAGCTTCAGACAGGTCTTTCTGTCTTTGCAGGTGTGTCGTGCTGTCCGACCCTTTGAAGGACTCTTCCCGAACTCAGGAATCCTGGAATGCCTTCCTGACCAAACTCAGGACGTTGCTTCTTATGTCTTTTACCAAAAACCTAGGCAAGTTTGAGGACGACATGCGTACCTTGAGGGAGAAGAGGACGGAGCCAGGCTGGAGCTTCTGTGACTACTTCATGGTCCAGGTACTTGGCTGGCTGCACCTCTGTGCTTTCTGAGAAGGCAGCTCTCTCGGGGCATTCTCACGGCCCAGTTTCGAGGACAGTGTGCAGTAGCCAGGGCAGGCCTTTCCTCCTGCAGCTGATGAAGCCCCAGAGGGCAGTGGATACCTCTGGGTGCTGTCTGCCGTGAGTTCGGCTGAGAGGGCTGAGCCCAGGACGCAGGTGTTTGTTCACAGCCTGGGGCCGTGGGCTGAACAGTGGCTTCCGAGGACACATGCTCCATGGTTTTGTGCCATGACCTGGGTTCCAGTAGATTATGTTAAGCTAATTCTTCACTGTAATTTACCAAAATGTTAAGGCTTTTAAAAAATGTAACTTTAGGGGGCAAGGGAGTTAGCTCGGTGGCACTGCGCCGGCCTCGCAAGCACAAGGTCCTGAGTTCAATCCCAGGAATTGAGAGGAAAAAAATATAGTTTTAATGAGCTTTTTACCTTCCAAGATGAAAGTCTTAAATGAACAGAGGAATGGGAGATGGTCATCTGGGGGCATGGACTCCTCTGAATACTGAGAGAGATAGGAGTGATGCTCTCAGGGTCCCTTGTCCTTATTTTTTATCTCTTGATGAAGAAGGCACAATTTTATACCCAGGTAGCAGCTGTGTATTAATTTCTGAAGAAATAATGCACTTTGAATAAACAAAAGAACCATTCTGATTAGAAATTTTGATTTCTTCTGAGGCTCTCTCAGGAATACTTGGATTATTTGGTACACGCAGGAGTATTGGAACGTGTTAATAATTTGCTGTGATTGTTGTGTGGTAAACCTTTCTGATTGTCCCATCTCTTCGCTTTTCAAACCGTCAGGCTTGGTCTACTGGAATTACAGACAGAAAGGCAGGGCTAAGGGAATCCAGGGTACAGGGCTGGGAGAGGTATCAGTGTGCACGTGGAGGGATGGGTTCAGAATGGACAGGAGTGTGGGCGTGTGCACAGGGTTGGTCCTCCACAGGTCTGGAAGGGAGGGTGTGCTTAGTTCTGGGCTTCGGTTCCTAAACTCCATCCTCTGCTAACAGGGATCGGAGCTCCTTGGAAGGACGGTTGGTGACAGGGCCAGGGAAGATCATGTGGGGCGGGGAATGAGGGGGGTCACAGAGACTGGCATCTGAGGACATAAGCCCCACCCTGGGGAGTCTGCTGAGGGATGGGGCCAGATGCATAAGGACAGAGGGGTTGTTGCTCAGGGACTAAAGCTGCCACCCCTGCTTCTGTGTGATGGGAACAAGCAGTTGTTTTCAAAAGGCCAGTGGAGAAGTTCATCTCCCATGGAGCTTTGCAGATGCAGGGAAGAAACACAAAGTTCCCTCAGGTAAGGGCACATGAAGAGCAAGGAGGCAGGGTACTGACAGGTGCCAGAGTCGTGGGCACAAGTCTGGGGTGGCACCCTGTGGTCCCCCAGCTCTGCCCCTGGGATGGCTGTGAACGTTGTGGGAGACCTGGCTTGTCAAGGCCCATAGAGAGACAGGTCTGAAAATCACGCAGGAAAGCACCAAGGGAGCCTACACGAAGGCCGCTAGAAAACCAGCACCAGCACCCCAAAGCTGCCGTGGTCCTGGAGGAAGGGAAAGTCAAGGAAACCGTCACAGATGGCAGGAGGTTGGGACAGCAACTGGATCCGTGTGAGTCGTGGGGAAGAAAGCAGCAGTTGGTGGAAACTCACCAAGTTCCAGTAAGGACTGTTTAAGGAGCAGTGGTGCGCTGTGTTCATTTCTGCTTCTGATCATAGTACACAGTTACGTGAGATGTGAACGTTCTAGGAAGCTGAGCAGGGGCTAGATGGAAATCCTGGAATATTTTTGGACCCCATTCTCTTAAGTCTAAATTAATTCAGAATGAAAAGGGAAGGGAAGCACTGTGACCAGCATTATGCCATGGATGGGCCCTGAGGACATTGTGTGTGGTGACAGGACAGACTCCGTGGTTCCTGTGGACCAGGTTCCCACATGACCCAGTAGAAGAGGAGCCGGGGCTGGGAAGGACTGGGGCACTCATCTCCTGGAGACCGGGCTTTGGTGTGGAAAGGAGAAAGGTTTCCCAGCAATGGATGTACTTAACACTCCTGAACGGGACATTTCAAAACTTGACAGTGGTCAACTTTGTTACATGTATTTCATCACAGTTGAAAAACTGAACCTATTGGAATGCTTGTTCTCACAAGAAAATGAAAGGCGAGGTCAGGATGCCCCACTGTGTTAGGGACAGCTGGGCAGTGGCAGCGGGAAGGAGTGGGCTGGGAGTCCTGGCCAGTTCTTCCCCGCTCCTCTGGGCATACTTGGTGGTCAACATCTGCCACTCACAGCCCACTGACCTCTGCACACAGGCAGGACTTTGTGCCCGGGACTCCTGTCCAGGTAAGGCGGTGGCCCTGAGAGCCCTGCTGTAGCTGGCAGTGTGGGTGTCGGGTATGGATCCCTGCCAGTGAGCACCACCCAGGCCTTCAGAGTCTTGCGCTGTCGGCTCTCACATGAGATAGGAGCACATTCCGTGTGGAGGCTGCATGCACGTGTGCTATGCAGGCTTTAGTGCATTAGGAAAAAGTCACCCATGACTACCTCGTTCAGCAGACATTGAGCATCTGTGTGTGCTGGGAGTCGTGGGCTGCAGGTGATGCCTGTAACCTCTAGGTCCTCCTGAGTGGACAATGACAGGCTGCAGGCATGGCTGGTGCGGCGTGCCGGGTGAGGTGTCGGAGAGCCGCGCTGACTCAGGTGCCGAGTGAGGCGTGCCTGGTGGGACGGCAGTGGCCTGGGGAAAGAGGAAAGAGGTGTTGCAGGCCAGGGGGAGGGCGGTGGGGGAAGGAGTGGAGGAGCCTCGGTGGTGGCTGAGTGAGTGCAGTCGGAGGGGATGCAGGGCGGATAGGAGGCAGCCTGGAGGTCTGGAGGACCTGGCTTCCTAGAGAGTACTTGGGGTTCAGCTGTGAGGGGGCTGAGCAGTTGCAACAGAGCTGGGGGAGACTGAGTAGAGCAGGGCAGGAGCCTGGAGCCAGCGTGGCTGCGTTCTCACGTGTCTGCTGGGCATCCTGGCAAGGTCGGGCCGAGTTCTGTATTCCCTGGTCCGGCACAGCTGTGTCAGGGCTGTGCCTGGTAGGGTCCCAAAGGGAATGGCGAGTGTGAGGCCCAGGCCCAGGGTGAGCCTGAGGTCTTGAGCGGAGACAAGCAAGCAGACAGAGAAACAGTGGCAGTGCGCGTGGGCTGGCGGGGCAGGTCCAGGGTGCGACATGGCCACTGTGCGGGGCTGCAGCAGCTGTCAGCGTCAGCTGGGTCTCCTGCTTCTTTCCGGGCCTATCTCCACTGCCTCACGCCAGAGCCGCACTCTCGAACCCCATGGCCTTGCTGGCTCTGGGGAGCTGAGCTGTGTTCTCTGGGTGAACAGGAGGAGCTCGCCTTCGTCTTCGAGATGCTGCAGCAGTTCGAGGACGCCCTGGTGCAGTACGACGAGCTGGATGCCCTGTTCTCTCAGTACGTCGTCAACTTTGGGGCTGGGGGTAAGTACTGCGCTGTCCCTTGGGGGTGGGTGGGCTGTAGAGGAGGATGTGAGCCAGGGTGTGGATTCAGTGGGGGCAGCCCCATGGGGTGGCTCACACCTGCGATCCCAGCCACTCTGGAGGCTGAGGCAGGAGGGTCACAGGGCAGCCGAAGTGGCCTGTGCACATGGCACGGGGCATAGGGTGCGAGTGCCCAGAAGTGGGGCCTGGCCCACATGTACCTGAGCAGGTGAGGCGCGTGGGACACTGTACAGCCAGGACACTGTACAGTCTGCGATGTCCACATACTGGCCTTGGAACTTCCCACAGCAGCAGGAGCCAGCTGGCTGTGGCACCTTTCTTTTGAACTGGGAGAGACAGCTGTAACAGTTAGTTCCATAAAGACTGAATGATTCGTTAGTGTAGACTCTTTAAGTCATGTACATTCTTTTGTGGTCCTGGGAGCACTAACTGCACCCCAGTGGTCCAGGCTCACTTTCTTTTATTTTGAGAGAGTCTCACGAAGTTGCCCGGTCTGGCCTCGAACTCACAATCTTCCTGCGTCAGCCTCCCGAGTGCTGGGATTAGACGTGTGCTGTTTGTGCTTGGCTCAGGTCATATTTGGGTCTCCAAGCTGTGTGCTCAAATGAGCACCCTTGCTGCGGTTTTGATAAGCAGATGTCCCCTCTCGCTCCTGTCCTCTGGAGCTGCCCTCGGGCTGTGGTCTGGTGGAGTTGGGAAACGAGGAGGGATGGTATGGAAGCTCATGTGGGCAGGTGCTTACCACCCCCGCTGTGGGCTGGAGCTGCCTCAGCCCCTGATGTGGATCCTGCAGTGTCCCTAGCCCTGCAGCTCACCTGGGCCTGGGTCCTGCACAGCTGTGTCTCCCCTCGGTGCCTCCTTGGCATGGTGGGGCAGTGTGCGCTGCCCCTGGGTCCGTGTCAACTCCTGCCCTGTGTGGTGTCATTGCAGGAGCTGCCCCTGTGCCGGGCGTGCTGTCGGGCCGGCCACGGGCAGAGGAGGGGCCTGGGGCCTGAGCAGGAGTCGCAGCAGACGGTCTGTGCCAGCACCCTTCCTGTGTGTTTATTTAGATGGTGCCAACTGGCTGACTTTCTTCTGCCAGCCGGTGAAGAGCTGGAACGGCCTGGTGCTCCGCAAGCCCATAGACATGGAAAAGCGGGAGCTGATGCAGAGGCGGGAGGCCACGCTGCTGGACCTACGCAGCTACCTGTTCTCACGCCAGTGCACCCTGCTCCTGTTTCTGCAGCGGCCCTGGGAGGTGGCACAGCGCGCCCTGGAGCTGCTGCACAGCTGCGTGCAGGAGCTCCGGCTCCTGGAGGTGAGTCGGCCCCAGCCGCAGCCCAACTGGGCAGGGAGAGGCTGCTCCCGAGTGTGCTGTGTGCTCCGCGACTTCTCCCATCGAGTGACTGTTCGGAGCCAGACAGGCTCAGGGCCCTGGTAGACCGGTTTTGTTGTGGGGCTTTAAAGGTGACCCTGGCTTACCGAGGGAGGCCCTTTCCTGCTGTAGGCTGGCAGCGAAGGACACTGCCAAGTTGTTGTGGACGAGGGTACTGTTTCAGGGCAGCTTCTCCGATAGCTGACGTGTGCATGGGCACAGGCAGCAGTGTGGACGGCACTGGCAGGTGTAGACACAAATGTGGAAGAAGCCAGTGAGCGAGAGTGAGGTGCTGAGTCGTTTATCTGTAGTGAACTTGTTGCCTTTAAACATTGTTTGCCTGACCAGTTGTGGTGGTACATGCCAGTAATCCCAGCTGCTTGGGAGGCTGAGGCGAGAGGCCAGCCTTGGAAGCTTAAGGAAACTATTTAATAACAATTTTAAAAATCTACTGAACTCATTTACTGTCCATAGAATCATGAACGTCTTAGTGAGGAAAGGGTTTCAGTGGCTTCTTTCCCCAGAAAGCCTCACATGGGTGC
Source organism: Fukomys damarensis (assembly GCF_012274545.1). Classification (NCBI taxonomy): domain Eukaryota; kingdom Metazoa; phylum Chordata; class Mammalia; order Rodentia; family Bathyergidae; genus Fukomys; species Fukomys damarensis. Next base: position 1,987,767 of record NW_022900936.1, read on the forward strand.
ACACAAGATGTTCCGTATAGTTCAGAGGACGTACGCCCGTCCACCCTGCTGTCCAGGTAGACCTCCTGAGTGGGCTGGACGGCTCCCAAACCCTGGGCTCAGGAGCAGGCTGTCCAGGCCCTGGCCTGGTCCACACCAAAGCCCCTTATAAAAGCCTGTAGAGCAATTGGTTCTTTAGTTAAAACATTGGTAGGGTAGTAATTTATAGTATAGCAACCTATTTTTATGTACCCTGGAGTACTAAATAGCTGGCTTGATAGTTTGAAATATTTTTTGACGTGTTCCTGGTGGCTGAATCACCAGTGGTACATGCATGACTGTCCCATCAGTTGGCTTTACCGGGTGGTACAGATGGATCTATAACTCTCATTGGTCTTTTTTCTAGTAAAATTAATAAAGCCTCCCGATGGGAGAGTCATGATGTTCTGTCTGTGGTTCGGCTGCCAGGCAGCAAGATATACAAATTGCAGTCCCATCACAAACATGTTAAAAGATGTAAAGTGTATGTGTTTTTTTAAATCTAAGTGAAGTGAGATTATTTTAGTTTCTCTCTAAAGGAGCAATTCTTATTTTGAGTCTAGCATAGCTGAGGCACAAAATCGGGAATTTAAGAATTTTTATCAAATTAATTTTCTTGCCTTAGAAATCTGTAATTGGGCAGATGAGGAAGACAGTTTTTCACCTGGAAACAAGATTCCTTCAGGCAGAGAGCCCGCTCTAGCTGCTGATCCTTGGGATGGGGCTTCAAGGCTGCCATACATAATAGGGCTTCAAGGTCAGGAGCCTGGAGCTTTCACTGAGCTAGAGACTTTGTCCTGAGAAAATACGGGGTGTGCTGGGATGTGCCTGAGAGTCCAGGTGTTTGCTCCAGGCTAAGCCAGGGCCTTACTCCAAAGCGCTGGGGCCCAGCTACACAGTTTTGTGCACCAAGTGCTAGGTCTTGGGGTTTGCAGGCTGTGCATGTGTGTGTGGGGTGTGGGGTGGGTATTCCTGCTGATTCACTGCCCACAGCAGCGCCCTCCTCCCACAGCCTGCCAAGCTCCTCCTTGCATTCTGTGATGTCTCCGGCATTCTCAAGCAGAAAGCCATCCCTGCTTGTGAACAAAGAAAGAAGTGGAAGTCACACGCTTCCCCCAGAGTGTCTGGGCTTACTTCGATCACATGGTGTCCGCTGCTGCCCTGGGCCTGTTTCTGCTTTGCGTTTGCGGCTTCTTATCCCTTCTGTCACTGTTGTCTTGACCTTTCCTTGAGCAGAGGCTGTCCCCTGCTTGAGTCATGGTGAGGTACTGTTCTGCACTTTCCAGCTGAACAAAGTTGCTTGCCAGGATCCAGGGGAGATCACACTGTCCGTGGTCCACTTCTGCAGTCTCTTTCCTTCCCACAGCTCATGGCCTGTTCCCTGTGCCCAGGGCCACACGCAGTGGGTCACTTGTGCTGGGGCCTCTGCGGTCCCTTTGGTCCTCTTTGCCCTGTGTGTGATCAGCATTAAATGAGAGCTTTGACAGAGGAGCTTCTTCTCTGCACAGACTACTCAGTCCTGTCTGATTGTTGGGCTCTTATGTGAGCCTCAGGCTCAGGAGGACAGTTGAGCACACGCGTAGGCAAGGAGGTGAGCTCTGGACCACATCATTGGCATTCAGACCCTGCTCTGTTGTTTGTACCCAGGGACTGTGAGCTGCTTACTCTGCCCTTTCAGCTCTGTCTTCCTTATCCTCAAGGGAGGCCAGTGTCAGCTGTCCTTTGGGTGGTGAGGACCCAGCGAGATTATACATGTGAGGGGCAGCTTGGCACAAGGCCTAGTGGCTAGCTCTGCGCTGTCCGTGTCAGTACCTCCAGCACAGTTCCCTCAGGGTCCCTTTTTAGTCTGTGGCCTTCTAAAGTAGAGTTAGGCAGCAGTTGAGTCCTCCTGTCTTGAACCTTCGACACGGAAGCCTTGCTGTCACCGCTGTGCATCCTTATCCGTGCATCTCATGAGGAAGTTTAGTCCAGTGGTGTTGCCAGTGAAAGACCTTCCCCTTTGGAAGTTTCATCGAGCACTATCAGTTTGCTTCCAGGAGGCCGCTTCATGTTTGGCCACACTGGCAGACCTGCTTTCCTGTGCAAGAGAGGAGAATGGTGCGTGTATGTGCAAAGTGCTACCAGAGGGGTGCATGAGAATAAGCTGAGGAAGACATTTCAGAGAAGCATCCCTGCCCCCGTGGAGACTGCACTTCATTGAGGGAGTAGGTGAGGAGAGCTGCCGAAGTAAATTTAGCCAGAGATCACAGTGGGTGTACGTTTAGGCAGGGCTGATGGATTCCCAGGGCAGGTTGGGCAGGCCAAGGTGTGAGGCACTGGCAGGCAGAGTGTGATGGTTGCCTTTTGTCCTGCAGCTGGTGGGGAGCCCTTGAGAGGCTGAGGCTGACCTGTTGCAAGAGGCCCATTGGGCCGAGATAGAAAGAAGAGAAGCATTAGATAGTGTTGAGAAGGGCTTTGGAACTGTGGTGTGAAGGGGAGAGGGAGCCTGTGAAGGAAAGCTGGGTATGTAACAACTGCTCTATCCATTTTTTTGGCTTCAGTGCTGCCTAGAGGATTAATAACATATACTTCTTCTGTGTGTGTTATGGAGGTGTGACCTTGGGCATTATATCTGGTCCTTGGCATCTCTCTGGGGCTGTCCCCCAGCTCTGCTGCCCAGCCACCATGAGGAGAGCAGCATTCCTCTGCCCCTCTGCCATGATGCTCCTGCCTTGAACTGTGGACTGAATTTCCTGAAATCATGATCCAAATAAACTGTTTTCTCCTTTAAGTTGTGGATATCAGGTATTTGGTCCCAGCAACAGGAAAGCTGACTAATACAGAGAATTAATTCTGAAGGATCGGGGTTGTGACTCTGTGACTATACCCGATCAAGTGGTTCAGAAGCCTTTGGGCTGGTTTGTTGGAGTTTGGGAAAGTTTGGAGATGCTGGTTAGAGAAGCTCTAGAATACCATAAGCAGTGATGGGTGATTCTGTTGGAGCTCAGAAGACCAGAATACTAATAGGAGCATGGACAGTAAAGGCCAGGCTCATAAGGTTTCGGCTTAGACAGAGGACTTTGTTGGGAATTGGACTAGAGTACAATGGTACCTTGGTTCACAAACACTGTTGTTTGCAAACAATTTGGTTCACAAGTATTTGGCAGAATTTTTTGTTTGCAAACTGCATTATGTGACAAACGTAACCATGGTCATCTTTCTCACATAAACACAAACATGGCCACCTTTTCCAAAATTGTAGAACAAATTAAGTTTGAACCAAGGTACCACTGTATATATTTTATACATTTTGCCCATGCCCTACCACTTTGTGGGAAGCTGAGTTTAATGGACTGATTGACCTGTTTGTGGAAATTTCAAAGCACTGCAGTGTTTAGACTGTGGCTGAGTTGGCTTAGTTACTGCTGGCTACTTTCAGCCAGATTCGTATTAAAAATTAAGATTAAGCCAGGCGTGGTGGTGCACACCTGTAATTCCAGCATTCGGGAGGCTGAGGCAGGAGGATCGCTGTGAGTTTGAGACCAGCCTGGGCTACATAGTGAGTTCCAGGTCAGTCTCAACTACATAGTGAGACCCAGTCTCAAA
>NW_022900936.1:1991554-2017234 GCF_012274545.1 Fukomys damarensis
AAAAAAAAAAAAAAAAGAAAAAAAAAATTAAGATTAAAAAGCAAAGCAGAAGTATTTCAAAAACTAAATATTTGGCTCCAGAAGAACCATGTATAGAGTTGAGGCCAAATGTGGTGTGTTTGTTGAAGAAATTAGTACCATTATAAAGAAGTCAAGTACTTTGTACAAGGACAAAAAGAAAGATGTCTTGCGGGCATCTCAGGTATCAGCATGACCTGTCCCATTGCTGGTTCTAGAGTGCAAAAGTGTAAACCTTTCATTTGAAAAGAGTCCCTGGGTTCCTTGCTCCAGAAGGTCCTCCTAGGTAACTGGTTACCTAAGATTCATTTCACAGTATTCAGAGGCCATGGCAGCCATGGTCCAAGGGGGCCAGGCTAATGTTTAAGCTGGTGATGGGCCTTGGTATTGTCCGGGTGATACTGGTTGTTCAGGAATGTAGGGTGCAAGAGCTGTGGGGTCACAGAGGCTTCTGCCCAGATTTCAGAGGAAGGCCTGGAAGGCAGACCTTATGCCCTCAAGAGGTGGGCGGATGAAGTGGTAGTAATGAAGTCAGAGGTACAGTCGAGGCCCCAGGAAGTCAGAGTTGCCTGGGATATGGAATGTCTGCCAAGAAAGGCTATAGGCAGTGAGTAGAATCCCCCAAGAGAGAAGCCACCTCAGCTACAACCAGCAAGACAGTGGGTGTGGGGCCGCCTAAGCCCTCTGGAACTCACTTTGCTGCCGCATGTCCTGGATGCCAGATGAGGACCTATAGGACTCAATGTTGCCCTGCTGGGTTTCAGTCTTGCTTTGGTCCTACTCTTTTCCATCCCCCTACTCCTCCCTTCTGAAATGAGAATGCTTACCTGGTGCCAGTGTACCTTGGGGTTATGTAACTTGTTTTTTATTTTTACAGGGGTTCACTTGCATTTGACTTGAGTCTCAGAGATTTTGACTTAGACTTTTTAGCTGTGCTGAGGCTGTTTAGACTTTGGGGAAGGGATTGTGTGTTTGATTTTATGCAGGCTAGTTATGCTAGGCAGAGAAGAATCTTGATTAAGCAGAGTTCAGGGAGATGTGTGTGGGTGTTGTGGGAGTTTAGTTAACAAGAGGTAAAATGAGACAGTTAAGCTTGAGTGTTACCTGGCTTGGGAGCTACTGAGGGCTTTAGTGAGGCACACTTCTGGTGTGTCTGGGTGGGTCATGGGGCTGTGACATTGGCTTCTATATGGACCCCTGGCCCCTTCTTTTCTGGATTGTTCCCCTGCTCTGCTTCCTGACCACCATGAGGCAAGCAGCACTCCTTTGTAAAGCATCTCTGTGAGTTCCTGCCTTGGCGCCAACTCATTTTGGTCTGAATCCACTGAAACCACAAGGAAATAAACCATTTCCTCCCTTACATTGTGGTGCCAGGTATTCGATCTCATTGATGGGAAAGCTGACCGATACTGGGTAGATTTAAGTGAATGGATTTGAGAATTTCTTCAGTGAGTAAGTGCTGCTGAGCCTGCTAGGTACCCACATGTAAAAAGTCCTCATCTTCACCACAGATAGAAGTAGTTCTTGCTGAGGTTTCGACCTGAGACATGAGATTATCATAAAAAGAGTGTTCTGAAAGGTAACGTGGCAGAGTATCTGTGATCATAAGGTGAACACATTTCTAAGGACATGACAGTCCCACATGTGTCACCAGCACATCCATGAAGGCAGGATCTGCCCCTAGATCCTAGATATCTGTGTGCCCAAGAAACAGTGAGCCTTGAGATATAAGTAGGAACGTCCTGCAGGCTTGGGAACTGATCTGAGGGTCTGGCGTTAGTGTGTTTCCAGCTGTTTCCTTGGACCAGAGCAGCCGTGGTTCCTACGCACCACAGCTCTAAGTCCACTTGGTTGGTAGAGGCTGCGGGACTGCCAGCCCCCGTGGTGAGGCCATTTCCAGCAGCTGCTCCTTGCGCTGGCCTTGTGTGGGGAGCGGCTGTCAGAGGAGGCAGTGAACCTCCTGCAGGGGTGGCTCCTTCTTGTCTGCCTGGCCTGGCCTGGGCAAGAGGCATAAGCCAGAGGCTGCTGCAGCCGGAGGAGTTGGGGTGCTTCTGGGCCTGTGAGGGCTCCCCACGGTGGAGCAGCTGGCTGGCACCATCAACAGGGGTGGGTAATGGGGGCCTGTTCATAAGGGGTCATGGACACGCTGGGCCAGAAGCCGAGCGTGACGCTGTCAGGCAGTCGGGAAAGGAGGAAAGGAGCCAAGGAGCCTTCCAGGAAAGGAAAGCATCTTATTCCTTAGGCGGGGATTACACATGTAAGAATTCATCGAGTGTCGAATGGAGGGTTTGTGCCCCTAAAGCAGTGAAAAGTTATTACTATAATTATATATTCACTAAATTTGTTTAATTAAAATATCTGGGGTCTCAGGTGATCTGCCCTGCGGTCTGCCTCTGGTAGGCCCTGGAATGTGTGGAGCAGGGCTGGGACCCCACGCCCTGGTGATTCCCTCGGGGTCTGTTTGGGGGCCAGGTGGACGCACAATTCATAGTAACATGAGATGAGAGGCAAGTGACACCGAGGTGCCATAGATGCCACTGGACATCACCACATAGCACATGTGAGCGCAGACTGGTGTCCTGGGAGGAAGGAAGCTGCAAGACTCCGCAAACAGTCCCTGAGAAGGACTCGCGGAAGCCGGAGTGGCGCCAGCTTGTGATGGGTCTGAGCCATGTGTTCCCAGAGTTGGAGCTTTCTGGGCAGCCCTGGCTTTGAGCCGATAGAATAAAGCCTGAGTCTGTTCCTTGTGTGTGTCAGCTCGGGGATGACCCATCTCCCAGCTGGAGGTTGAATTGGAGCCTTAATTTGACTGTTTTGACCTCCAAAAAGGCCGCTGCTGTGTGTTGTTCTGAAGTGGCCCTCGGAGGGCGGGCAGACAGGAAGAGAGCGGCGCTCAGAGGACTGAAGGGAAGTCAGGTTTATTCGCTGGTAGCAGGCCCAGCGGAAGTCCCCTTCCAGAGTCTGAGCCCCGTTTCTAAGTTTGTTCTCGTATTTATCTGTTCTCTAGTCAGGACGGGGAGCAAGCAGTTTTCCAGAAGCAGACCTTAGTAAAGGGCGGGGAGGTGGAGGTTGCTTATTTTGCTTTTCTTACTGTTTATCTTTAAGACATAGGGAGATAGGCAGGTTCAGGCAGCCGAGTCGCAGCTGTTCATCCTCCGGGCACAGTGACCTTCGAGGGTTTAGCAGGAGGGGCGGGCCTTAGCCCCTGAGCCTCGAGACCTCAGTCTCTGCTCTGTCCTTTGTTCCTTTCCATTTCAGTTCCACTTCCTGAGTGGTACTTGCTCCTCGGAAACATCTGTGCTGGCCGTTGTGAACTGTGGGTGCAGGCTCTGACGGGGTGCCACTGGTTGCCTTGCCTGTCATGCCTGCCACCCGGGCACCTTGCCACCGGCCTCCACGCTCTCTGTGCTGTCTGGCCCTCCCTGGGTCTGTCTGTGTTAGGTCAGGGTTAGGGTTGGGGGTGTTAGCCCAGGGTGCTGTGTCCAGCTCTGTATGAGCCTCCTGTTTTCCCACGAGGTCTTTTTGTCCTCAGCCTGTATGCAGGAGAGTGGCATGTTCACAAAGGCTTCGTGGCATCAGGATCAGGTGTCTCAGAAGAGGCCCCACCCATCCCATTTTGAGGAATGATGGCAGTGCTGCCTTGCTCTCTGCGTTTTTCCTGGGCTGATGTTTTCTCAGGGTATGTAAGCAGTTTATCGTGTCTTTCAAAGATTGGGCTGTTTACTCTCTCGGGAGCATCGAGGGCACTCTGGTTCAGTGGGCCCTGACCCTTTTCTTTATTGGTGCGTGGAGTATTTCCAGCCAGACCTCCTGAGAGTCCATTGTCAGCACAAGGCATCCTTTGCTTGTCCACTGATGTGAGCCCGCTCTCGTCGCTGCCTTGACTGGTATCAGGTACTTGTAGTTCACCAAAACCAAGATGCGGGTCATGAGCACATGGTGCAGTTGGTGCCACCAGGGAAACGCTGGCATTGCCATTCACTGTAGGAGCAGGCTGCCGATGACGGTGGGATAAAGATGGTAGGCAGACCACGAGCAAGTACTCCCACAGCAGTCTGATCAGGAGGTGCTTCTACATCTCTGATGATGTAACTTTTTTGTCTTAAATGGAAAGCTGGGATATATGCAGAGCTAGAGAGGAGAGTCCTATGAACTTTGAGTGTCCGTCACCAGCTGGGACACTCCTGGGGCGAATCTCGGACATTTCTGTATTTGTTCATGAGCACTCCAGCGCGAGCTGTTAGACCAAATGAGAATAGCCAGCACAGAGACAGAAAATCTAGAGGACTAGGAGAAGTTTATTTATGCGTGTGGACCCCACTCTCAAAGGAAGTGGAGCCCCGAATCACAAAGAAGCAGGGTCTTTACAGGGCTGAACAAGCATGTAACCCTGGGCTTGTCTGGATGAGTTAGGGTAGTGGCCCTCTTCAGGGTCTGTTTGTTTTAGATAAGGCTTTACTGCTGTTAGGGCGCTTTGCAGTCATTTGATCTAATCTGCAGGATGTGAGCAAGTGAGATTACAGAGGCAGAAAGCACGGTTAATAGCCTGGGGTGGGGGCTGCACAGCTAAAGTTTAGTTTTAGGCCAGTATAGAGGCACTTTGGTCTTTCATGTACCTGGGCATCAGGCATCCTTGGTCAGGCGTGCACCCCTGGGCACATCTAGATCAGCTGTCATTCCTCGGTGCTGTGAAGGCTCCCTGGCTCCCCGCCTTCCTTTCTGCATTGAACGCGGTCTGTCTGAAGTGCACCCACGTGGTCACCCAGGCCTTCGCACCCCGTCCGAGCAGGCAACGATGTGAGCAGCTGTCGCATGGCAGTGAGAGCTGGTCTTCTTGTAGGCTGCTTTTTCTGGATCAGGTTCAGATTATGCAACTGTAAGCGGTCTCTGTGCTGAGTCACTCTTCTCACAGATGTGCACTTCAAAGATGCACATGGACCCCTTCTGTCCTGTGGGGACCGGGTCGCGTTCGGGCACGGGCTGCTGAGGGCTGGGTGTCGAGTGCTCCCCTGGAGCACATGGCCTGTCCTCACTGCTTGCACTTTGCTGCACAGGTCTTGGTCCCGCCGGGCGCACTGGACTGCTGGGTGTTTCTGAGCTGTCTGGAGGTGCTGCAGAGGATAGAAGGCTGCTGTGACCGGGCGCAGATAGACTCCAACATCGCGCACACGGTGGGGCTGTGGAGCTATGCCACAGAAAAGGTACCTGCTGCCTTGAGGGAGCTCTCTCCTCCCCCCTCCCCCGTGACTGTGTGACAGGAGGCATGGCACCTGTGACCTTGCAGCACGTCTGGATGTTCCCGTAGAGGTTGTGGCTCCTGCTGCTTCTGGTTCACTTGTGGGTAGCACACACTGAACTGCTGTGCGAGGGGCTCCCCGCCAGGCCAGGCGGGTCAGCAGGCCCAGCCATGCTCGTGGGCATGTGCAACAGGGACTGCAGGGCCGGATTTGAATGTTTATATTTAAATTCATGAGTTCTCTGCTGACTCTTGTGGCAAAGTAACTGAAGTTTGGGTTTACCTCAACAGTTAAAGTCTTTGGGCTACCTGTGTGGACTCGTGTCAGAAAAAGGACCTGACTCCGAAGATCTGAACAGGACAGTTGACCTTTTGGCAGGTCTAGGAGCCGAGCGACCTGAAACAGGTACCGCTGTTGCTGAAGCATGGAAGGACTGGATTTCTGAAAAGTTTGGTCTCAGTGCTCAGAAAAAGTATTGTGTGATGGATTTAAAGCATTTTACAAATACAATAATTGGACAACGTAGACATAATAATGTAGTTTCTGTTGGTGTAGCTTTGTTTGAAATTTCTCCAGGATTGAGATGAGAGCCAGGTATGTTGGTGCACACCTGTAATATCAGAATCCTGGGAGGCTGAGGCAAGAGGATCACAGGCTTGAGCCTTGACTGAGTAACATAATAAGACTCTGTCTGAAGATATAAAAATTTTTTTAAAAAGTCTGGATATGTAGCTCAGTACAAAACCCCTGGGTTCAATCCCCGATACTGCCAAAAAAAACAAAAAAACAAAAACCCAGAAAGAAGGGTCAGGGATTTAGCTCAGCAGTTCCTCTGCCTGCCTCGCAAGCACAAGGTCCTGAGTTCAATCCCCTGTACCAAAAAAAAAAAACAGTTGAGGTTGTTTCCTGTAGTATTTGAAGGTGATAGCCCAGTGGCTGTGCTGCTGTGGGTGAATGAGGCCTCTTCTTTCTCTTAAAGTCAGCACAGCTCAGAGTCCGTACAAGAAACTCAAGGAAGCGCTGTCGTCGGTGGAAGCTTTTGAGAAGCACTACTTAGTAAGTGTTGCGAGCCTTCTCCATAGGCCTGGGAGCAGCTCTGCCTCCAGGAGGCTTTGCTCTTCTGCAGGGCCTTTGACTTGGCGTGCACTGGCACCCCTTCCAGGGCCTTGCTAGGTTCTTGGGTACCCTGGGGAGTTGTGGACAGAGACGGGCAAGTTGTTCATCACTTATTAGTGCCCCGTGCCACAGTTAAGCACGTGCATCTTTGAGTGCTTATAACTGTGTTCAAAGTGGGTTTGCCCCTTCAAGAGCTAGAAGAGAGGAACATGAGTTCTTTAACTTGGAAGGAGGGGACCTTGTGGATTTGCGTGGGGCTGTGGCACCATATGTTGAAAACGTCAGGTTAGGGAGTGTGGGGAGAGTTGTGGGGACTGAACGCAGCTGCCAGGCTGCGTCCCACAGAGAGTGCTCCAGAGTGTGCTGGAGTGGGGTCCCTGTCCCACAGTCAGTGGGGAAAATGTCCCAGCACCTGCGTGCGGAGGTGCTCTGAATAGTTTTGTATTCTATGCTGAGCGAGTTCAGGGGTTTCTCTTGCTAATGTGCTTCATGATATCCTCACAAATCTCTGGCTCCGTGGAGATTACTTACTGCAGAAAAACAACACAAAAACAGATGTCAAGAATGTTATGCTAATGACAGCTTTTGCTTCCTCTTTGTGTAAATTAAGAACTATCTAGTGTTAAAAATTCAAGTCCATAATTCTGCCTTTCCCCCGCTTTTTCACAGGATTTGTCTCATGCTACCATTGAAATGTATACGAGTATTGGGAGGATTCGGTCTGCCAAGTTTGTTGGAAAAGATCTGGCAGAATTTTACATGTAATTGATCTTGAACTTTTCATTGTATTTTAAACATTTCACACACACAGCAAGAGAAGATGTATGTACAGAGTTTATGTAAAGTGTACATAAATATGTGGTTTGAAAAAAATGTAGAGTCTGAACTAGTCATGATTTTAAAAAACTTTAGGAAACCCAAATTGAGAGTTTTCAGTTACCTTTAATAACTGATAGTGGGCTTTGAAGTTTTCGTATTTAATTAAGTTTAACTTATACTCCAAATACTGCGAGTCTGTCCTGAGGAAGGGTTGAGAGTGTTCTGAGGTCAAGTTCAGTTGAATGTGGGTGGGGTTTCTCCAGTGGCTGATGTGCTTCTCGGCAGGGTAGTAACCATCAAGGCAGGTGAGAAGCAGCCTGGTGTGCTGGATACTTGTGAGGCGTGGGTGGGGGTGAGGCTGGGGTGGGAGAGCGGTCTAGGGGTTGCTGTAGGGTATGTCCAAGTAATATGCAGACTTCACTGGAGTTTGCTACCAGAGAGAAGGACCTGAAGCTTAGCTTACTTTCAGCATTTGTTCTATAAAAGCAGCCTGTTGGAGAGAAGAGAGCTTGACTAGCAGTGTTTACTGTTTCAAAGAACTGAAAAGATGTAAACTACATGGGAAAAGATATTTGTTAACATTTTCTCAAAAAACAATGAGTGTTTGAAATGAGCTCTTAAAATCTATAATAAGGTAATTTAGGTAGATGAAACCTGAAAGAAGAAGATGTCTGGAGGGACGTGGGTTGCTGGGAAGAATTCCCAGATCACGTAGGGTATCCAGTTCTAAGTGGGTGTGACTGGAGGGCTGCAGAAGAACTCAAGCATCACGCTTCCCAGCCCTAATGAGCACTCCTCTTGGTTGTTGCTATTGCCAGGAGGAAAAGGTCTCCCCAGAAGGCAGAGAGCTACCTTCAGGGAGCTTTGAAAAACTACCTGGCTGAGGGCTGGGCCCTGCCTGTCACGCACACCCGGAAGCAACTCGCTGAGTGCCAGAAACACCTTGGGCAGGTAGAGAAGTATCCTTTACTGCCAGTATTCACCAAGTAGGAAAATGGATTTCTGTTTTTATAGCAGCATTGTTCACCGTTGAATATTTAATAATGCCTCATATTGAGGAGAAAATCCTACGTTATGTGTACCATGTGGGATGTGAAAATGCTTCATTAATATTTTGTTTTTTATTTTGGTTTGTTTGTTTGTTTTTGGTACTGGGGAGCGAACTCAGGACCTTGAGCTTACGAGGTAGGCAGTGGAACCACTGAGCTAAATCCCCAGCCCATATTTTATAAATCTAAGTTTGACTTTGTAGTAACTAAAAATGAAAAGCACTTTGGCCACCCTTTGAAGGCTGGGGTTGGGGGAGGATTAGGGAGCCCTTTTGTCGCAGCGTGCAAGGTTCTCCCTCCAGGGCCCTTAACTCTGTGCAGCTACCTGCAGACCAGCAGCCTTCTGGCCAGCGATCATCACCTGACTGAGGAAGAGCGGAAGTACTTTTGCCAGGAGCTACTCAGCTTTGCCGGGTGGCCTGTGGACAGCCCGGGTGAGTCTAGTGCTTCCACTTCATTGTGAGTGCTCGGGAGGCTGAGCCAGGGAGATTGCTGCAAGTTCAAGGCCAGCCTGGAAAACATAGTGAGTTCAAGGCCAGCCTGAACTACGGTGAGACCCTGTCTCAAAAAAAAAGAAAACCTAAAACCTTAATTGTGGACATTTTCACAAACTGCAGAAAAATAATAATACAAAGCTACCTGGAGACCAAAATTAACACTCTGATCACTTTTGTGTGTAGCAAGCGTGTATCTCTTTCTCTTCTACCTTTCTCTTTTTACTGAACTTCAAGGAAACGCTACCCCCCAAACAGCTAGCATACATCTTCTAGAAATAAGTTTGGATGGTCTCCTGGCTCCTAAGGAGTTCATGGGGTTTTTCTATCACTTTCCAAGAGGTCCATATTCAAATTTCCCTAATCATCTCAAAAAATGTTTCTAGAAAGTTTTTTTTAGTAGAGGCCAACAAGGGACTTTCATACTGCATTTGGTTGTTATATGTCAGTTCTCTCCTCATCCAGAACAGCTTGTCTTTTTTTTTAACAGCACTGACTTTTTAAACCTGTCAGCTTCACTGAGGTAGAGCCCACCTGTCATGACCCCCACTGAAGAGTGCATGCAGTGGCTCTTAGCATATTCCACTGTGTGTACCCACCGCCATCCATCACCCCAGAAAGAAGCCCCTGCTCCCCTCCCCAGCGCCACTGGCCGCCAGCTGCCTGTCCCTGGGACACCTGAGCTGCATGCTCAGGACCCACGCAGACTGTCGTCGTGGGTTCTCAGGGCTCGCCCACTGTGGGCGTGTGGCCGAATTTGCTCCCATCTGTCAGTATTTCCTGGAGGAGATCTGAAGAGAAGTGAGCTCAGGAAGGCTTAGGTTCAGGCCGAGCACTCTGACATACACACTTGATGATAATGCAGTGTGACAAAGTTAAATTATTGTATAGTGTAGCTCCTCGCGCTTGGTTTACTGAGAAGAGCACTTGCCTGTGTAGTGCGTGTCACTCTGCTGTGGCTGGCGGAACAAACACTGTGGCGGGGCTTTCCTCTGAGGCTCAGGTTCTAGAGAGGCCTCTTCCTGGTCACCGTGTCCCATGCCCAGGGAGAAGAGAGCACTCCCCCTGGTGGCTGTCCCTGTAAGGACAGCCCGTCTCTGTACACCATCTGGAGTGGGGTCAGGTCTTTGTGCATTTGCTAGAAACTCGGTCTGGTCGTGGCAGTGCTGACTGTGTGAAAGCAAATTTTCCAGAAGCTGTGGCTCCGGGTTTGTATGGACTTGACTTTGATGGGGCCCCTCGAAGAGGGCCGGCTGGACAGGTTCCTCGGGGCAGCGCAGAGGTCTGTTGGCTCCTTAATGTGCCTGAATGGACTGTTGGCACCGCAGCCACACCTGCCGCTTGCTTGTGTGGCAGATGGCAGAGCTACGGTTGTGCCAGCATTCAGTGGCGTCTCTGTGAGTCCCGTAATCCATCCCTGTTTACTGCTCCTCTCTGCGCTTATGGTGTCAGTTGTGGCCAGTCTTCTTTAGTTCGTGATCCGTTGTTTTCTTTTTCCTTTTCTGTAGTGCTGGGGCTGGACCCAGGGCTTTGTGCATGCTAAGCATGTACTCTACCACTGAGCTGTGCTCCAGCCCTCCTTTAGTTGATGAATGGCTAGGAAATGCTCACCAGTCCATTTTGCAGTCTGCTTTTCCCTCACCAAGCCAAGTGCTTCTGGAAAGGAGATCAGAAGGCCATAGTGTGGTGGCTTCTCCTCACCCACCCACAGTGACCACAGAGCTGGCTGCTTCTGGTCCTGGGTCAGAGCCTCACTGGCTGTTTACATGGACCAGTGGACACCCCGACCTACTTCTGGGTGCACAGTGGGGCTCCTGGCATCGTTTCAGGAGACACTTAAGTAGGCAGAAAAGTGTGGGGACCCCAGACAGTCTGCTGTTCACAGGGTTTATATTAAGCTCAAGGAGTTAGTTGATATGTGTTAAGTTTGCCATACCAGTTTCTGTTGTTTTCGTAATTTCCCTGAGTTGTCTGTGCATTCATCTATATTTTCCTGTTGACGAAGTCCCTCTTGGACTGTGATGGTGGCAGGAGGCAGGAAGCTTTCCAGCTCCCACCCCGCTCCCCAACATTGCCCTTGCTTGGACCAAGGGCAGGGTGAGGGTACCACCTTGCTGCAGGTGGTGGCCTGGGCAGCACACGCAGTCTGTGTTCCAGGTCACAAGGTGGTGCTGCCCATGCACTCCTTCGCACAGCTGCGGGACCTGCACTTCGACCCTCCCAACGCTGTGGTCCACGCGGGCGGCACCTTGTCCCTGGAGATGACTGTGTGCAGCCAGATGCCGGTTCCCGTGTGTGTAGACCAGATCGCCATCAACGTTCACTTCAGCATCGAGAAGAACAGCTACCGGAAGACTGCTGAGTGGCTGACCAAGCACAAGACGCCCAACGGGATCATCCACTTCCCTGCCGAGGTCTCCCCGCTCCCCCCGGCCCAGAGCAGCTTGCCCGCGCTGGAGCTGGCGGAGATGTTCGAGCGCAGCCCTTCTGACAATGCCCTGAACACCACGGGCATCATCTGCAGAAACGTCCACATGCTGCTGCGCAGGCAGGAGAGCGGCTCTTCCCTTGAGGGGCCCTCGGGGGTGGCCCTGGAGGACGGGGCCCACGTACTGAGGTGCAGCGGTGTGACGCTGGAGCCCGGGGCCAACAGGGTGGCGTTCAGGACTCAGGTCAGTCGGCTCTGGAGGGCAGCTCAGGTTGGTGGAGAAGGCTCAGCTGGGGCCTGATGTCTGGCTCACTGTAGTTTTGTCCATTGTTAATGAAAAAAGCTGAAAATTTTCAGTCTTTTGTATATATGGTGTTTTGGCCATTGATTGGTTTTGACTGAAGTTCTTTATGCAGATCAGATTCAGCTTGCTTTTTAGTTGACTGGATCCAGTAGCGGTTTGCCTTGTGAACCTGTCACCATCATCATTGGCTAACATGAGATTTTAAAGAAGATGGTGCAGTCACTGAGCTGTTTCCCTTTTTTTGGCTATATCAGTATTAAAACAATGGCCTCTGGCTGAGCACGGTGCCCAGTGCTCTGGGAAGCTAAGGCAGGAGGATTGCAAGTTTAAGCCCATCTTGGATAACTTAGTGAGACCCTACCTCCAAAAAATAAAATAAAAACAGGACGAGGGATGTATCTCAATGCAAAGGCCCTGGGTCTAATCCCCAGAAGCACAGTTGCCTCTGGCCACCTCTGCCCTGCTTTCCTCTGATGAAGTGGAACCTGTGTACTCACCTTTGGGCCCGCCTTGCCCAACTGAGCAGGCCGTGCATCTGCCGAGGTCCCCTGTGTGCCCACACAGCAGATGCCACCACGGCTCCTTTCCGCAAACACCCTCTTCGGAGCCTCAGGTTGGACGGAAGCGTCCGTGACTGAGATTCGGGGCTTCTGGCCCCACCATTCTCAGGAGCACACGTGGGCGCACAGGGTGGAGACTGGGAGGGAAAAGCAGATGGCCTGGCCCTGCTGAGGGATGCTCGAGCCACAGAGAAGTTGCCATCTTTCCTAGCGCCTGCCTCTGACCCTAGGCCAAGGAGCCGGGGACGTACACCCTCCGGCAGCTGTGCGCCACGGTGGGCCCTGTGTGGTTCGTGCTTCCGCACATCTATCCCATCGTGCAGTACGACGTCTATTCTCAGGAGCCGCAGCTGCACGTGGAGCCACTGGCTGGTGAGTGGCGCCCAGGGCCCCGCAGGGAGAGTGGTGGGGACACCGTCTTGGAGGCTCCCGGCTCGCAGGACGGAGCCACCTGGGGCTCCTGTCATTGCTGACTCTGGTGTGTCTTGAGAAGAAAGTCAGTGGGGGCTGCTGCAGGCGGGAGGCTTTGGTTTCCTGCTGGAGCTGCGTCAGAGGCTCCAGATCAGAGCTGGGTTCGTTCCCTGCTCTGGGCAGAGGCTCCTGCTCAAGTGTGCCGAGTAATACTGGACCTCCGGCATCACACTTGAGAGTTCAGAGCTGCATCCTTTTGCTCAGTTCCAAAATTCCAAGCTGGTGTTCGGTCTGTTGGAGACCTCTCAGCACTAGGGAGGGAGAGTCGCCACTGTTGAGGCTGGGAACAGCGCGCTTGCTTGGTGTTTGTTCCTGCTGATTCCCCCGTTCTCCTTGTCTCTCTATCACCTTGTGCTAGGGTAAGAGCTGCAGCCACAGCAGTTGCCTCTGGAGTGATCCGACCTGCAGGGGGCTCTGTGGTGGGGCTCCGCTCTGCTCCCGCAGTGCCGCTCCCCAGCCCTCTTGGTCCCTGTCTTCCCTGGCCTTGGCCCACCTAACTGGTCTCTGTTCCTTTCCTTTTCCTGTCTTGGGCCTGCTTCTACCTCCCCAGGCCAGGGTTCACAGAGGCTGCAGCGCCTGCTGCCCTCATGTCTAGCTGGGTGAGTGGTACCATCCCTGCTGCTGTGTTCCCGAGCCAGGCCGTGAATTTGTGCACGGTGCCACCCACATGAGCAGTTTGCAGCGGTGGAGACCGAGGCAGGTCCTGGAGTGCCCAGAAGAGCAGATCTCATTCAGGAGAAGACAGGGCCCTCTTGCTCTCAGCACAGGCCCTGACGGCGGCCTTGTTCCCTTTAGATAGCCTTTTGGCTGGCATTCCTCAGAAGGTCAGATTCACTGTCACCACTGGCCACTACACAGTGAAGAATGGGGACAGCCTGCAGCTCAGCAACGTGGAGGCCATGCTGGTCCTGTGTCAGGGAGAGAACAGTGCTGTGATCTACTCTAACTCCAGAGGTACTGTGCAGGCAGGGGTGGTGAAGGCGGGCTCAGGGTGTGGCCATATACTGGGAGCCCCCTTCCACCCACTTAGCCTGTCCCGACACTTCCTGTGTCCACATGTGAAGGCGGCATCTGAGCTCACAGGCAGACGAACCTGGCCCTGAGCTGGGCATTTGTTTTGGTGGGAGTAGACTGCCTGCATTGTGTCCATGGGTGGTGCCGATCCTGATGGGGACACCGGGGGCAGCCGGCCTGCACTCCACGGGCCCCTGCGAGACTGTGGTTGCCTGGTCCTGAGCTGTACTGGCGGAAGGGGAGCCCCTTGTCTTCCTCTGGGCCGGTGCCCTGAGGTCTCTACCGTAACAGTGGCTCCCAGCCCGCCAGCTTGCCCACTGTGCCATTTCTGGCTTTCCCTAGCCTGGCCTGCTCTGTGCCTGCCTCTACCCGGTCCTCTGTGGGTACGGGACAGCAGGAGCCTGCTCTTGAGAAGGGAAGGGATATGTGTGATTCATGCTTTCTGTCCTGCAGAAGAGTCCTCCAGTGCAGTGCTCCAGGTCCAGTCCTCTGACAAAGTCACGAGCATCGGGCTGCCTGCCACGCCTGCTTACCATGTGATCGAGTTTGAGCTGGAGGTTCTGTCCCTGCCATTGGCTCCAGCATCTAGCAGGGAGAGTGACACGCCAGGGACACCGGAGCCGCCCAGGAAGCAGAAGGACAGACAGAGGGCGGGCCCCTGCATGGTCACCACCGACCACAAGGTAGTGAGGGCAGCACGCTGAGGAGTGTGGTGAGAGGCACTGCTGAGGGGCCGCTCCAGAAGGATAGTGTCCTGTCCCCCAGCTTGGGTGACAGTGCTCCTTGGAAGTTCTGGGCCAGAGCTGGGGGAGCCTAGCTGGTGCTTCGTGGGGTGAGGGTGTCGCCCAAGAAGCCCTGCGGCAGGCTGTGTGTGGCCGGTGTCCAGTGCTCTGTGGCAAGACCCTGGCCTTTGTATGTGGCCGACATCTTCGCTCACCCTGGGGAGAGCAGTAGGTGCGGGCCCAGGTCCAGGCTCTCCAAAGAGGCAGGGCATGTCGGACGGGCCGGCGCCCGTGGGTGAGGGCTGTGTCCAGGCCCAGAGGAGTGGGAGGACATCCCCGCCCACTCTCACGCAGTGCCTCGGGAGCCGTTGGTGACACCTAGCGTGGCAGGAGGCACCTGCGTCCCACACAGGTATTCTGTATCGGCGTGGTCATTTGTTCCGCAGAGGGAGGGAAGCCAAGTGCAGTGCCCTCTGTGCCCTTCAGGGAATCACCACCTTGTCCACACATGCCCCCACGTGGCCTGTTCTCCACCAGGAGCTCGGCGTCAAGGCGGGAGTGCTTAGATGGCCTCTGCCCTCTGGGGTGTGGAGGTGGCCTGTCCTGTGCCTTTGCGCCTGTTCCATTTGGACTCCGCGTGCTGTGGTGCCATCGAGGCCAGTCTGGTGGCACATGGCCACCTGCCCGTTCTGTCCTGATTTTGTCTGTGTACGTAGCTTCGCACTTCTCGTTTGTGCACGATTAGAAGAATTCTACTTTGTGAACAGTGGACAGGCAGCCATAATGAAATGTCTAGACCTCAGCAGCCACTGCAGAGTTCATAGGCTGAGCGTGTGTCCCCTCTCTGTCCCCACAGTTGTCCATCGATTGCCCATGGTCAATCTACTCCACAGTCATTGCGCTGACGTTCAGTATGCCCTTCAGGACCACGCACTCCCTGCTGTCTGCCGGAACCAGGTATCAGGCGCCGCTTTCCCTGCTGTGCTGCTGGCCTTTGTGGTAATTAGGATGCTTTCTTACATAACCGCAGTGGCTTGGCCTGGTAATTCATAGTGGTTCCCTGGTGTCTTGAAGCACCAGTTCATGCTCGGTTTTCCTGTCCCACCAGCGACACTGGACAGTTGATCTGGGGTCCGTCCAGGTCCCTGTGTGGTCGCTCGCCTGTATTTGCCCCTTCTGTGCATATTAGGCCGTTGCCATGTTGGCAGGCTGCTCGCTGTCTGACGTCTCCACGGCCTCCTGGAATCCGTTGCTGCCTTGCCTCCCCTGCTCGGGTCTCACCGTCAGCACAGTTGCCTCTGGAGAAGGGTCTGCCCATCGCTGCCATTTGGGACCTACCGAGTCTTTGCTGTGGGGGCTGTCCTTGACTGGAGGGGCTGAGTAGCACTGCTGGGTGCCCCCTGATGCCAGGCCACAGCCTGCCCTCCAGACCCTGCGGTCCCCAGCCGAGAGCCCTGCTGTGGAGGCTTGGTTGGCCCGCTTGGTCGTTGACAGCCGTGTGTGGAAGTGACTCAGCCCAGCACGCAGCGGAACGCTACCCTGAGTGATGCCACCAACACCGACCGCTGTCAGGACCCAGCCTGCCTTGCTTCCTCAGTGATCCCTGGGAAAGCAGGAAGCAGAAATGTTCAGACCACATGCTGAGTAGAGCATTACACCAGCGATGGCTCTTTCCTTCAAATCATGGCAGGGGAGCTGTAGTTAGTAGTGGCTAAAAACCTCTAAGAAAATATTTTTCCTTAAAGACTCATTTTCACAGCTCTGTGGTATCAGAGCTGACTTGGTTTCTTGGTAACCAATCCTGACCTGCGCTGAGGACGAGTGCCCTTGTCCTTCTGCAAAAGACACTGTGGCCTGCTGCCTGATGAGGGAGGTCCACACGTTGTGCCCCAATGGCATTGCTTCAGAAGTGGGACGCCCTCTTATCCCCTTTCCCGTGGGAGCAGCTTCTTTTAAAAAGATGTGGGTCTCTTGGGCACTTTTATATTTGAAATCAAAAGCAGAATTATTTTACTGTGTTTCTTTTGTGGTCCCCTCGTCAGTGAAGGACTCCCTAACAAAGTTGAGGTAGTTTAATGAGGTTCTCACATTCAAAATCAGGTTTTGCATCTCTCCTTTAGGAAATACGTGCAGGTTTGTGTCCAGAACTTGTCAGAGCTTGACTTCCAGCTGGCAGAGAGTCACCTTGTAGATACTGGAGGTGCCGCCGACCTGCACCTGACTCCGCTGAATGCACCGTCCCTGCAGGTAAGCACCTCTAGGGCCCAGTGCAGCAGGACCCCAGCCACAGAGTTTGCTGACCCGCAAGAGCTTGTATGCATCAGGCAGGCCTGAGCCAGTGTGGTGCTTGCTGTGATGCGCGCATGGTATGTCACTGATGTACTAAGTGGGCTGTGCTTGGCTGAGGGGTGCAGCAGATATGTTAGGAGACTGATCTGTTGCTTTTAGAAGAACTTAGTCTCACACATGGCGTACTCTGCACTGTTTTATCCAAACTCGGGCTCATGCGGGACTTTCCTGTGAACCCCAGATATGGATACTGGTCCCCCTGTCTGTTACAGGAAAGCGTCCTGGGTGTGGGGCAGCTCTGTGGTCGCTGCCCACCCTTGGTGGTGGGGGCAGCCTCCACACAGAGGCTCGCCAGAGCATATCTGGTTCCCGCCCTGGCCTTTCCTGCCCCTTTTCTGTGTGTGCTTTTGCAAGTAAATGCCAAATATTCACAGGGTATGAGGCTTCTTAGTGGATGTCTGTTCTCAGCATTTTCAGAAGGCTTTCCTGCTAGTACTCGACTGTTTTCACATCTTACCTGAGCCTGTCCCAATCCTCTGCATGAGGACTCTGCATTAGTCACATTCAGGTTACGCGTCTGACTGTGCTAGTTCTAAGTCACTTTCGTGTTAAGTAGAAGACGATGGGCATGAATGTGACGATATCAGTTACAGCCCCTTCTGGTAATGTGTATGGGACATACTGGGGACTGAGGAATATTCCCGAAGCCTCTCTTCATAGTCACACTGCCATGAGGCTGTGCATTCTGGGACACTGGCACTGTTTTCAGGTGGTGTGCCATCTGTGCGGGGCCAGGTGGGGCGATGGCACTGGGCAGTGGCCGGTGCTGCAGGACTGCAGGGCACACACAGCGTGGCACACGCTTTCACTTGGAGGGAAGAGGGCTGCCTGCTCCCATCTGGCCCTGGAGAGTGTCGCAGTGACAGCAGCTCTCTTTGCAGCACATCCACAGCAAGCAGTCAGTGTTTTTCGTGTGGGAGTTGAAGTGGACACAGGAGCCTCCCCCTGCCCTGCGCTGCCAGTTCTCCATGGGCTTCTCCCCGGCCTCTGCAGAGCAGCTGTCCATCTCCCTGAAGCCCTACACGTACGAATTCCAAGTGGAGAACTTCTTTGTACGTAGTGGGTCACCTGGGGTGCGATGTGTGGTTGTGAGGGGAAAGGAAAGGTGGCACCGTGGTCTTTGTATTCTAGCGTCTCACATGGACAGTCGTGGGAGTCTGGTAGCTGGGTCCTTCTTGGTGACAGCTGAGGGGCCTGTGCTCATTCTCACCCTGACGGAATTCTTCCTGGAAGCCACTTGGCACAGTTTCATCTCAGTGCTAGCTCCCACGCAGGCAGGGCCTTTGTCTTCTAAATGCAGCACCGGCAGTGGTGGGGAGTGGCCGTCGTGCGGCGTGGGAGAGCCGGGGTGAGTGCAGTCTTGGCAGGCACTGAGCAGGGGGTAGCCCTAGCTCATAGCATAATCAGTGTGACAGTGTGTCCTTGCTGGTGAGGGGCAGCAGTGAGCAGGGAGTCTGGAGGTGCTGAGGGCTCTGTGCGTGGTGACCTGGTTGGTTGGCCCGTGTCGCTGTCACTGTCCTGGCAGTTTTTCCCTCATCAGACCAAAACAGAAAGGATTTCTGTAGCTCTGTGTAAGCTGAGGTGCCCTGTGCTCACTGCACTGGTCTCTGCTGTCTGCGACAGCAGCCTGGCAGCTGCCGAGCGCTGTCCCCTGGGTTTTGCAACCCGCCCATGTGGGCAGCGACGGTGACATCGCGTCATGGCTCATGGCCCGGTGTGTGTCCTCTTCGGGAAGACACCTGTTCATGACCGTCACTCGTTTTTAAATGGGGCAGTTTGGTTTTCTATAAGTGGACTCTTAAGCTCTTTATGCATCCTTGGCCTCAGTTCCTCATGATACTGCCTAAGTAATGGGAAATGTTTTCTGCCGTTCTGTTTCTTTATGGTGTCCTTTGAAGTGCAGAAATTTCTAGTTTTTGGTAAAATCTCGTTACTTCCTCTTGTATTGCTTGGACTTTTGTTTTTAGATCTGAGCAATCATTGTCTCCTCCCAGGGTTTCCTCCTCTGTTCTCTTGTAAGAGTTGTACAGTCTTAGAGTTTGCATCTGAGCTCTGACGACCATGAGTTAGCGTCTGTGGAGGTTGATGGCATCTGTGGCCCCTCTGTCTGTCAGGTGGCTCATCAGGTGTCCTTATACTGTGTGCCAGACAGGCCACCGCGCAGTATGGTGGCCGTAGCTATGAGGGCTTGTTTCGGCAGATCATTTCTAGTCACCGACCGGAACCCCCACAGGAGCCAGCTCCTCCTCCAGCTGCTCCAGTCCTGAGCAGTAGCCTTTGTGCTAGGGTCAGACTTCAGAGCAGGCGGCCACCATCACCACTCACTTCAGGGTCTCCTCTGAGCCCCAAGACAAATGTGACCTTGGCTGCTCTTGCAGACAGTCCAGGTCCCAAGCACTCCGCTGCGGCTCCCCACGGCGGGCTGTAGGAGAGCTGCTGAGAGGCTGACCTTGGAGAGTCAGCTGCGGACTGCCCAGAGGGTACAGAGGAATTTGTTGGTGTTCTCAGGTGTTGATAGTGGCCTGGTGCTTTGGTGAGAAAATGCCCATACGTTGTGGTAGTGAGTCGCGGACACGGGTGAAGGGGCAGGCTATCTGGAATTTGCTGTAGAATACCCGGGGCAGATGCAGAAACGCAGCTGCATAGAGGGAGCAAAAGAAGCACAAGGTCAATACGCCACGGCTGTCTGTGTCGCTGAATGCTGTAAGAGGCTGCGTGTCACCGGCACAGTCGTGGTCTCGTGCTATAGCAGGTCCCTGGTTTAAAAGAAGGTCGGAAGGCCCTGGGGCATGAGGGCAGTGTGAGGTCACGGCAGCCTCCGGGCTCCTGTGTGTGAGCTCGTGTGCCCCTCCCCAGACCCTGTACACCGTGAAGGCGGAGGTGCTGCCGCCCGCAGGTGTGGAACACTGCAGGACCGGCTCGCTCTGCTCTTTGGAGGTGTCCATCACACGGCTCGCTGACCTGCTGGAGGTGGACAGGGACGAGGCGCTGACGGAGTCCGACGAGTACTTCTGCACAAAGCTCATGTACGAAGGTGGGTGTGTGTGATCCTTCCGAGTGCAGTGCCAGGAGACCTTCCGGAGCACTCAGTGCTTGTCCGGCAGGCTCACCACAGAGTGACCTCCATGTCCACAGAGCCGCCTGGCATGCTCATCCAGGAGCGTCTGGGCCTCCTCGGCCCGAGCCAGGACCCGGCCATTGCTCCTGAGGCAGGCTGGGCTCCACTGCCCCACTGTCGCCCATCCTCCCGTCTGGGGCTCTCTCTCCTTGGTCTTCCCTGGCCTCTTCCTCCTGGCTGCTCCAGTCCACTGTTCTTACACAGTTCACAATCCACATGCTTATTACTGACAACCACAGCAATAGACTCATCGTATGACAGCGTTAGTGAAAACGACTCCCCAAAACAAAACAGTGGGTGTTTTGCATCCTTCGCATCTTTCTTAAGTCAGCCAGCAGAAGGGAAATGAACGTCATCCCGGCCGCACCTGCTCTGCATCTAGAGGGTGTGTTTCCTCGGCTGAAGTGCACGACGGCGCTCCGGCCTTGAGCAGGTGGTGGCTGGCAAAGGGGAGACATTTTCACAGCCTTTCCCATAGCTGTGGGGACTCCGGGACCGTGCTGTGGGGCCTGACAGGCTGGTTACTGTGCACGGTCCTCATCCCTGGACAGACTGGACACGTGCTTCATTGCATCCTTTGGCCCATCCCACGCTCCCAGTGGATCTTTGCCAAGCATGGCTGTGTAAGACTGTGCACTTGGTTATTTGGAAAATGTAATTCCCGAGTTAGGTGGCTCTTCCTGATGCTGACGTGTCGTTTCAGGGTCCCAAAGTCACATTGCTGGAGCCCATCATGGGGTCTGTGGGTGCTGGGGTCCATCAGGCTGGTGATACAAATGCAAGTTTTCCAAAATTCAAGTTTTTGTTTAAAGTCCGAGTGGATCCTTGGCAACAAATACTTCCTGGTTATTTTCTTTGAGGTGACAGCCTCACACCATTCATTTATAAGAAAATATATGTCAGCTGAGACTGATGATCCACAGTGTTAGTCATTGCTCCAGGCAGAGTCCAGCCCATAGCAGCATGCATCTGCGCCCTGAGACGCTGTCCTGCTGCAATGGGCAGCAGTGCTGTGGGGACGCCAGACCTGTGCCCGGGGCCTCTACGAGGAAACACGTGAGGTCTTAGAAGGGGCACAGCGAGGAGGGAGGGTGCCATTCGAGGGACCCTGTCACCAAGAGGGATATCAGAGGTGGTAAGGGCTCAGGAGGTGACAGAGCTCCAACTGGGCACTGGCACTGCTGGATCCCCGAGTCCACACAGGTGACAGAGCCCTGCGCCAGGCCAGGACAACCGCAGAGGCCAGGCTCCGGGTGGTGGTCGGTCACCCTGCTGTGCCAGGGGCTGGGCTGGGCACATGGTCCCTTCCCCTGCACCTGCATCTTCTTGGGCGTACAAACACGTCCCAGGGCAGTGAGGTGTTCACTGCCCTGAACTGGACAGCGTTGGCTGCTGTGACTGCTTTGTGAGGGACGCTCCTGGGTCTCTAGCAGTCTCTGCTCTGACAGCGTGCAGGGGTCACCGTGAGCCTGGCTCTCTGTGTTGCTCAGTGTGGTCCAGGGTAGACGCGCCCAGAGTGCTGTATCCCCCTCAGTGAAGCATGTGTACGTCGCACTGGACACACACGCTCCCAGCTGGGCTCCCGGCAGGTGCCGCATCTGGTGCATGCTGAATGGCCGCTGCTCCTCCTTTCAGTGGTCGACAACACCAGCAACTGGGCAGTGTGTGGGAAGAGCTGTGGTGTTATCTCCATGCCTGTGGCCGCCCAGGCCACTCACCGAGTGCACATGGAGGTGATGCCTCTCTTCGCGGGCTACCTCCCTCTTCCTGACGTCCGGCTGTTTAAGTACCTCCCTCACCACTCTGCACACTCCTCCCAGCTGGATGCCGGTAAGGACCCAGAGGAACCGGGCCACGCTTCCTGACCGACCTGTGTGGGCTGGGGGCGTCCTGGGCTGGGGCGTGCTCACCAGGCCCGACTTGCTGCTGTCCCGGAATGTGGCCGGGCGCCGTCCTCTCATGGTGCCTAGCTCCCCGCACAGGCACACACACAGCTAGGTGTGCTGGGATTCCGAAACGCAAATCACCACATCCACAGAATGCGGGCAGCGCAGGGCACTGTTGTGGGGCTGAGGGACCAAGACGTGAGACTATGGGTCAGCAGCCCAGGAGGTCAGAGTTCAGGTCCCAAGGGCGATTGACCACACAGATGTTGCTCTAGCTCCGTCCTGAGTACACCACTCCTAAGGCAGACCCACAGGAGAGCCGCGTGCTGTGTGGTGCAGACAGGAGACTTACTCACCTGCCGGGGACTGACCCGACACCTAGCCTGTCGTCGCTGCCGTGGCGTGCACTCTGAGGGCCGCGTCTCCATGTGAGATGCCCTTACGGGCAGGGCCTGGGGGGACGTGCTTGCAGAAGTCCACTGGGGGTAACAGGAGTGATGTGCGTGTTCTGCAGACAGCTGGATTGAGAATGACAGCCTGTCGGTGGACAAGCACCCAGACGACCAGCTGGACTGCAGCAGTGTGCGGAGTAGAGGCAGCGCGCACTCAGCCGCCAGTGGCGAGCACAAGGGCCTGCCCATGCCCCGGCTGCAGGCGCTCCCCACCGGCCAGGTCTTCAACTCCAGCACGGGCACGCAGATCCTGGTCATCCCCGGCCAAGACGACCACGTCCTGGAAATCAGCGTGACATGACAGGAGCGCTGTGGTCCTCTGGCACCACAGACTGCTATGATTGCACTTTAGGGACAGTGACTGGATCGTTCTCGTCATGACACACTAGCTCTAACCAGACTCGGCATCCCTGCTTGGCCTCACAGGTACCAGGGAGCGGCGCGGTGCAGCCGGTCGGCGGAGATAGTGTATCCCTCATGTTGTCTGTGGCACAGGACCCTCGTTCTTCTCTCACCCCATCCCTGTGCTGGTGTCTGACCGCTCTGCTCCGTATCCCGCTCCTCCACCCTCACACTGCTGCAGGACTGTCTCCAGTCTCCACGCAGCCCCGTCTGCCGGCTCTGCAAGGAAGCCTTATCTTTCTGGCCGCGCTTGGCAGGCCCCGCTGGCTTCCTGTGATGCCTGTGTGCTGCCCAACCCTGGACCGCCTGGGAGAAGCTGGGCGTCTTCTGATCACCAAGCTTCCCTTAGTAACGCGTAGCGCCTTTCAGGGCCAGCAGGAGGGGTGCAGTGGGTCTGGAGGGAGTGTGACCCCTTCTGTGCCTCGGGAGGACAGTCAGCTGACCAGGGAGCTGCAGGCTGGAGCTGTGCTCAAGGTACTTGAGAGGGCCTAGGCTGGGCGGGAGAGGCAGCGCAGCACTGGAAGGGTGTGGGTGTAAATGTTTCTGGTCCCGTGTTCCCCAGTGTTGACCGGATATCATATGCAATTGGAGTTAAACATATATTTATTTTAATTGTCATTATGTAGGCGGGGTTGATATGTTGTTTGCTTTTCTCTCATCTTTAACGTCTGTTCGTGTAATTGTAGCCGTGTAATCCGCATCTTTCTTTTGCACCTGAGGTCTTAGCTGAAACTCCCGTGAGGTAAGGAGTAAGGGATCCTCGTGTGTCCTAGGCCGGCCGTGGGGACTGGGCCACTCGGTGGCAGTCAGATCACACCAACAGGCTCATTCACTTTCGGTTGTAAAATTTAATTGTACATATGGTTGATTTATTATTTTTAAAAGTACAGACTAACTGATGTAATGTTTAAGTTGCACCAAAAATCAAGGACAAAATAAATGTGTTTTTATTGGTGTAAAAGTCACAGTTTGTAAATAAGTGTTGTATGTATTGGCCCTTTTCTGGCTCTGCAAAGCAATGTATTTTTGTACATGGGAATTGAGTGCTCTGGGTTCACTGACACAGTGTGCTTGGAGCTCAGCTTGACCAGGTGAACATGAGCAGATGCAGTGGGGGACAGCCCAGCCCAGGTGTAGGAGCCAGAAGCACGGCTGCAATGACCGAGTCCTTGTCAGTACTGTCGGCCTTCGCCTCATCCCATAAATAAAGGTGGTGTGATCTTCCCTGTGGCGCTTTTATTTCTAGAAATTGGGAAACTGCGTAAGGAAGAGAATTCTCCATGGGTTTAAACTTTTGGAAGTTTATCTTCCTTATGTGGTAAGCTAATAAATGTGGCCCACCTGCTTAGGCAAATTAGAACTTGAGACCAGTAAGAGTTTAGGGTCCCAGAAATAAGGTCTCCGCTGTCAGGGCGGTGCACGCCCGGCAGTGCTGTGAAGCAGGCGGTCTCTGCAGTTGTGGCCGGTAGAAGTGTACCATCGCTGTCAGCGTGGAGCCAGCGCAGGGCGGCCTGATGGCAGTGCAGGACGGGGGTTTAGTCACCACTCTGGTTTTCTAGTATCTGAGCTCTCTGAAGATACGATTTTCTAATGGTATAGATTTGGAATAAAACAAGGGGGAAATCCAAAATGTATATGGTCGCTTCTTATCTGGAAACTCAGTGAAATCAGAACTGTCCCAGATTCCTTTCCCCAATTAGCGCTCTTTGGTAAACTAAGATAAATGCTTCTGCCCTTTCCCCTTAAGATAAAAGAATGTCACTAAAAAGTTAGAAGTCCTCGCGTTAACAGTCACAGCATAACAGGGAAGAGGCTGTCCCTGGGCGTTTGCTGTGAGGCTTTGTAACTGAGAGGGGCTGGTTTCGATGACTCTGGTGTGGTGAGTGTTGAAAAGTTGAGAAGCCAGGGATGCAATGTGTATGTTGAAAACAGAATATGCAGCTCTGCTACAGGGAACCTGTAGAATGTGTAAAATATAAGCAATGGAAAAGAGGATCGGTTATAATTTTTGTGAACTTCATGGGGCTTCCTGTGATTAAAGGATAATTCCTCTGGTTCTAAGGTGGGGAGTGTTTGGTCTGAGAACAACTTCCATTTACCCAGCCTGAAGCAGTCAGATTCGAGTATTAGTCCTAGGTGAGTGGGCGTCTCGTAGAGTAGGCCACATATGCATGAGGCTCCATTCACTTTTTCTTTAGGGTGTAAAATAAGGTTAAATTTTGTGCTCGCAAGGCAGGTGGCAGAACCACTGAGCTTAAATCCCTGGCCCAAGGTTAAATTTTAAAAGGAAATTAAGGTCAGGGAGTTAGATTGGTGGTTCTGCTGCCTGCTTCACAAGTGCAAGGTCCTGAGTTCAATCCGTGTTACAAAAAAAAAAACAATACACACACACACACACACACACACACAATAAAAGGAAATTAAACATACCAGATTTGTATCTAAGATGAAAAGTGGTGTCCCTTTTAATAAAAGAACTAACCAGTTACCAGGCTGGTCTGTTGTACTTTCAACTGTGAACTTTAAATCTTACATGATTTTACATTTTACTTTTCTTGAACATGTCCCTTTCTCTGAGTGTCCTCGTCCGAATCCGGGCTGTAAGAGCCTCCAGCGTCATTACGATTTACTATGGGGGCTTCTGTGACTGGGAAGGTGACCAGTGGGCTCAAGGTGTTACTTCCATTTTCATGGTTTACTATGGAAAGTCATTTCTCACACTATTCTGTAATATAATGTTAGACTAAAACCGCTGTGTGGAGGTTGTTTAAAATGTAAACATAATTCTGAAAATACACATTTTAAGAAGAAACTCCTTCTGAACCTGATTCTTTCACAATGACAGTGTGAGTTAAAGGTTTGT
Source organism: Fukomys damarensis (assembly GCF_012274545.1). Lineage (NCBI taxonomy): Eukaryota > Metazoa > Chordata > Mammalia > Rodentia > Bathyergidae > Fukomys > Fukomys damarensis. The sequence goes on from NW_022900936.1 coordinate 2,016,857, forward strand.
TCGCGTTTCCCCCTTTAACCTTGTTCTTGAGTCTCTGGCGTGGACTGCTGACTGAGATAAGTGGGGATTTTTCATCATTTCCTACTCCGTGAGTGACCCGCAGGAACTACACCTGTGACCCCTGGGCCTTCGTTCCTACGGACTTTCTGGCGCGTGGGAAGCCCTGATCTTGCCCTAGTTCGGGAGCCTTGTGCTTCTTGGGCCCTTGGCCATCAAGAGCTGTGCAGGCGGCGGGCACTGGCCCAAGGGCCGCTGCCTCGCCTCTGCTTCTCCCTGTGCAAGGGCCCTGGACACAGAGCCCCGCCTAAGTGGGCGGGGTGGGCGCGATGAGGCTCCGCCCCGAGGCGTGGCATGCCGTGTACGGGGGCGGAGCAGCTT
>NW_022900936.1:2017385-2038604 GCF_012274545.1 Fukomys damarensis
GGGGGGACTGCGCGGAAGGATGGCAGCGAGGCAGAACGCTGCGGGTTCCCGGGAGGGCGACGCCGGGACAGCCCAGGGCAGCCCCGCTGTGACCCGTGTCCCTGAACCGGCGAACCGTGGGGGAAGTGCAAAGAGGGGGAGGCAGATGGGACAGGCAGCGAGAGCCCAACCTAGGTATCCCTGGGATGTGTGACCTGTGGCTCTTCTGGGAGTGGGTCGCTGGGCACTTTCCCCCTGGGGGCCCAGCTCCTGCCCGCCAGTGTCCGGGGCTGCACCTCAGCTCTTCCGCTGGGCCATCATCTCCCTCGCCTGTCCGCACTAAGCCTAGTACTACTACACTGAACGAGCTGCCCCTGCAGCAAATCCAAAGCCCCAAGGCAGCACGGGTGCTCCTCAGGTCGTTGGACGCCTCTGCTTAGAGCCCAGGGTGGCCTAGCTGGCTGCTTTCCCCCCTGGGTTCTGGCTCCCACAGCCTTTTTAAACACTCTTCCTCTCATGCTGCCTAGTTTGCTCAGAGCCTGTTTTGGTTTGGTTTGGTTTTTGTTTTTTTGTTGTTTGTTTTGTTTTTTGGGGGGGGTATCAAAACTCAGGACTTTGCCCTTGGGAGACAGGCGGTGGCACCACTGAACCTGATTGTATGCTTCTTGCTCCTCCTGCTGAGTGGAGAGTAAGAGCGGGTACAGCTGTACCCCTCCTGCTGCTTACTGTGTGCCTAAAGCTCTTGTGTGATGCACAGATAGGGTGTTAGCCAGGGGTCTGTCCTGGGCCTCCAGTCTGCTGTTGTTGCACTCCTTATTCCTCTTCAGGCGTTCTGGGCTCTGCAGATTGGGTTTCTGTCTTCCTCTCACCCAGGAATGAGCAGGGACCCAGCCTCCAGGCCCTGTGTGCCATCCCAGCTTATTTTCTTAGCCGTTCTCAAGCACAAGGTCTTTACAACAACTTGTTTTCTTTCCAGTTCTCGAATTTGCTAGGTACTGTTTATCGGCGTGGAAACTTAAATTTCACCTGTGATGGGAATTCAGTTATCAGCCCGGTGGGGAACAGAGTCACTGTGTTTGATCTTAAGAAGTAAGTGTGTTCACGTGTGGCATTCCTGGAGCGGAGGCAGATGGTGCCCCTCACCTGCCTTCTTGTGGGACGCAGGCCCAGTGATGAGGGCAGCCCCAGAGCCTCAAACGTTTGTCAGGGTCATGGGTTAGCAGTGGAATTGCCTGCCACATGCCTGGTCATTCTTCTGGTGTCTCAGCTAGTCCTTTCCTGGTATCACCTGACTCAGTTACCGGGGAAGGGATCCTGCTTCTCCTGTGGGCAGGAGCTGCAGCTGGAGGTTAGCACCTGCCCGGCCCGGCTGTGAGGCAGCTGGACCCTGGCTTGCTCAGGGGGCCCTGGTGGTGGTGGGCTTCCCGGGTTAGGTGGGCAGTCCCCACCCAGAGGTCGATTTCGGTTGCTTAGGTTTAGCTGTGTTTTTCTGAAGGAACGGGTAGCTCTTTCCAGAGTTGCCAGGGAGGCTGTGGGCCAGTCCTGCAGCCTGGCAACACCCCTTTGTTTGGAGGCTTCCGGGTTCCTCTTGCCCTGCAGCTCCAGTTGGGTGGCCTTGGTCTGTTTCCCTGCCTGTGAGATGAGATGGGCAGCAGTACGTGGGGCCTGCTGGGCTCACCTGGCCGCAGCGATGACTGCTCCTGTCTTGTCCACGATGCCTAGAGGGAGGGTGAACTGCTGGCTGAGTGAAGTTCAGACGATAAAATACTAAAGCTAGAACCCAGACGTAGCTCATAGATGTGGACCTCATTGCTGCTGCTTGTTTTTCACTCTGTATTTTCTATTTCTTTGAAAACCCAGCTTCCTGTGCCTATGCTTTTGTGGTGAGTGTCGTGTGCTGGGCATGTAGCTTGTCTGGTTTCCTAGCTTTACATGGTACACAGCATCCTCAGGCACAAGTGTGTCTTGCCAGTCCTCCTCCAGGGACATTGTTGTGTCCCTTCCTCTGTCCTCTGTCTGGCACAGGGGTCCAGAGGTGTGGGACAGGCATGGCATGGAAAGGGGGCCTTGGAGGTGGGTAGGCTGCTGGGCCCAGGCTGACCCTGTCCCCTGGTCTAGTGACACAAAATGCACTGTACGTTATGGTCATCTTTTTCTCAGCAACAAATCCGATACCCTGCCCCTGGCCACGAGGTTCAACGTGAGGTGTGTGGGTCTGTCCCCTGATGGCCGGCTGGCCATCATCGTCGATGAAGGTGATCACCCTCCATCACCCGGTGTGGGCAGGGCGGAGAGATGAAGGTCAGGCCCTCCCAGGGTGGGCGCAGGCTGATGCTGCTGCCATCTCGGTGTCTTGGTCTGCCGGGGCTCAGGTGCAGGTACTTAGATGGGGTGGGCAGCTCCTCGCTGTTTCGGACACTTAGGCTCTGAGGTGAACATGTGCGTGTCTGGGGCTGCGTGATCCCTGTGTGGTCACGAAGTCCCACGCTGGCCTCTTGTCAGGGGGCGCTGCCCTGCTGGTCAGCCTGGTCTGTAGGTCCGTGCTACACCACTTCCACTTCAAGGGCTCCGTGCACAGTGTCTCCTTCTCCCCAGATGGCAGGTGAGAACCTCCGTGGCCAGGCCGACTTCCACATCCTCCTGCTGGGGCTGTGGGCATGTGGCCGGCCCGTATCTGCCCTGTCCTCTTCCCCACTGTCTTGGTCCTGCGGTGGAGGGACGCCTTAGGACCCCGGGTGGGTTGGGCCTGGCAGCTCTGTGCCGTCTGGGCTGCTGTGGGTCCTCACTGTTGAGCGCGTCCCTCCTCCTGCAGGAAGTTTGTTGTTACAAAGGGCAACATCGCTCAGATGTACCACGCCCCTGGGAAAAAGCGGGAATTCAATGCATTTGTCCTGGACAAAACCTACTTTGGGCCATATGATGAGACCACGTGCATTGACTGGACAGATGACTCCAGGTGAGGCCCTCCTCGATCCCGTGAGCCTCGTGTGCTGTGGGCCCCCCAGTGGAGATGTCATGTTTCCACGTGTGCTCTTGGGGGCTGGGGAGCTGCCAGATGCTGCCACTTCAAGGCCACCATTTGTGACCACCGGTGACTGACCCTACCCGGAAGATCCCTGTGGAGCTGCTGGCCTTTCTTCCCTTACTGTGTCTGGCCATGAGGGAAAGGCTGCTGGTACCTTGCCTTTGCTCGTCCAGGCTGCCAGGGAGACACAGGCTGTGTGTCTGTTGTCCCAGAGCCGTCCTGCCTCAGCTTGCAACACTGTTGGTGCCATTCACGGAGCCGGCTCAGATCAGGGTCTCAGGCTGCACCTGGGGCCCCTAAGGAGCTGCCTCTGTCCCTTGGGTGGCTGGCAGTGGATGCAGCAGTGATCCTTGCATAGTTCCCTTGGACCGGCCAACAAGGCCACATGGTGGTGGCCACTGTGCAACAGCTGTGTCCCTCGGTTCTAGGTGCTTTGTGGTTGGGAGTAAGGACATGTCCACCTGGGTGTTCGGAGCTGAGCGCTGGGACAACCTCATCTATTATGCGCTGGGCGGGCACAAGGATGCCATCGTGGCCTGCTTCTTTGAGTCCAACAGCCTGGATGTACGTCCTAGGCCCAGGATCCCCAGCCCAAGAGTGACCCACGGGCAACTGAGTGGCTGAGCCACAAGTCCCTTCCTGTTGAGCCAACTCTAGGCTGCTCCTAGGGTGCCTGGGGGACCTCTGGGGCCTGGTCCGGGAGTGGGGGTTAGTGGGTCTGGCCTGGGAGGCCAGCTGGAGAGTGGGTTCTTCTCCTGGAGGGGACCTGGGCGACCTGGGCGACCTGGGTGACCTGTGTGTCCCGTGTGTCCCCTGCAGCTGTACTCAATCAGCCAGGACGGAGCCCTTTGTGTGTGGCAGTGTGACACGCTGCCTGAGGGCCTGAGGCTGAAAGCCCCCGCTGGCTGGAAGGCGGACCTGCTGCAGCGGGAGCAGGAGGAAGAAGAGCGGGAAGAGGAGAATGAGAGAGAGACCACCATCCGAGGGAAGGCCACGCCAGCCGAGGAGGACAGGAAGGGGAAAGTGAAGTACCTGCGGCTGGCCAAGTAGGTCTCCAGGCGGGCGGAGGTGCGACTCGGTTGAGTGGGGGGGCTCCAGGGCCCAGTCCCACAGCCCCCACCCATCTGTTCAGGTACTTCTTCAACAAGGAAGGGGACTTCAACAACTTGACAGCCGCAGCCTATCACAAGAAGGCCCACCTCCTGGTCACAGGGTTTGCGTCTGGCGTCTTCCATCTGCACGAGCTCCCAGAGTTCAACCTCATCCACTCCCTGAGGTGAGCCCTCCTCAGGGCTCCACACACTCACCTGTACCCTGTACCCTGTACCCAGACAGGCTGGTGAGCCCCTCATTCTGGCCATGGACTTTAGTCTCAGCAGGATAGTTTTTTCTTTTCATGTGGCCCCAGGGGTTGAACCCAGGGAGCCTGAGCTACGTCCATGGCCCCTTTCAGGTTTTTATGTCAAGACAGGCTCTCACTACATGACATTGAGATCCTGCTGCCTCAGTGTCCGTATGGCTGAAGGTATAGGCGTGCATCACTGTGCTGGATGGCGTTTAAACTGTCCATCTCTGGAACACAGAGAAAGTTACGAGTGCTGCTGCACACAAGCTCTGGCGCTGAGCCTGGGGAGGAAAGAGGTGGCCATGTGTGCTGGATGCCCCTGCTCATCTGTCCTGCACTTTCCTTAGCATCTCAGACCAGAGGATCTCCTCCATCGCCATCAACAGCTCTGGAGACTGGATCGCCTTTGGCTGCTCAGGTTTGTTTCCTGGCCCGGCTGCAGCAGTGGACCCTGACGGGAGCCAGGGGTGTGGGGCTGCAGGAGGCATTGAGGTTCTCAGGGGTTTGCTCCGGAGTTCGGGAGCCCATGGGTCTTGCTGTAATCTTAGTCCCTGCTGAAGGCTGCCTCAGGGCCCCAGGCCTATGCCCTGCCCCTGCCAAGGCTGCTTTCTTGCCTGGTCCTCAGCCCTGGGGTCAGGGAATTGGTGGGCCTCTCTGCCCTGGTCTGGTCAGGGCAGGTGTGCCAGCCACCCTCTACCTGCAGGCCTGGGGCAGCTGCTGGTGTGGGAGTGGCAGAGCGAGTCCTATGTGCTCAAGCAGCAGGGCCACTTCAACAGCATGGTGTCGCTGGCCTACTCCCCTGACGGGCAGTACATCGTCACTGGCGGGGACGATGGCAAGGTAAGTTGGGTGGGGCTCAGATTCTAGGGAGAGGGCCTGGTGTGCACATGCTGCCCTTTCTGCACGGACAGTGTCCGTCACACTCCCTGTCACCTGCCTCTGTAGAGAGGGGAGGAAATGTTCTCAGAGCCTGTGCATGGGTCCTGGCCTCTGTGAGCCACCACGGCACAAGGTGAAGGAATACAGAAAGGGAGTGCGACGTAGAGTGAAGCTAAGTCTTGGAGCCTGATCAGTGCTGCTGATGGCAGCAAAGACAAGAACCCCCAAGCATGTCCACTTCACGGGTTTCCATGGCAGCCGTTGGGGGAGGGGCTGTGCGCTCCCACCGTGCCCGCTGACACGCGTGACATTTGAGTCACGTAGGGCTTCGGTCTTACTCCTGGTATAAAACGGTACAGCCGAATTATGGAAGGCAGGAAGGAGGTGCCACAGCCTGCGAGTACTGGGCAGGGACATCTGCTATACACCACCATGTGCCCTTGGTCCTCCCGGAAGGCTGCTCCCCTGGGTGGCTGTGCCCACCCACTTCCTGTGCCCTCACAGGTCAAGGTGTGGAACACCCTCAGTGGCTTCTGCTTCATCACTTTCACGGAGCACTCGAGTGGGGTCACTGGCGTGACTTTCACTGCCACTGGCTATGTCATCGTGAGCTCCTCCATGGACGGCACTGTGCGAGCCTTCGACCTTCACAGGTGAGGCTGGGGGTCTGGTGGTGAGGGTGGCATAGACCCCCTTGGGCTGCTGACCTGGGCCCGGCTTTCTTGGCAGGTACCGGAACTTTCGGACCTTCACGTCTCCCCGCCCCACCCAGTTTTCCTGCGTTGCTGTGGACTCTAGTGGGGAGATTGTCTCCGCGGGTGCCCAGGACTCCTTTGAGATCTTTGTGTGGTCCATGCAGACGGGCAGGCTCCTCGATGTAAGGGCCGTGTCCCACAGCCATGCTCTGCAGGGGCTGGGTGGCCAGGAGGGGTCACTCTGCTGCCTGGGGACAGTGTGGAGGGAGCTGGACGGGCCAGGGCATTGAGCAGCATGGCCGGGAGGCCTGGCCAGGGGGAGCGGCAGCCTCTCGTCACCATCAGCCCCACCCTCTCTCCCCACAGGTCTTGTCTGGTCACGAAGGCCCCATTAGTGGTCTGTGTTTTAACCCAATGAAGTCCATCCTGGCCAGCGCCTCCTGGGACAGGACAGTGCGCCTGTGGGACATGTTTGACAGCTGGAGGACTAAGGAGACGCTGACCCTCACTTCTGATGGTGAGCTGAAGCTGGGTGTCACTGCCGTGGTCCCACTCTGCTCTCCCTTCCCACTCCGCTGTGTTCGTAGTTGTGTGCTCGACCTGAGCCCAGTGTGGGGCAGGGGTGACCCCGTGCTGTGTGGGCCATGCTGCTGGGCCGCCTCCCGCGGCTCTCCGAGTTGCCTCTGAGTGGCATACTCTGTGCCCCCGGGAGAAAGATAAGGCTGCTTTTGGGTCCTGGCTGCCCCTCCTTTCTCAAGCCCCTGCAGGAAGTAACAGGATCAGCTCCCCGAGTCCCTCGTCGCTGTCCCCTCTGCACTGTCACTGCCCATGTCCCAAGCGAGCTTAGTGCCCGGCCTGTGGCCCCGTGTCGATTGGTCATGCCTTCTGGGCCCCGTCTACTAAGGTGGCCAGCGGAGCCCTTGCCTGCCAGGGTTGTTGCAGGACACTTTGTGTCTCCTGGACGTCCGCAGTGTTGCTCAGGCCTGAGGTGCTTTCTCCCTAGCCCTGGCTGTGACATTCCGGCCTGATGGCGCGGAGCTGGCCGTGGCCACACTGAGCTCGCAGATTACTTTCTGGGACCCTGAGAGCGCCGTGCAGACAGGCTCCATCGAGGGTAGGCGTGACCTCAAGACGGGCCGGAAGGAGCTGGACAAGATCACAGCCAAGCAGTCAGCCAAGGGCAAGTGAGTAGCGGTGCTGGTGGGCAGGTGGGGCACGGTGCGGACCAGGGCTGGCCTGCTCCCCTGCAGCTGGCTTCTGGGGCTGCCCCTTTCCGCTCTTGTGGGTGCAGCCCGCCTGCATCTGAGGTCCCAGCCCACAGGCCCAGTGGGGGAACGGGGCTTTGCTGGGTGAAGTGGGCACCAGGCTGTTCCAGACCTGTGTCGCCAGAGGTCATCCACCTGGTGCAGAGATGAGCACAGAGCCTCCCGGCCATCCTCAGCCAGCCCAGCCCACTGTGGGCACAGCAGGGCATCGGCAGGTGGCGAGCCTGGGCGTGTTCCCTGGGTCTGGGCCTGCCCCCGGAGCCTCCTGCACAGGGATGTGGTGGGGACACCGGGCTGGCCTCACCCCTGTGTGCAGTGGTTGTGTCTCTGCGGGTCCCCCAGGCTGTTGCCCTCATCCTCACCAGTGCCTGCCTGCTTCCCCCTCCTGGACCCTGTTTGGGGCGAAGTCTGGTCCTGGTCCGGGGTTGCCTCCCTTGCTGCTCGCTGGCTGATCGTGTCTCCTAGGGAAATGCTCTCGGGCCTCCTGCAGGCTTCCCAGCGGGGCCTGGTATCTGGCATGTGGAGAAATTTTTCCCCGTGCTGGGTGCTGTCTCCACCTCTTGGGGCATTCTAGACGACGCGAGGTTTAGGATTGGGAGCCTCTGGTTAGTCGTTCATCTGTCCTCCGTGGTGTCACATCTGAAGAGCTGTGCTGGCCCAGTTTCTGCAGGAGGCCCAGAGGGCTGCCTGTGGGTGCTGCAGGACCGCTCCCTTCTCCCTTCTCCCGAGCAGCGCCCGCTGCTGGAGGGCACAGTGAGGCCTCTCTAAGGGGAGTTCTCGAGCTGGTTCTCAAAGGGCTCTGAGCGCCGTGTCCACACCAGGGCCTTCACCACGCTGTGCTACTCGGCGGATGGCCAGAGCATCCTGGCGGGGGGCATGTCCAGGTTCGTGTGCCTCTACCACATCCGCGAGCAGATCCTGGTGAAGAGATTTGAGCTTTCCTGCAACTTCTCCCTGGATGCCATGGAGGTGAGTGGCAGTGCCAGGCAGGTGGGCACCAGTCCTGTCAGCACATGGGCCAGGGTATGGACTCCACCTGCCCAGGGCTCTGGGACAGGGAGTGCCGAGCCTGACAGCACAGGATGTGTGCAGAGTGCCCTGGCGATCTGCTAAGGGAGCAGCTGCCCTCGAGTGTGGGGCACGCATCCTGGGTGCCGGAGCTCCGTCCCTGCAGTGCTCATGGCTGTGGTGATGGCACTGGCCCCACCCCATCTGCACCTCCCCCGCAAGAAGCTTCGAGGTCGGGGCCCCAGCATCCCTCCGTCTCTGTCCCTGCGGGGGCACACAAGGGAGTGGGGTGATGATGACCACGTGCCCACAGCCCTTGCTATCCTAGGAGTTTCTGAACCGAAGAAAGATGACAGAGTTTGGCAACCTGGCACTCATTGACCAAGACGCTGGGGAGGAGGACAGCATCGCCATTCCGCTGCCAGGCGTGAGGAAAGGTGAGCAGAGGCCCTCTGCATCCTGTTCTGCAACACTTTCCAGCAGCAGCCATCGTTCTTGCTTGGGCTGTGGTGTGTGGCGTGGTAGCTGTTGCATGTTGTGGCGTGTGCAGGAGACCTGCCCAGAGGGCCCTATGCATTTGTTCTGGGACCCAGTGCCCCTCTGCTGCATGGGGGACCATCCCGACGGGGCAGCTGTTAGCCAGAATGCCGTGGGGCACCCTGGGGGGACCCATAGGCGCATCCCCAGGCTGGCAGGGCTCTTCTGCGGGCCTAGCCCCTTCATGTCTCTGGAGGCCAGTGGGGCTGAGGGCAGAAGCCAAGGCTGTCAGGGCAGCAGGGAGACTGCAGCCAGTTCCCTTTCCCAGGTGACATGAGTTCTCGCCACTTCAAGCCTGAAATCAGAGTGACTTCCCTGCACTTCTCTCCCACCGGTGAGCCTACATCACGGTGCCGATGTTGGCGGGCTCTGGACGGCGCTGTCCCGTTGGGTGGAAACAGGACAGAACCCAATGGCTGCCTGGTTACCTTTGTCCCTGAGGATGGACAGCCAGGGGATGTGGTCCTGCCCTCACAGGCCGGGTCCAGGGCTGAGCTCAGGGCGGCCTGCACTTCGCTGCTGTTGAGCGTCTCTCCCGCCTGCTTGCACCCGGACACGCGTGGGTCTGCCCAGCGGCGCCTTTGCTGCCCTTGGTCTCCGTGGCAGAGCGGTGTCAGCCAGCGCTCCACAGCAGGGTTGGGGAGGTGTGAGTGACTCCCACAGAGCGTCGCTGTGTCCTGGGAGCCCCACAACCTGGCCCATGGCCCCACCTCATATCTGCACCCTCCTGATCTTGCAGCTCAGGTTTTTCTGAGATGCAGCCACCTTTGTTTCCATGTTCTGCTTGCATCCACATCCTAGGCACAGTGGTGTGCGGCTGCCACAGGGACCACATGGCCCTGTAAGGCAGAGGATGTCGGGGCTCCTGTGGGCATCGGCGTGGCACTCCTCCCTGGGCAATAGCGTGTTCTCTGAGAGAACAGAAGGCAAGTTCACGCCTCTGCTGCTCACCCCAGGGCGCTGCTGGGCGGCCACCAGCACGGAGGGGCTCCTCATCTTCTCCCTGGACACCAGGATGCTCTTCGATCCCTACGAGCTGGACACCAGCGTCACCCCCGGGCGGGTCCGCGAGGCACTGCGGCAGGGGGAGTTCACCTGCGCTATCCTCATGGCCTTCCGGCTCAACGAGAGGACGCTGATGCAGGAGGCGCTGGAGGCTGTGCCCTGGGCCGAGAGTGAGTGTGCGGCGAGCGGTGGGCGGCACTGTCCCTCATGGTTTCTCTGTGGACAAACGCGCCCTGCTCCCCCTTGCAGTCGAAGTGGTCAGTGCATCTCTGCCTGAGCTGTATGTGGAGAAGCTGCTGGAGTTTCTAGCATCCTCCTTCGAGGTGTCACGGCACCTGGAGTTCTACCTCCTCTGGACACAGAAGCTACTCCTGCTGCACGGGCAGAAGCTGAAGTCCAGGTGCGGTGCCATTCTGCTGGTCGCCTCGAGGTCCTGTGCAACAGGCCCCACTCAGCAGCCTCTCCTTTCCAGGGCGGGGCAGCTGCTGCCTACGGTTCAGTTCCTGCAGAAGGGCATCCAGCGGCACCTGGACGACGTGGCCAAGCTGTGCGTGTGGTGGGGCTGGCGGGAGGGTCGGGGCTCATCCTGCCGTTCCATTTCCTGTGCTCCCTGTGTCACTCAACTGAGGACAGTCCTGTGTGTTAGGTGGGGCCTGGCCGGGAGCACGCGCCTGTGGCTGCTGCAGGCTGGTGGGAGACAGAAAGTGGATCATCTGGGCGGGGAGAGGACACCGGTGTGTCTGGTCCCTGTGGGGTGGGTGCAGGGCCAGGCTTTTGGGGGGAGCTGAGGCAGTGGACCCTTGTGCTGACCTGATGCTACGTGTCCATAGCTGCGACTGGAACCGCTACAACATCCAGTATGCCCTGGCAGTCTCTAGGCAGCGGGGCGTGAAGCGCACCCTGGAAGCAGCAGGGCCGGGGGAGGACACCGAGGCATCAGATGAGGACAGTCTGCACCTGCTCGGAGGCTCGGAGGATGAGGACGAAGAGGAGGCAATGCTGGCTTAGCCGGCACCTGCAGTGGAGACAAACCATGTGGGCGGTCTGGGCCCTGGACACAGGAAGGGCTGGGGGTGCCCTGAGACGCTGTTGTGGGGGACCCACTCTGCTGAGGCAGCCACTTGTGCAGTCCATGAGCCCAGCTGGCCTGGCAGAGCGGTGCATGGCAAGTCCAGGCTCTGGGTGGTAGGTAGTCCCTGCCCTTTTCCAGGGTCATGTTTGTGTGTTATTTATATTTTTAATACAAAGTCCTGGGGATGAACTCGGGAAATGCAAGAGTAAGTGTAAACTGAGTTCAAAGTGTTTATAACAGGCACTGAAGTGAGAAGCTAAGCGTCATACAGGGCCTGGGTGAGCAGTGTTGGACCCTGCAGGGGAACACGGCCACACTGAGGCAGGTCTGCCTCCCACCAGCCCGAGCCCTACCTGCCCACAGGGGTCTGAGAGTTCTCTAGACCCCACCCGCCTCCTGCTCCTGTAGGGATGAAGCTGATGCTGCCTCCCCCACTGGCCCAGGCCACACAGGCCAGGAGGGTGCACTGGAGCCAGGGTTGTCACAGCGCTCATACCTGGATGTCCAGCCTCCTGGTGTTTGCTCTGGGCTGCAGACCAGAGGTGTGGGGAGACAGCTCGGGCCTCAGTCCCAGCTTGCTTCTGCGCAGTACGTCATCAGCTGGAGCTGGGCAGTCCCTGGCTGGTCACCTGCTGTGCCCTTTAGAACGTGCGGTCACTGCAGCGCCAGGCCTCTTGGTGTTGTGTGTGCTTGGTACTGTGCCGCCCAGCAGGGCTGTGGGGGGTACACGTTGCAGCTGGGATGTGCAGTGGAAGCACAGCCTCCGTCCTGTGCTCCAGGCCAGCTGGCAGGATCATGGCTAAAGACCAGCAGGCCCTTCCATCCTCAGAGAGCAAAACCAACAGCATGCTTACTGCCTGTCTGCGGTGCTGCACTCATTTTTGTGGTGAAGGGGATTGAGCCCAGGTCCTCAGGCAAATGTGTCCAGCCCTAATATGTCCTGGGCATGAGTTTAAGCCCCTAGGCCAAAAGCAAGCTTCATACGCAGTTTGGTCCAGTTCCGCTGTCTCCCCACCCCTGCTTCCTCCAGGTCTCTACCTTATTCTGCTGCTCCCTGTCGACCCCGCACAGGTGGGGTGGACGTGCCACAGTGGCCCTCAGTCACAGCGCCACCTGGAACCCATGCTGCTTCAGCCCCCCCGCCCCCGAGCTTCCTGAACAAAGCCCACTAACTTCTGGCCTCCCCTCATCCCCACAGTTCCTGCTCCCCCAGACTGCTAAGTGGCACAAGCCACACACTCATGAACCACGAAAGGGGTGCTCCCCACCTTGGGGCGCTGTTGTTAAGGAGCGGACGCTCAGGACTCGAGTGTGGACACAGGTTTGGCAGTTATTTGGGGTATTCTGCCAAGATGGGTTAAAAATCCATTTGGAGGCATCTTCCGGCTCTGGGTCCACACTCGGTCAGGATAGCAGCCGCGACCTGTGTAGGGTCCCACGCTCCGGACGCCTTCCCGCCTGTGGTCACTGCGCAGGCGTGCTCTAGTCCATGAGTGCGCGGGCGCGGCTCCGCCCCCTCCGCCCCGCGTGACCCTTCGACCGTGCTGTCCCCGCGCGCCATGGCTGCAGTCAGGGCACTGGTGGTGCCGAGGCTGCTGGCGGCCTCCGCGCTCGCGCCGCTCCCCGGGCGCCTGCGTGCGCTCACTCCACGCGCGGCCCTGCACGGCTCCGCGCCGCTTTTCGGGGCCCGGGTGGCGCTGGTGAGTGCGCTGCTGTCCCTTCCCGCGGGGTCCCTCCCAGCTGTCCCGCGTCCCCACCCCCACGGGGTCCTTCCCCGTACCCTCGTCAGCGCCCTCCTCCCGCAGGTCCTGTCCGGTTGCGGAGTCTACGACGGGACCGAGATCCACGAGGCCTCGGCGTAAGTCCCGCTGGGCTTTCACCCAGAGAGGAAGCTTCTAAGTTACTGCTTTTTGTGGCGCAAGGGATTGAGACCCGGGCCTTTGTACTGAGCTCCGTAGCCAAAGCCCAACTTTTTTTTTTTTTTTTTTTTTAATTTTGGAACAAGGTCGCCATTGCTAAGTTGCCCACTTACAGTTCTCCTGCCTTGGGCTCCTAGAGTGCTTGGGTCACAGCTAGGTTTTTGTTTTGTTTTTGCCGTCCTGGGCCTTGAACCCCACCTTGCTGAGCTACATTCCCAGCCCTTTCTGTTTTGAGTCGGGGTCTCTAAATTGCCTAAGCTGGCCTCAGACTCACAATCCTCCTGCCTCTGTCTCCCGGGTATCTGGGACTATAGGTGTTCACCACCAGGCACGGTGCATAACCACTGAACCTCTCACTTCTGCAGTTTTCAGTGCACACAAACATTTACAAACAGTTAAAACATTGGGCTCACACTTAGGGGGCTTTGGCAAACCTTTCTTCCCCACGAGAATAGATTGCCCTCGCACTGGTCCTCAGCAGCGCGTCTTTCGCTGTCCTGCACCGTGGGGTCTCCATAGGCCATCTTGGCGTTGCTGTTTGTGTGCTGGTTCAGTAGAAAGGTTGAGTAGGGGTGGTGGGGTGTGACCATCCTGGCATATCATCTGCTTCCGCAGCCTCGGGCTCCTTGGCCACAGTGAAGCTCAGTCCACCGCACCTGTCCAGGCTATGGTTCTGCAGACAGCGGGTCTTGCCCTAGGCATTGCCCGTGTGCACCTGGAGGGGCCCCTGTGACTGCACGGGTGGGCACAGCAGCATGGCTGAGACCTCGCGGACAGCCGGAGGAGGCACTGTGTTTGTGGCGCCCAGTAACCAGGGCCAAATCCTGGCTGCCAGGTTCTGTTCTCATGGGCAGGATACTGTCCTTCCTGGCTAGGTTGGCTCCCCGTATAAAGTGTCTGAGAGCTGCATATTGCTGCTCTCCCCTTGCAGGCCCGTGTGGGCCTTTGGTGGAGACAGGGTCTTGCAGCAGCCTAGGAACCTGAGCAGCTCCAAGACTGCGTCCCTATCCCATGGTGCAGTTGGGACACATCGTCCACACAGCCTGCCCTGGGATTCTGCCCTGGCCACCGTAGGCAGTGAGCTGGAGCTGCAGGCATTTGGCTGTCCTTGGGTGATGTCCCAAACATAGGTTTACTCTAGCAGTCACTTAACCAAAACTCCTTTTGTAACAACTCCCGTGTGCAGTCAGTTGGCACTGTGCTAAACTGCTCTCTGTGGCTTCCTCCCACACAGGATCCTGGTGCACCTGAGCCGCGGAGGAGCGGAGGTCCAGATCTTTGCCCCTGACGTCGCTCAGATGCATGTGATCGACCACACCAGGGGACAGCCTTCCGAGAACGAGAGCAGGTACAGGCTGGGAGGGAAACGTGGAGCCCTGTCTGCGGCACAGCTCTGCGGCCTGAGGGTTCACCTGAGCCTCCCCGGGCTCAGACTGTGTGGCAGTGCTGGGGTGGCAGTGCTCACAGCCCTGGACTTGCCAGGTGGGGAGATACCATCACGCCATCCCCTGCTGGTAGAAAATGCATAGCTGCCACCTCGTTGCAAGGCGGAACTTTTCATCTGGTTCCCCTTGGTTACCTGTTTGGGCTCCACGTTCCTGTTAGTTCTAGCAGCCTGTCTGTTCCAAGGTGTGTGTGGCCCTGGCCCCTTTACCCTGACTGTGGACAGCAGCCCCTGTGGGGTGTCCCCGGTGCCCTCCAGCAGGGTTCAGATGGGGAGGGGAGGGAAAGGCACCACAGCTCTGTCCTCTGGTGCTGCCTGAGACCCCTGCAGTAGTCTGGTCCCCACCTGCCCAGTGCACAACGTGGGGTTGAAGAAAAACTTCAGACAAAGCTAAAGAGAAAGTGTGAAGTGGGATGGCCAGTGCTCCTTTGGCAAAAGGCCCTGGCCGGTCTCTTCCCCCGAATTTTATTGTTCATCAATCGGGGTAAAGGTGAGTGTATAGATGTGCAGTCTGTGAAGTTACCATGGAAACTAATGCAGGCAAGGCTTTAAAGAGAAGTCAAAGCGTTTTCAAGTTAGAGGCAAGACAGACAAAATGTACTGTTGCAATTGAGCATTGTCCTTCAGGCTGTGAAGGCGCTGTGGGGTGGAGTTTGGGTGCGATTCCTCCGGCTTCAGCCAGGGTGTTGTCTCACGTCAGCCTCGCAGGCTAGTGCTCCGGTCCCGGCCGTGGCCATGGTGGGGAGGGCACGTGGAGCTGTGAGCTCCTGAGATGCTCCTGTGGGTCACGGAGCTTCAGGCGGACTTGCTCCTTCCAGTGAGCCAGGAAGGGGTAAACGCTGCAGCCTGCACTGCTCACAGCATGCTTTGGGCAGAGTCCGTGTTGCAGGCTCTGGCTCTGCCCCTTCTGGCTTTGGAAGCTGCATCAGAGAACTGAGGTGGGATTGCTCTAGATTTCGGTTGATTCTTCTTCCTCTGTAACAGGCTGTTTGTAATTCAAGGTCAATGTTTCGCTGGATGTCATCAGTTTTTGTCCAGTTATCTATAAATGAGCAGTCTGAAAGAACGGGTCAGGACTATAGACCCAGCCACTGCACTGGAAATCAGCAGTACTCTTCCCCAGACGCGTCCCTCTTTTCACTTGAGCCAGACGAGTCCTTGGGTCTGCCACCTGCAGAATAGGCTGGCTTGTCAGTCTCTGTCTCGGTGGTGGCCTTGGTTGGCACCTCAGAGCAGAGCTGACCTTGGGCCCTGAGGGAAGTCGCTTAGACTCGGCCTCTGCATGGCTCTCGGTGGGGTGCCACGTGGTGCTGCTGTCTGGGGCCCCATCTCCATCCATGGCGCTCCCTCTGGATGGCATCCATAGCATTTCTCCATCGTCTGTCAAGACACAGTGCAAACCTTGGCCCAGGGTTACTGAGGTGGAGGGACTTTGCCAGGCCCTGGTCCGTGTGTCTCTCCAGACTCCCTGTGGCTGAACCTCAGTGGTGGGCACATTCTGAAGCCAGCAGCAGAGTTCAAAACATGTAAAACAAAAGATCTAATCTTGTTGGTGTGTGTGTGTGTGTGTGTGTGTGTGTGTGTGTGAATTCCCCTTTTGTTTGCTTAACTGATTTTTCAAACTTTGGTGTTTTAAACTGGCTGGCTACTGTTGCTTGTCCTTGGGGGGTTATGAGGTATACTTACCTGTGATCCCTTTTATGTGCCAGGTATGAAAAAACTGTTGAGTGACTTCACAAACGTATGAAGGTCTGTTATCTGTTTTTATGCTTTTTGGAACCCTGTGGCTGCAAAGGCAGACAAACAGTGCTGTTGGACATAAGGCTCTTTTCCCCAGCGTGGCAAGTAGCATGAATCATGTGAGAATAGGGTAGAAGCACGAACAAGTTGTGTTCTTCCAAATGTGGGGACATGAGTTGTGTCCATTTCCCACATCATATTGCTACTTGAGCCCCTGGGGTTACTCCCTTCTAGAGGCTTAGGTCGTGGGGTTTTTTTGACATGAACAGTGGGAACTCTTTTCAGAGCTTTAGAATTTTGGTGGAAGTAACAGTGTGATGTGATGTTCTAGCTTGCTCAAAAGCTGAAATATATCCAATTAGCACGTCAGCCTGATGATTACCATATGATAAAGGTCCACGTAAATTGGAATGTGATTGAATATGTTCAATAAAAAGGATGCTGTCAAGCCAGGCATGGTGGCGCACTCCTGTAATCCCAGCACTCGGGAGGCTGAGGCAGGAGGATCACTGTGAGTTCGAGACCAGCCTGGGCTACACAGTGAGTTCCAGGTCAGTCTCAACCACATAGTGAGACCCTGTCTCAAAAAAAAAAAAAAAAAAAAAAAAGGATGCTGTCTGTTTATGGATAGCTTTTTGTAATCTTAGAAATAAATTTAGTAATTTTGGTTCTGATGAGGAATGAACTATGGCATTTTCTAAGCACCGAGTTAAGTAAACTGCACAGGAGAAGTCGCTTACCATATTTAAGCTCGGGAAATTCTCTATTACATAAAGAATGGTTGTTGTTTGTTCAGCTCTGGGAGCTGAAAGGCCAGGCGTTAAAAGGACATGTTGAAAATTTTCACTCTGTATTGCTGCTTTCCCTTTAGAGGAGCTATCTGAAAAATGTCACTACTTCCTTAAGGGGTTGAAACTTGGTTATTACAGGGAGAATAAATTCATGTTGCATAAAAAATTGTAGCAAGGGGCCATTTGGATAATGATTATCAATTTGGCCAATAAAATCTGCAAATGCAACCTGCCAGTAGACGGCAGTCTAGCACCCCCTTGCATTTGTGCCTTTCTAATGACAAAATTATAAATTGAGGATCGAAGCCAGGTGTGGTGACGCACACCTGTAATCCCAGCACTTAGGAGGCTGAGGCAGGAGGATCGCTGTGAGTTGAGACCAGCTTTGGCTACATAGTGAGTTCCAGGTCAGTCTCAAGTACATAGTGAGGCCCTGTCTTAAAAAACAAAAACAAAAAAAAGAAATGGCAAATAAATATATGAAAAAAGGGTCACTTAAGATGAAAATTAAAACAACGCTGAGCTGGGCGTGGTGGCTCACACCTGTAATCCCAGCACTCGGGAGGCTGAGGCAGGAGGATCGCTGTGAGTTTGATACCAGCCTGGGCTACATGGTGAGTTCCTGGTAAATCTCAACTACATAGTGAGACCCTGTCTCAAAAAATCAATCAGTCAGTCAATCAAGGATCAAATGCAGATATTTGTCACGCCCTATTTCATCCTCTGGAAATGACCTTTGCAATTTGTTCCACATGCAATTGTAGTGTACTTAGCAATTGACTAGGTAAAACCACTCCATAGGGAAACTTGTTTGGTACCGGGGATCGAACTCAGGACCTTGCACTTGCCAGGCAGGTGGCGGCACCACTGAGCTAAATCCCCAAGTCCATGATTCTAAACACCTGTCGACCATGAACGCATCCCTCAGCTGTAACCCTTGTTGTGCCTCTGCAATGAAGCCGTCTCGTTGAGCTGTGGGCATGCTTCCTTTGGGCCACCCGTCCCAGGGTGACTGACCCTTTTATCCCGTGATCTTCCCAGGAATGTTTTGGCCGAGTCCGCAAGGATTGCCCGAGGCAAGATCAGCAGCCTGGCCCAGCTCAGTGCAGCCAACCACGACGCAGCTATCTTCCCTGGAGGCTTCGGAGCTGCCAAAAACCTGTGCGTGAGCGAGCTCCCGGTTTAGACAGTGCGTGTGGAGGGGCGGCCTTGCCTGTGTTGGCTCTTTGCTTCTCTGCTGGCTTCTGGCACCCGACAAGCCGCATGGGGCAGAGCCCTCTCAGCTAACCCATCCTGGCCTCTCTTCTGGGAAATCTGTTCGTCCCTCACCGCGGCCAGTTCCCCACAAAAGCTGTAGCAGGAGACACTGCCTTCCTTGTTAGGTGCTCTTGTGTGGTGGCTGGGGCAAGGGCCTCTTTTGCCGTCCTGTTGCTGCAGGAAGTGGCTTATGGATGTGGGACCTGGCCGAGTCCTCATTAGGCTTCCTGGACTCTCTCCCTTCTGTGTGTGTGGCGATTCTGGTGCCGACCTCAGCAATGAGTGCCTGCCTCTTGGCAGCGTGTGGCCAGTTCCCTCAGAGCAGAGCCTGTCCTCTCAGGGGACTTTTGCAGGGTCCGTAGGGCTGTTGCAGGATGGGAAGACGAGGGGTGCTTCCCATGCCGTGATGTGTCGGCCCTCGCGCCTCACCTGTGCCTGGTGACTGCCCTGCAGGAGAGAAGCCTGGGGCGTTGCTGCCAGCCAGGCCTCCCTCTCTGCTGCTGCGGTGGGCCTGAGCTGGACTCCCCAGGTGCTCCAGCCTGCTGCCCTCCAGCTTCTCTCCCTCCCACCTGCCCTGCCCCTCACCCACTGATCCATTGGGTCCTGAGGCGCTGTGCGCACGGGTTCTGTCCTGGCCAGCTGCTTTGGCTCCTTTTCCCGTGGTCAGCGACACGTTAACCTGGCAGAGGGGCTTTGTTCGCCGTGGTGTATCCGATCGTGCCTGCCTTGTTCCGAAGCCTCCAGCATCCTGTCCGCCAATGTCAGGACCAAGGGGTACCTTCCCAAGACTCTGGGCCGTGTAGTGATGCCACATCCCCGTCTCCCCCGCATCTGCACCAGGGTCCAGGGTCGGGTGGTTTCTCTCTCACTCCTGCCAGGGCAGGATGAGATGGGGCATCAGCAGATTTCTCACTCCAGCAGGTGCAGGGTCCCTTCGGAAGATCAGCTGTGTTCTCAGGTGCTTCTCTCACCTAGAGGTGGTTTTCTGGGGCTGTGTCTCCTCTTGCGGCTGCTGCCCACTTTGCTTAGAAGCTCAGGCAGGCAGGCAGTGGCTGTCAGCCTCAGTCCCGAAACGTGCCTGAGCACGTAGTCCTCTGGGGGCCACTCCCACTCTCCCAACCTGTGCAGGGGAGAGGCAGCCCCAGAGGCTAGGTTCCGGCTGAGCGTGATGATTGCCAAGCCAGTGGTTCCTCTGAGATCCTGCAGCTGTCCCTGCAGAGGCCCCGGGAATCGGGGTGACAGTGACTGGGCTTAGTGCATGCACCAGGCAGCAGGTGATGTCTTCATGTGAGGGCATCCAGGGAGGGGCTCACCCTGGGAGTTCGGCTCTCTCTGCCTCTGAGCCAGCCGCTCCGCCCTGGCTCCGGCTTCAAGCACTCCATGGTGTCCTGTGGGTGGGCGTGGCTGGGACGTGGCTGCACGGGGGCCTGCAGGCTTCGTTCTGTGCTGGTTTTTGTGACAGGTCCAGTGTGGAGCTGGCCTGGGAACTGCTCAACCATGCACAGACTACTGGGGGACAAGCTGGTTCCCTCTGTTGGCTGCTTGGTGACTTCCAGTGTCATCTTGCTCATTCTTAGTAGCATCGGGAGGTGTTCTTGGCCCTGTCACCACCTCAGGATGGTTGGGCCTCACCCTGAGAATTCCAGGCTTGGGGACAAATGCCGAAACTGTCCTAAAACGGAGGTGCAGGACTAGAGAGGACAAGAGACAGGAAGTGGTGTTCGTGCTGGGAAGCTTACAAGCGTTTTGCTCTGAGGGGTTCTCTGTGAGGTCACCTACCCCACAACAGCAAGGAGAACTCCCCTCCCTGCTCCAGGCTTTTGATCTTCACACCTGAGGGCAAAACAGATGGAACCTCAAGGTCTTCTCTTCATTGTTGCTAAAGCCAGCACCTTTTGCTGTTTGTGGGCCGGTCACGTTTCCTTTCCTGAAAGTCAGGCGCTTGCACCTGGAGCCAAGACCCCAGACTGGCCAGCCTGGGCCTGGTGACCTTCTGCTGCCTCTCACCGTTCCTGCTAGTCTGTTTGAAAACCAAAGGAAGCTGTGTGTGAACAGCACGGTTACAGGAAGGGGTGCACGTGCACCCACGCAGGTTCCCTGGAGTTAGCCGGGCCAGTGCTAGGGCTCTGGGGTGCTGTGGGGCGCAGAGGAGCTGGGGGTGGAAGCAGAGGCGGCTGAGGCAAGGCTGTCCTCTGCTGGCAGGAGCACATTCGCTGTGGACGGGAAGGACTGCAGAGTCAACGAGGATGTGGCGCGCGTCCTGAAGGAGTTCCACGCGGCCGGGAAGCCCATCGGGTACGTCCAGCTGCAGGGCTGGGGCCAGGAACTGTCTGCTGGCTGCTGGCTTTAACTGAGGTATTCTCGGAGCCCAGTGCCTGCCAGCCCCAGGTCATGTGGCACTGTGAGCTGCCCTGGGCTGGACATGGGGCCTCATCTGCAGGAGGGAGGAGGGAGGTGCTGCCCCGAGGCCCCTGGGGCAAGGTGGACAAGGACAAAGGACGGCTCTGATGGCACTGGCACAGCTCCAGGTGATAGCTTCCAAGGTGCCTGCTGGGGAGCCCTGTGGGACTGAGGGATGTGAGGGGCTGCTGTGTAGGAGTCACTGCCTGTCCTGTCCTGTGTCACATGGTGGCTGCAAGGTGTCGGGCGGGGCAGGGTGCCCAGGTGCCCTCAGCTCTACCGCGCTGGGGGTCCCAGCCTGTGTCAGAGGTCAGGTGGGCTGTGGTTCTCATGGACTGGATCTGGCCGCACCCACTGTTGGACCCTGCTCTCCTAGACCCTGTGGAGGGGTGCCCCCTGGTGGCCCGATGGCCTTCCTGTGGCCACCCCTGGGCTGTGACACTGAGGCGGAGGAAGCAGGTGGCAGGTGCAGGGCTCCTCCCCCGCCCCTTGCCCATGCGCATGTTCCTGTGCTGAGGCAACCCCTCCCCTTCCAGCCTGTGCTGCATCGCGCCTGTCCTTGCAGCCAAAGTGCTCAGCGGCGTTGAGGTCACTGTGGGCCACGAGCAGGAAGAGGGCGGCAAGTGGCCTTATGCTGGGACTGCGGAGGCCATCAAGGCCCTGGGTGCCAAGCACTGTGTGAAGGGTGTGACCATATCCTTTCTGGTGGCGGGTGGCCCTTCCCTGCAACCGCCATACTGACCTCGCTGGGAGGAGTGGGGCCCGGGCAGAGGCAGGACAAGCTGGGCCTGTGCTGGATGGCAAGGGGCCGGGTCCTGCACCCATCCGCTGAGCCGCTCTGGTGTTCTGAGGGGCAGC